>NC_051072.1:5604789-5948956 GCF_004664715.2 Peromyscus leucopus | reverse complement strand
CTCCTTCCTTATTGCTGAATAGCTTTTAATGCTATCGCCCCAATACACCACATTGTGCTTCTCCCCTTCATCTGATGACCATTTCGGTGGGTTTTGTTCTGGCTGTTAAGAGCTGTGCTACTGCATGTCTTTGCACTTCCATCAAAGCAGATCTAGGAGAGAAACTACTGCTTCTGTGTGAACTGTTTTCCAAAGTGACTACAATTCCATGTTCTCAGCAATAAGTACCTGGTCCTTTCTCTACATCCTCTGCCAACACTTGACACTGGAACTTTGTTCTATATCCATTCTGTGAACATCAGAAGTGGAGGAACAGGAGGCCAGGACTACAGAGGCCTTGGAGAGGTTCACAGGAAGAAACTTCTGAGGCTAAGAAAAATCTGTGGACTCTGACTGTAGGTTAAGTTTGCAAAATGCAAAGTCATTGAGGCTTATAGCCAAAATACGGATCCATTAAGCTATATATATGTTTGCTGTGCAGTCATTTGGGTGTGGGGGCTTAAGACAGGATGCTTACAGTTAAACAACAGGTCTAAGGGGAGGTGAAAGACTGCAAAGAAGCTCTTTATGACAGCAAGTAAACAAGTCAGCTTCAGGAAGTCCCTGAAACTGACCAGATTCACTAGATCCCACAGTCCCTAAGGTATGTAAACAGTAAAGTCAGCTGGAAATCATTCCAGACAAGACAAGCTGAAAAGAAGACTCCATGACAGGCCCAGCTGCCTGGAAGAGGCTCAGACCAAAAGAGCCACCTGGAAAGGAGACTCTACAACCTGTCAAGCGGCCTGCAGGCTGTGCAGTGTGCTCCAGGCTTCCAGCTTTGCTGGGTGGTCACCCATGCTGGGGTGAGCTTTGTTGACGGCTGTCCGAGTCACCTTTCTCCTGTAAATAACTCTCACTCATATTCCTTTAAGTAACCCCAATAAAGCTCAATAGTTTACCAAGTCAGACTTTGATGCTATTTGTACTCTGGCCTGCCTCACTTACCTATGTTGGGTGAGTAGAGGTGTTTGTTTTTTGTCCCCTCAAGAAAAGTCTGTCACACAACAATTTTTTTTGGTTTAGTGAAGGTTTTTCTATTTGTTTATTTTTACATTTCTTTTTCTATAAAGATAACTTCTAGAATAGTAATCTATGCTAGGTTTTTAATGACATTGTATCCAAATAATAAAAACCACTAAGATATTATATGGAGGATACTATACAGTTTTTCATTACTTATAGATGCGCACTATAGCTGGAAGATTCCTCTAACCACCACACCCTTCCTTTTTGAGGCAGGGTCTCACTGTGTAACCTTGGTTCTCCTCAAATTCACAGATCCACCTGCCGCTGCTTCCCAACTGCTGGGAGAGTCCCGACTTTTTCAGGGGCTTGTGCCTCTACCTTCAGCCAGTGTCCACTCCAGATACAAGAGCAATCTCGACTCTGAACCAGTGCAGTGAAGACACATTTGCCTCCTACAGCTGCTGAGAGGCAGTTGGCTGGGTAGGTGCTTCGGAATCAAACAGTGAGCTGCTTCATTTCGCTGATGAATTCTCAATTCCTGTTCCTGTCTATCACGCATTGTCTTCCAAAGACTCTCCAGTCCACCAAAGGCAGCCAAGGACAGAGTGAGGAGACACTCTGTCATTTTGTCCACACCCCCAGCGCTCAGGCTAAAGGCGCCCTTCCTGCAGCTGCAGTGACACAAGGAGGTCCTTTGGGTTTTTCTGGCAGTGGTTGATGACTTGGGACAACACACCTCTGCACCTTCTTTCCTGGATCTTTCCTTGTGTGCCATAAACATCGACACCTATCTCCACTCCAGCCACAGTAAACACTATAAACATTTACACCTATCTCCACTCCAGCCACAGTAAATACCAAGAACAGGAGAGGAAGCTTAAAAGTGAGTATGAGAATGAGGGGGCAACACCACAACTCCCAGATGCCTATCAAGCCTGACAAATTCCCCCAACAAAGCATTTCTCTTTATATATAATTTATTTATTTTGGTTATGTGCATTGGTGTTTTGAGGATGTCAGAGCTTGAAGTTACAGACAGTGAGCTGCCATGTGGGTACTGGGAAATGAACCTGGGTCCTCTAGGAAGAGCAGTCAGTGATCTTAACTACTGAGTCATTTCTCCAGCCTCAACAAATCATTTCTAACACACAATACATACATAGCAGCAGAACCCAGGATCACCAGAATAACCCCGTGTTCTTACAATCTCCACTACGGCACTGGGGTAGAGAGGCGAAGTGCCTTGCCTTGGGGTTGGGGGTGACACTGCACACCTTTAGGCTCCCTGTGACTTTGTAGCCATTATCTTGTTTTTGTGCCTGAAAATCTGGATGGTGTGTCACTAGGAACAGCACTGAGCACCTGACAGCATAGAACCCACCACCTTCTTTTAGGAATGGCTTTTGTTAGAACCACTCTAGCATTTATGTTTTAATTATTGGAGTAAATAGATATTTCACTGTACTCAAGCAAGCACTCCCATGCCCTGAGCTGCTTTACACTGCCCATCAAAGTCTATCTGCTCACAGTAACTGGTATTCTTATGGCTAAGCTGCCACTCATCATGAAGACCTAGACAACTTGCAGAAGAGAAGGATCACCTTCCTGCTAATGTCCTACCACAGATGAAGAAGCACCCTGCTCCCTCTGATGGACCCCAATCAGCTGGCAACTGAGAACCTGCCTTTCAAACCAACTGTGCAGTGTAAAGACAGGCTGATACCTTCAAAACCTATATTTTTCAAGGAGAAATGTGGTGGTGCATAGATAACACCTGTTTGGCTTTAAGTAAGACAAGCAATTCTAAACAAGGATCTCCCAAAAAGAAAAGGCCTGGGTGGCCTTTTAGAATCTATCAATACTGACAAGTTCGAGCACTTTTACCAAAGTATGCAGACATCCACAGTACCCATTACAGTCCTGAAAGAGGCAACAGGTCTCCCTACATGTACTGATGGTTTTAATTAAAGTTCCGGATAGTTCTGAGATGTCATGTAATAGCAAAACAGGAAAAAGGGAAAGTCTCCCTGTGGTAGTCTGAATGAGAATGGTCCCCATAGGCTCATATATTGAATGTTTGGTTGGTGGAACTGTTTAGGAAGGATTAGAGGGTGTGGCCTTGTTGGAAGAGGTGTGTCACTGGGGGTTTGAGGTTTCAAAAGCCATGCCCAGCCCAGTCTTTCTCACCGCCCCCCCACCTCTGGTTGTTGTCTCAACATGTAAGCTCTTAGCAACTGCTCCAGCACCATGCCTCCCACCATGATGGTCACGGACTCATCCTCTGAAACTGCAAGCAAGTCCTCAATTAAATGCTTTTTTTTATACATTGCCTCGGCCATGGTGTCTCTTCACAGCAACAGAAAAGTAACTACAACACTCCCCTACCAGCATGGAGTTGAAAAAAGCTTACTCCCCAACACTCCTCGAATCCTGGATGCCACCGTTTCTGTTCATGTTTTCCAATAGACCACTAGCCCACACTTCCCAGCTCACTGAAAAAAAGGACCAAGCCTCAGACAGCTGTGATTCCCAGCCAAGTAGGCAACTGCCCTGGCATACCCTTTCTGCAGATGACAGGGAAATGCCTCTCCCAGGCTTGGTCACTGAGGCCCTCAGGGACTCATGTTACATGCAGAGGGCACTGATCATTGTCTCAGATGACAGTTTTTAAAGATCATTTGTAGAACTTACTTTTTATTCTAAGACTATAAGGAAGAAATTTAATAATGCTCACAGATACACAAGAGAGCTGGCCCTAAGGTTTACTCCGCTAAGTATCAATGCAGAATAAACGACCACCTCCACGTGTGCTTACAAGGACTGGTGTGAGAGCCGAGCATCCGCAGGGCTTCTTCACTGTGTCGAGGAGGGAGAGTGTGTCCGCGAACACGGACGGAGCTTTGTTCTTGTTTTCTACTTGTAGCCTGCTTACCAGAGGCCTTCCAGGTAACCACGGAGGAAGCCCAACTTCCTCCAACACACCCACAGGAGGAGCACTGCCAGGGTGAAGACTCTGAAATCTCTTTCCAAACAGCCTAGAGTAACCTAAGGCACAGTGTCTGGAAAACCACTCAGTGAACCATTGTTCTTGAACACATTAGAATTTGGTAAATAAATGATCCTATGTCAATAGAAGAGACAAAACAGTCAGAATTGTTTACAGCCTTTAACAAGATGGTAAGAGGCGGTTCACACATGCGATCCAGGCAACTGGGAAGGTTGAGGTAGGAGGACTGCTATGAGTTTGAGGCTAGCCTGGGCTAGGCAGTTTCATAACAACCTGGACTATAACGCTAGATTCTGTCTCTGAAAACAAACGATAGCAAAAACAGGGATGTGTGGTGGTTTGAATGAGAAATGTCCCTTCCTAGTCTCATCTGCAGAGAAATACACCAAGAACGCTGGCCACCATGACCCTAAGACACAGCCGTTCATTCTGGGCATTCCACAGCTCCCCACACTGGCTGCATTCCCTCTTCAAGTCTGTCTGAACCCGTTCTGACAGACCTCTTCTCGTCTCTCCTTCTCCTTCAAGTTGGCACAGGGGCAGCATTCTACATCAAGGCTACTGTGGTAGTTTGAGTGTCACTGACCCCCATAATCTCATAGGGAGTGGCACTATTAGGAGGTGTGGCTTTGTTGGAGTGGACATGGCCTTGTTGGAGAAAGTGCATTTCCTGTGCCTTCTGATCAAGATGTAGTCAGCATCATGTCTGCCTAAACACCGCCCTGCTCCCTGCCTGCCAGGACGATAATGGACTGAACCTCTGAAACTGTATGCAAGCCAGCTCAATTTGTTTTCCTTTATGAGTCGCTGTGGTCATGGTGTCTCCTCAGAGCGACAGAAACCCTGACTGAGACAGCCACTCTTAGGAAATGGTCTGGCCCAAGGTGAAGTGTACCTTGGAAACCAACTGGAACCCCTGTCACAGGGCAGCGGAGCTTTAGTGACTTCACTCTGGGCAAAGAAAACAAATGACGAATGGCCATGGGGACACAAAATGCCACCAGCCCAGCAAGCTGTTCTGGTATCAGCTGACTAAGCCCAGAGCGATGCCTCTGGGAGTGGAAATGGTCCTCCACAACGGTGTCTTAGTTCCTGAGGTGGGAGCTGCTTCTACTATTTAAAAGCAGCTCATCCTTGAAATTTTCAAACAATAAGCTTATTAAATCATTCAAAAAAGAGTAATATTTTCTTTGAAGCAAGATAAGACACCTAGTGCCTTTCAAAAGCCAGGTGCCAGTCAAGAGATTGCTTAGCAATTCTTTCTTAATAATTCAAAATCTAAAGATACTGATTTTTCCCCCCAAGCAAAGGCAAATTCTATCATTATAAATAGCTCTCCACTGCCTTCTGTGGAACATGAACATGAAACACTTGACCTGAGGTGCCTTTCAAGATAAGATGTCTGGGAATGAGCCACACTACTGTGATTCAAATGGAGTTTAGTCTCATGAGAAGAAAAACTAAAATCCAGCTATGTTGGGCAGATATTTCCAGAGGCTTCCTGCCATTAGTCCCAGGATGAAGGGTAGGATGCCAAGAGAGAGTGATCAGGTTACAGGTACCAGTGAAAGTGGTCCCTGGGAGTTCAGTCCCCCACAGTCAATAGTGGGCTTGACTGAAGGGCGTGAAGAAGCTCAGGATTCCACAGTCCAGTCACAGTGTAACGAAAAGGTCCTCACACTAATGTGTAACATTAGGACTACAGTCACCCCGCAATGCACCTAGCAGACCAAGTTCTTCAGAACCCCAGTTCCCGCTGCTCCAGCTCGGGGTCTGTGTCGCTGCCTTTCTATGGCCGAGGTAAATGGTATCGCCATAAATGAAGTAACGAATTAAATGAAAGGCTGCCAAGATTATCTGACATCTCTATTCCTCCACCTCTCAAATCACCAAGTTTCAAAAATTCCAATTCTACAATTAGCACACCTAAGTACTAGGCAGAGAAAGTAGGACCCAAAGAGCAAGACTGTGGGATCGTGGCACCAGGGCAGAAATACACACAATGTGCTAGGTTGTAAAACATCATGTTAGGAGGCTGGAAAGATGGCTCAGTGGTTAAGGGCACTGGCTATTCTTCCAGAGGACCCAGGTTCAATTCCTAGCAGGCACATGGGAGCTCACAAGTGCCCCTAACTCCAGATCCAGGGTATTTGACACTGTCACACAGGCATACATGCAGGCAAAACAATGCACATAAAATAAAAGTTATTTCTTTTTTTAAAAATCATGTTAGAAGTCAGAAGACAGCATTATCTAGTTTTTTAAGATACTCTATATACAAACATTCATACTTACAGAAATAACTTTAAAAATATATGTTTCAAAATTTGAAGATCATCAAATTGCAGTGTCTTTTCTTATTTTGTCTGTATTTACATGATACCTCTTGGAAGACAATTCTCCACAGCTCTCTCATGTCTGCACATCATTCAAACAGAGACACTATCTGTTTAGGCTGCCATTCCCGGGCGACTAGTGAGGAGACATAGAGACAGTGTCCCCTCCAGATCACAGTTTGCTTATAGCCTGAGGACACAGGCCATCTTCGAAAACAAAAGCAGGCAGGTGTAGTTCAGCATGAAGAAACTAGATTCACTAGGTCTAGGATTCCTTACTACAGCACAACACAGCGCATGCAAACGTCAACTGGGCTTCCACACCGCCCTGTGGGAAATGAAGTTTCGAGAATGGTGAGAAATGTTGCCATAACTACTGTTACTGTTACTGTTACCGTTACTGTTACTCCCAAGTCTTGTATCTGATTCCAGCAAATGTAAGCAGACTGTCATCTCAAGAGGGAGGAAGGAGGAGAAGCTCAAAACCATAACAGTTTTTTACATCTGAGATGCTTATCACTGGCCAGAGACAGGCTCCAGGGCATGTACCAAAGTCCTGATGGCTACAACTGCTTAAGAATGACTGCAAGTTCTCTTTAAAGACAAGGGAGAAAAGAGAAGGGACTAAGGACCTAGGGGACTCTCGGTGCTACAGGACAGTCCGAACCAGGCAAAGGATGTTCTAATTTTCCTTGAGGCCCTGCTTTGAGCAGACTGCTGGACCAAAAGCTGAGAGCTGAGATGGAGTCAGGACAGACAGGAAGCACCTGGATGTACACCATAATTACCCAGCAAGCTCGACAAGCCAGCGCCAGGTGCTCTGAGGGCAGAAAAGGGATGCAAAGCACGTCAGCGAGTCAAGGAAAGCTTCCTGGCTTTCTACATACGTCAGTTAGCAACATGCAAGACAATGTCTTCCTCTTCACAAGCCCACCTTCATGAAGAGAAGTCTTGAAGTTCAAACACTCAGCACAAGCTGGCTGCATCTCCATTCAGCCAATATAACAGTTCCCACAATTACAGGCAACAGAGAACTTACACAGCAAACACTAGGCATTTCGTAACTCTGATCTACCAAGAAAGCAACGCTGTCACCTCAAATTGTAACCATCAACCACAGCCAAGGAGACTCCGTGAGTTCTGGACATCAAGCCTTGCAGTGTGCATTAATGGTGAAGAGATGCTAAGTCAGTCTTCAGGCTCCTTAGCATTTCATGTAGACCTCCCAACACGGGAAGACAGTTAACAAACAAAAACATATTTGGAGTTTTCTGAGAACCTCTGGACTCACGGCTAGAACGTGTGTCTCATGTACTCTATGACCTTGGGAAACTCAAGGGGGGGTCAGAGAGGGTGGAGCCAGGGTATGATGGCTGCCTAACTTTTAAATGCAGACTAATTCATTAGATATGCAATTCACATGTTAGCATTCTGAAATGAAATTCACATGAAAAACATAAATGTTCCCAACTGACAGGCACAATGTGTGTGGTAACTCCAGTTCGGTTGAGAGGCGCAACAGATCTCCACTATGTTTTCAGAAAGTATCTTTTCTTTAATGTAAGTAACATACATAGTAAATGGCCAATATTAAAAAGGGGGGAAAAAACCTAGTAGTACCCCAACCTAAACATTGCCATAATGTTTACTTGCTTTGGTTTGTTAAGCCTTAAATGGACGCAAATGGATAGCTACATTTGGGTAGAATCTAGTGAAATACCACCCCCAATCCTCCTCTCTCCAACTCAAACCATGTTGGCCCAAAAGTACAAGCAATCAGGAGAAGACAGAAATGAGTGGGACATGTGAAAAACTAGGCCTATACAGCAATTTCATCAATCTTACTATACAGCAATTGATACAGTAAAGCAAGGGTCTATGCCTATTCTGCAATGAGTCAATCAAAAAGAAGCTGTTTCTCAAGTGCAAAGTAACAAGAAGGAGAATAATGAAGGAATTTTTAAAAAGCATTTGGCCCATGAGAACAATTGTTACAGGCAGGAATCATCAGTGGGTATAAAGTTATTGGGTGAAAGTCTGAAAAGACACTTGTACATTTTCCAGGAAAACCCCATAGGAAATGATATTGAGGGAAATTAAAGTTTTCCAGTGGTGTTGGCAGCTGCCATTTAACTACTGACCGAGGCTAATGTGATCAGTCTCAGCGTCTAAGAAAAAGATTTACATGACATAAAATAAAGTATATAAAACTTGGGGGCGGCTAATGTAAAAATTGACATGAGTGATGTAACAAATGTGGTAAAATATAAACATTTGGGAAAGCTAGGTAGTTATAAAGGTCGTTTTTTGGTTTGGTTTGGTTTTTGTAAAAATTTTGCCACATTTTTGCAAGCCTGACATAATCTCAAAATAAAAAGTTAAAAACGTTTAATGTGTGTGTGACTATGTATTCAATATGGTGGAAAACTTCCTGTAAGGACACATCTAAAACCGTGTAAAACTATACAGGTTGAAGCCAAAAATGCTTGGGATGAGAATATGTCATATTCTATTTTCTCCAGATTTTGGAACATTGATACGTCCACAATAACATTTCTTAGAGTGAAGAGTCAGGTCTAAATGTGAATGAAGTTCATTCCCAATGAAAGAAATATTATATCGTATCCTTGTACTTCAGTTTTGACTGTGAGCTGGCACATGACAAGAGACATAGAACTGTTTATGTATACGTTTTGTAGATCATCATAGAGCATCGCATTGACACTCAAAAGTATTTCACAGTCAAGATTTCTGGGCTAGGGTGTTCAGTTTGTACAGAATGCATTGTATGTTATTTATTACTGATAACTCCGCCACCTCAATCCTAAATGTTCAAGCACATGCCTATTTCTTTCAGTAGAATCCCAAGAAAAACATCATCCCTCTATTAAAATACTCCTTTCACTCAAATATCAAAAACTAAGTTACTAACTAGACATCATCATAGCAACCTAATACTGAGTTTGAAAATGTATCATTTCTTGAGCTCACCCCGCTCTACCTCTCCCCAATGAGACACCTGCACAGCAGTGGAGAAACAAAATGATCATTATACTGCCTTTTCTATTGCCAGCCGAAGACTGTGTTGTTACTTATTCTGCCTTATTACTTCCACCTAAGATTCTAAAAAATAAAACCATAAACACAAAGGAAAAATAAGCTACCCACATACTCATACACATTTAGAGACCTGTAGCTCCATGCAGGAACACCATGGAGCAGGACAATGCGCCAAAAAGTAGAAAGGCAGCTCAAGTTTTTAGGGAATGCCGCTGGTAAGTAGAGAGGTACTGGGCAATGTTACTTGCAGTTTTACACCACAGGGATGCTTAACAACTAAGCAAACAAAGCGATGCTTACCTCCCTGGACCCAGAGGCTCACTAAGCGTAGGTCTAAGACAATACAAAAAAAGTTAAGACTGGCTATACAGTCAAGAGGTTTGACTAGTGGGGTTAGAGTCTGTACCCAGGGCCTTGCGAAAAGCACTCACAGGACACAGTCGATGTTATATTCAGAAAGGCTTGCATCCTTAGTGCCATCACTACCAGTGATGGATTGCAAAAGCTCTAAGAATGTGTAAAGGGTTAGCATGCACTTTCACACAGACTGACCACAAAATCATGGGAATAATTAAAAGATGTCCTTCCAACATGGCATACTCTACAGATGAGGACGTAAAGCTCATATGGCAATAAGAGATCATCTTCTGGACCACTCAACTGCATGAGCAGATTACTAAGCATTTTCTGCACACCATACAGTGACTGGCCTCTTGTTTTGGACCATAAGAAGGGGATGATAGCAAATAATATTCTATTTGAAAACACTGTCTAGACATGAAGAGCCGACCAATTTTAGAATGCAGCTTACTATTTTTATAAAGAGACACACATGATTTTAATGTCGTCATAATTTATACATAAACAGAATATAGGCCAATTATGATCAATTAGAAAAAAAAATGTAAATACCAGGGCTGGGGATGTAACTCAGTGATAGGCATTTGCTTATAGTTCACAAGGCCCTGAGTTCACAGCAAAAATAAGTAAACAAATCCCTCAAATAAGAAGTTAAACTTAGCCGAGCATGGAGGCAGCGCTGGGAAGGCAGAAGCAAGTGGACCTCTTTGAATTGGAGGCCAGCCTGGTCTACAAGGAGAGTTTCAAACAGCCAGGGTTGTTATACAGAGAAACCCTCCCTGTCCTGAAAAAACAAAACCAAACAAACAAAAGTTAAAATACTCCTTTCTGCATCTATGTACCTATAGGTAAATTTTCCCTTAAGCAGAAAATAGAAGTAAAACACACTTGTACTATAAGCTGCTTGTTTGTCTTTCTACAGTGAGCATCCCCCTGGGTACCAGTATATGGTCATGTACATCTCCAGCAGGTACAGTGAGCATCCCTCTGTGTTACAGTATATGGTCATGTACATCTCCAGCAGGTACAGTGAGCATCCCTCTGTGTTACAGTATATGGTCATGTACATCTCCAGCAGGTACAGTGAGCATCCCTCTGTGTTACAGTGTATGGTCATGTACATCTCCAGCAGATACAGTGAGCATCCCCTGGGTGACAGTGTATGGTCATATACATCTCCAGCAGGTACAGTGAGCATCCCTCTGGGTCACAGTGTATGGTCATGTACATCTCCAGCAGGTACAGTGAGCATCCCTCTGGGTCACAGTGTATGGTCATATACATCTCCAGCAGGTACAGTACGCATCCCCTGGGTCACAGTGTATGGTCATGTACATCTCCAGCAGGTACAGTGAGCATCCCCTGGGTCACAGTGTATAGTTACATACATCTCCAGCAGATAAATCACTTGAAGGCTGTAGCCAAGTATTCAAGTTGGAGATGTATCACAATACAAGCTCAAAGCTTCCACCTAGAAAAGGTACACAGGAAGATGGTTTTCAGAAACTTTTCCCTCATAATTAGCAGGTACTGAAAGGTATGTTTTTCAGGTACCTGCCAGCAGGCTCCATTTCACCCTAGCAACCAGCAGAAAAGCTAGGAAGATTTCTAGAAAGAATCACAGTTCTCCAAAAGACTCACAAGCTGTTGAGAAGCACAATGATGTACTTAGCATTTCCTCCTTGGTGATAATCAATACTTTAGCTTTAGAGTAAACTGAGCCTTACAAGAGGATTGCTTTTAACTTGTACATGATCACGAAAGTCAATCAAGCCAGGATGGTACACAAGCCTAACCCTAACACTCGAAGGTTGAAGCTGCAGTTTTGAGCTGGGCTGGATTATATTGTGTGGGCTTGAGACCAGCTTGAACTGTACAGCAAGAGTCTGTTTAAAACAAAACAAAACAAGTAACAATAATGATGACGATAAACCAATCAATGAATGTATCAATTAATCAATATAGATGCTTTTTTTTTTTTTCCGAGACAGGGTTTCTCTGTGTAGCTTTGAGCCCTTCCTGGAACTCACTCTGTAGCCCAGGCTGGCCTCAAACTCACAGAGATCCGCTTGCCTCTGCCTCCCGAGTGCTGGGATTAAAGGCATGCGCCACCACTGCCCAGCTATAGACGAATTTTTTAAAAGGGTGGTCTGAGTTTAGCCCTGAGGATGGGTGAAGACCTCACAGAACTCAGTTCGGTTAACAGAACCTCCATAAAGTGGCTTTCGCTAATTTGGTTGTTTTGAAGATGTTGCAGATCAAGCCTGAGGCCTTGTGCCTGCGGTGAGCTGCAAAGCCAGCCTTGTGTGCTCCTTCCACTGAGAGGCCGGCGGCTCTTCTGGCTTATTTAAGCATTCAGGGATTTCTGGTTAGTGATCTGAGCAAGCACAAGTTATACACTTTTACCACATGCCTTAAGGGCAGTTCCATCTGTTGTCCCAGCATAATAAACAATAACACTATCTCATTCATAAATAATTTGTACAACAAATTATTTGGAAGCCTACTTCAGATTTCCAAGAAGTCACTGACAGAACATCTCTTCTATCTAAAATAAGGTATAAAATAATACATTCCTTTTCTCAGGACATGTGACAAAATTTCCAGATCATGCCTGAAGCAAATGGCATGGAACACTATACACACGCACTGGGCTATGCTAACAGTCAATCTTACATCCAGGATGGCCACTGAGTGGGGAAACAAGCAGCTAATAGATACAGCACAGATACTCAGGAAGAAAAGCTGATTCACAACCTGGGCAGGCCAGGGGCCGGGACAGCGCGAGCTTTCATCACACTACCCAGAGAAACAAACAACTGAAAATACGAATTATAGCTGGGTTCAAACCCAGAGGCAGGTGAATCTCTGTGAGTTCCAGGACATCCTGGTCTACACAATAACTTCCAGGACAGCCGGGCTACATAGTAAGACCCTGTCTCAAAGCAAACAAATAAACAAATAAAAAAGAAAAAGAAAAGATGAATTATTTGTTTTGTTTTTGGAATTCCAAGTTAATTTTTCAGAGCACAGCTGACCTCAGGGAAAGGACACCAGAGAAAACAAATTACAGCTGACCTCCCAGTGCAGGGGAAGAAGGACTGTGTGCAGCTGACCTCCCGCTGCAGGGGAAGAAGGACTGTGAGCAACTGACCTCCGGGTGCAGGGGAAGAAGAACTGTGTGCAGCTGACCTCCTGCTGCAGGGGAAGAAGAACTGTGTGCAGCTGACCTCCCAGTGCAGGGGAAGAAGAACTGTGAGCAGTTGACCTCCCAGTGCAGGGGAGGAAGGACTGTGTGCAGCTGACCTCCAGCTACAGGGGAGGAAGGACTGTGTGCAGCTGACCTCCAGCTGCAGGGGAAGAAGGACTGTGAGCAGCTGACCTCTGGGTGCAGGGGAAGCACTCTCTTTTACAGTCACCATCTACCTCTTCTACAGATCAGATGCCTCACTCTACCTGAATGCCTACTTTTTCCAGATTTTAGATGTGGTCGTATCCCCAATATGTTGGAGGACAATATTAGTGCGAGCTACAAATAAGCTCCTTAAAGTTGAATCAAAAAGCTAGTCGAACACAATCAGGGCTCCTAGAACAGCAAACCATTAGGTTCAGAAACCAAGCTTCCCGGGCTGGGGCTCGCTTCCGACATGCTGATGGCCTTTTACTGCATAGTCAGAATGAGGGGATTTCGATAATCTAAGGAAACATTATAAATTACATTCTAAGTGTTAACAATATTAAGATGCATCGACAGACTGCTATGCCCATTCTAAAAACAGTGGTAAAAGAATATTCATTGTATACATAGTATAGGATCATCAAGATATTTGTGGATACCCATTTTTATCAATTCCTAAAAAAATAATAATAATTTAAATGTTTGTGAATGTAAAATGTAACACACACACACACACACACACACACACACACACACACACACAAAGGGACTGGTCAGACTCCAGCCATGCAATTGGTGGATTTGTTGGTCAACACTCTGCAAGTACTTTGCTCCTGCTGAGGACTATAATGAGACAGGTTACTGCAGAAGCTATGGTATTCTTCCAGCCAGTGCCCCTTCAGAGAGCATGCTGTGCTAGTTATTAATTATACATGTCCAATCTCAGGGGATGGGTATCCTTCCTTAGTGTGAGGGAATCCTAGAAGCACTTCGGTGGATATCATCTAACTGAACAACAATGGAACAGTACTACCCACTTCCTTTTTAAAGCCACAGGTGACTGCATGGGTTGAGTCTGTCCCCAGATACATCTCCACATACATTACCAGTCGCTCACTTGCTCTAAGAAATCTTTAAGATTTGGTGACTTCTGCTAGAATGCAGGCAGATGTTTGCACAGGACTAGAAGAAGACCAGAAGTCACTGGCCTGAACATCTGAGCAGGTCTTCACATGAATGAAAAGGAGGCAGAGATAGCAAGATAACAAAGTATTTATCCTAAGGCTTCACGCACCCAAATCATTTAACTGACAAGAACTGATTAGTTGCAAACCTCAGTGAACAAAGGTGCATGTGTCGGAGCAGGGCATGGTGGTGCAAGCTTGTAATCGCAGCATGGGGAGGCTTAGTGTTCATGGGTTTCTATTGCTGGGATAAAACGCCATGAGCAAAAGCAAGCTGGGGAAGGAAAGCGATTTTTCAGTTTATAATTCTACATCACAGTCCATCACTGAGGGAAGTCAGGGCAGGAACCAGGACTCAGGAGCTGATAGGGAGCTGCTTACTGTCTTGCTCCTCACAGTATGCTCAGCCTGAATTTTACAGCACCTAGGACCACCATCCAAGGATGCTGACCAACACACTGAGGCAGAGGATTACTTGCATTCAGAAATTCAAGACCAGCATAGACAACACGGCAAGGGAGGCCCCACGGACTCTGTCTTAACATGAAACAAGTGACAAATATCAAAAGAGCATTAGACTGCGGGGATGGTGAGAAGAGCGACTTCACAGCGCCAACTCCACTGCCTCCACACTGAGCTGACTCAGACTGCTCCCAGAAGCAGACTTCTCATACCCACTCATGTTTTGTAAATGATCTCTCTTGATCATTTAACAAAGGGGTGTACCCAAACTGGTTCTTCAAATATTTGTGTAAATAGTTGTTCTGGTCAGTTTGGGGTTTGTTTTTGTTTTTTGTCAATATGACACAAGCTAGGGTCACCTGGGAAGAGGGGACCTCAGTTGAGAAAAACGCCTTCTTCATACTGGCCTGTGGGCAAGTCTGTAGGAGATTTCCTTTACTGATCAAGGGTGTGAAAGGGCCCAGCCCACTGTGCACAGTACCACCCCTGGAAATATATAATAAAAAGGGCAGGCTGAGCAAGCCATGAAGAGCAAGCCAGTCAGCAGCACCCCTCCATGCTCTGCGTCAGTTCCTGCCTCCAGTTCCTGCCCTGAAGCTCCTGCTCTGAAGTCCCTTAATGGCACACTATAAGCTGTATAATGAAATAAACCATTTCCTTCCCAAGTTGTCACTGGTCAGTGTTTCATCCCAGCAACAGAAACCAAACTAGTGAATACTTGATTTTATGGACAGCATTTTTCCCTTGCTTTTCCGAGTGTCTGAATTAGAGTATCTCTGTTGTTAGCCAGGCCACCTGCTCCCAGCCAGCCTTAGCCCTGGCTCAGAACTCCAGGAGGGCTGTGAATTAGCAATAGCCAGGGTTGGGGGGGGGGTGAGGAAGTACCCCCTTTGGAACAGATTCTCATACTTCTATTCCAAATCTGCATCTGCACAAACCTGACGTCTTCTCTCTCCATACATAACTCTGCTGTATAAACTGGCTTGTTTACAACAGGCCACGGTCTATGACAATGTTCACAGCAGCAACTCCTCACTGCCCACAATCCCAAATGAGGTATGGGCCTCTCAGAGCTTAAACTGGCCAGGGGGGGAACACAAACACACACACACACACCATCCATAGGAGCACAAAAATGAGCTCACTATGCTCATATGTGAACTTAAATGTAATCAATGACTTGGTCATGTGTGCTATCTCAGGCAAGGATTAGCCAGCATCATCCCCATGCACATGCTCACTGTGTAAAGGAAGAACTGCTATTTGGTGTTTTCAGGACCATGTCCCCTGACCCCAACCTAATTCTAGATACACTTGTCCCCTTGAAAGCTCTGCCTCTGCCCCTTTCTCCCTCTCTAAATCCGTCCCTCAGGAAGCCAGCTAAGCAGCAGCTTCTCCCCGAGAGATGGTCAGGACCTCACCTACAAAGTATTTAAGCTCCACATCACAGACATGTCATGTGATTTCTCCTCCTCCCTCCCCCACCTCACTTATGGGGGGCTTGAGAGTCACCCGAGAGTACTTTGCTCATTAAACCTGGACTTTAAATTCAGCTTGATCTGGCTTATTGTGTTGTCAGAAAAACTTACTACTGGGGATCCAAAAATACTTGTCAATACTGTACTTGCCTGAGGTGACGAAAAGTTTTTAAATAACCCCATTTTAGTCAGGGTAGTGATATTATTGCATGTGAATTCAATAAACATAGCTTTGGAGGTATCATACCCGGTGCCTTGTCAACCATAGCACCTGGGTGCTCCAAAGCAGGCACACCCCAACATCCTCACAAGGCTTGGACTTCAGATGCACTAATTTAACATTAGACACATTTTACAATACTACAACATACTTAAAACTAAAAATAGAATTAAATGTAATGCAAAAGTAATGTGCCTTTGTAAGCCTTGCCGAACCAGCAAATTGTGATTATTTCAAAGGAAAACTATGGACAAACTGCAGATATGTAGTAAAAGCCCGAGACCAACATTAGAGGACTATTCATGGAAAAGCATTTTCACTACAAAGAGCTAAAGCTCAACTGCTACAATAGGTATTCAATGTGCACAGCAGTCCTCAGACCTATGAAAGTGTTCACTTCACAGCACTTCACCTTCAACTACATCATCAGCCTCTCCAGACCCAAACCTCCCCGGGACAAAAAGACAAACTCCACAGACCCAACATGGGATTTGGTCCATAAACCTGGAAACTGGTGAGGAATGAAAACACAAGAGAACCAAAAGCTACAGCATCAACTGTTTCTCCTTCCTGCGTTTATTTGTAGGTTATCAATAATGGGGCATGTAGAAAAGAGAAAATTAAGAAAGAATGTTAAACTAGGTGGTGGTGGCACTCGCTTTTGATCCCAGCATTCAGAGGCAGAGCCAGGCAGGTCTAAGAAGTCTAGGCCAGCCTGGCACAGGAAAAGTTCCAGGACAGGCAACGCTATACAGAGAAACTCTGTCTCAAAAAAAAAAAAAACCAACCAACAAACAAACCCAGAAAGAAAGACCATTAAACACTAGAACTGATGATTTTCACATTATCATGGAAAATAACGACGTGGGTCTGATTTTGTGATCATACAAAAGCCAAATTATGTATTTACACTCCTGTCTGCCACTCTGAAAACTAGTGAGCCAAGCTAAATGATTCAAAGCAAGGCAGAGAACTAGGTTCACACCATTTCATTCCATAAGCAAGTGTGTGGGCTACTGAGTCAGGCTCTCTGTGCCTGCTTCCTTGAGTGTAAAATGGGGATGAATATGTAATGAAGCAGCAGGGGCAGCAGCATCCTGGTTACTGTAAGGTCACTTGGCATCACACACCACTTACAGAACCCCATCGTGTGGAGCTCGTCCTTCACAAAACGCTCTTTAGAATTGGTGTGTGTGTGTGTGTGTGTGTGTGTGTGTGTGTGTGTGTGTGTGAACTTCACACTTAGAGCACACACAGGGAATCTGCATTTGTAAATCAAAGGTTTCAGGTTCGAGCCTCAGCTAGCAAAAGAACAGAGGTATAACAGGCAAGAGGCAAAGGCAGATTCCAGCTAGCAGAAGGGAGGATGCTGCAGCTCAGTCCCAAATGAAAACTCCAGTGATAAAACACACTGGTCCCTGGAAGAGGGATCAGCCTTCCTGTTATTACTTCAGTAATTCCTTCCTCCTTCCTGAAGTCTCTTCTTTCTATGGTTTCTCCAGCAAATGTATCCCATTAGGAGTCAGACAACCCCAAAATTAACATCCGTCTAACAAACAACCCCTCAGAACACTTCACGCGGCACAGCATTGGCATCACCTCTTCCACAGCTGGAGTTCTATGGAGAACTCACCGAAGACACAACTGTAAAGGCCGAAGCCCATTACAAATGCTCACTACGTTACCAACCTTAAAACGCCAAATAGGCTGAGCTGCCCAAGCTGGCGGGGGTCACTGTGCACACTTCTTGGTGCAAACATCTTCAAAACACTGATTCACAGGTGCACTCCTGTGAGCGAACTATGACAGGCCTCATACCACACCGTGGGGAGTGAGCTGGATGAAGCAGGCCCCCAGCAGAATTTCATGATAACACATGGGAAGCAACAGTGCCTCAGGGCTCCAACCACCAACAAAACCAAACCGGCTCCAGCTTGCTTCCTGGGAGTCTTTATTCCCTTGTCAAGTGGGGGCTGGGATTAGATTTGGAGTCCCTGTTGACAGTATGCGAGATCTGTAATAGAGAGACCAAAACTGTCACCCCTCCAAGCTCCCCGGTCATCACCATGGGCTGCTCTGGCCAAGAATCTTCATCTCATGATTTTCCTGTACTTACATTTCTCGGTGTTATTAAGCAGTTGTGTTCAGTCCATCATGCCTGAGTATTACCAAACATTAATATAAAACTTCAAATACACACGGAGTTATCCACCGTGAAAACGAGGTATGACAGAGCCACGAGCACAGCACACAACACCTGTTGTTAGGAATTAGGGGCTGTTTTCTCCAGAACGGAATGTAAACAACCCAATGGCTGTCTAGGTGGAGCTCAGCCTGCTTGTTCCCCATCCATCCCTAGCCAGGCCACTCAAAGAAGGCATCAACCAGAATGTTCCCATGGGTACCAAGGATCCAGCCTTCCACCCCATTTCAATTGCGTCCAAATTTAGACTGTGCTCTGGAACAAAGTGAAAAACTATCTTGAAGCATATTTTTATAGTTCTTTAATATCCACGGGATGACTCATAGTTATGTATCACAGAGGCCAGGTACTTTTATTTCTAAAAAAGGAATATGTTTGAGCGTCGGGAGGCCAGTGTGGAGGTTGAACGCCTGACAACAAGGCAAGAAAAACATGGGCGAAGTCTGCTCCTCCAGCTCAGGCCAAGTGGGCTAAGAACCAAGGGCTAGTTAAAAATGTCACACTTGGTTGAGGTTGCAGTTTCCTTTCCAATGGTCTCAGGAATCTTGTCAACATTTAAACACTACTCAATAGTGCTAATGAGGCCTGCCTCTTGAAACTCTATTTTACAAGTTTTTCCAAACACCCTGGCACCGAGCTGCCCAGAAAACTATTTTGACACTATTTACTACGGCACAACCAAGAATCAGTTGAGCAGCTCTTCCCAGAGTGAGGACTCAAGACACAGAGTTTTCTGTGATTACAGGTTGAGATCTTCAAGCGCACACGTGCACACACGCACACACAGCCTCCTATTTACCTCCAATCTTCAGTTTGTCCAGTCAGTGTTCAAAGATCACCATGCAAGTTGGCTGTTCCACTTTACCCAGGAGAGAGAGCAACCCATTTGCAAGAGAGGCAATCAGATCTGAGTTTACAGCTAAGCTGTCTACAGAGGCACTGTTTCCTAACTCCACAGTCTGGCTCAGTCTGTCAGAACATCCTAAGTACATTATGCCAAATACAAATATAACACCAGTAGACAGCAGTTTACAGAATTACAGACAGGCCTTATACACTGTCAAACAAACAGAGCACACTTCTATCCCTGACTAAAGGTCCTAGCACAGCCACAACTATTTAATATACACTCATGTTTTAAGCAAGACAACATGATGATTCTGATGGTCCACGTGAAGCTAAGCTGAGGTGGGACAGAGTTCAGGTGCAGGGCACTCAGTGGTAGAGACCCTCACCCCGTTTGTTTTTCCCAATAGCGTGCACCAATCTTTTGATCCTTCTGCACCCTTTGCTTTTGGTTTGGCATGGCATCGGCAATATCCCCCCAATCTGTCCCAGGTTTTCAGCCAGGAGGCATCTCTGCAAGCAAGAAGGTGGCAAGCGAGCAGAGGACCGCACCAGGCCAGCGTGGCCCGGGAGCCCACTGACCGCCACCCCTGCTGTAGTGGCCGACTGGAGAGAGATGCTGGCTGAGTCAGGGCAGGCCCACCAGGAACGGGATATCCACCCGACTCAAGCACAGGCAGGCAGGGGCAGTCAGTGTCTTCTCGGGTTTGTTTTTCAGTCCTCACCAATAGTCTTTGGGAGTCAACCTGGGTAAACGGAACAGGAGAAAGTTCCCCTGTAAACCTCCCCAGGGTCAGCTGTGCTGGCACCCTGCATCAACCTCCGCAAGAGTGGGAGGGGGGGGGGGCTTAATATGGGTCAGGGTCATCCTGCCTGGATGCTCAGAATTCAGGGGCCCTGCAAAGGGGGAAGGCGCCTCTGAGGTCTTTGTGCTACAGCAGAGTTCAAGTATGTTTTACAGAAAGACAAACATCCCAACCAGCCTTGGACTGCATTCTTCTCACCCCTACCCTGCTTTGCCAGGACCCACCCCACTGTTCATCTACCTCAGAATCATTTCCAAAGATTTTCTTTTAATGACTCATTTTTTTTCCATCTCAAGCACTTTAGCCAGTATTTTTTTTTTGGGGGGGGAGGGGGTCAAGACAGAGTTTCTCAGTGTAGCCCTGGCTGTCCTGGAACTAGCTCTGTCAACCAGGCTGGCCTCCAACTCACAGAGATCCACCTGCCTCTGCCCTCCCCCACCCCTGAGTGCTGGGATTAAAAGTGTGCACCACCACTGCCCAGCCTTTTAGCCACTCAGGATGCTACAAATTGCAAACCATAGCATACTTACTAACAGCTTTTTGCTGGAGGATGGAGAAATGTGAACACATCAAAAAAGTCTCTTTTGAAGGATGAAAACAGATTTCAGGTTCCGAGCAACCAGGCACCTCTGTTACAGACAAGGACGTACATATACATACACTCAGGAAAGTGCTGGTGACTACTAAGTTTCACAGCCATCTACTACAGAAATCCAGGGCTGAAATCCCTGTGTGCGGAGCCACAGAAAGTCTTCAGTATGGAGACCAGAGGGCCCATGAGGTAGAAGCTCGACGCTGAAAACACAACACAAAAGTCCACCAAGTTCACTCCAAGTCACTTCAGGTAAGATCAGCCAGCTGACGGCTCTAAATTCCAAACAACACTATTTCTCATTTAACCAGACTTGGTCCTGTTGGTGCATATCATCTAGTCAAGACCTCCCAGGAGTTTTCTGCAATTACATAGAGAGAAAAATAACAGTGCCCAACAGCCCACAGAAAAATGTGACTATTTTCAATTATGAACAAGCTTTATCCCTGGAAGCTGTTGGCCAATCAGAGGCCGCCTGGGTCCCTTGCACAAAGACTGCGGAATGTGAATTACACACTACCAGTGGCTGTGGCACCAAGAGCTGGAGCCGGGTTGGATGGAAAGTGGCAGTCTAGGGGCCACTCATGCCTGCCCCACACAAACACCGCACAGCAGAACAGGGCTCTTCCAGGCGGAGTAACAGGTCTGCAGTCACACTGAAAAGCTCAGCACTATGTGAACGAGCCCCGAAGGGGTTACCTTCACTCCCCCAGACATAATTTACAGCTTCTTTGCTGAGGCACCAACAGCCTTGCACACATGGTATGTCATGAAAAGACATAAGAAAGAACATGGACCAAGAGCCTCGCACACGTGGTATGTCGTGAGAAGACACAAGAAAGAACACACACCAAGAGTTTTGCACACGTGGCATGTAATGAAAAGACACAGGAAAGAACATAGCTTTGCAGGGAGACTTTAACTTGGGATCATTTGGAAGAGACTGAGAAGTGCAC
Source organism: Peromyscus leucopus (assembly GCF_004664715.2). Taxonomy (NCBI): domain Eukaryota; kingdom Metazoa; phylum Chordata; class Mammalia; order Rodentia; family Cricetidae; genus Peromyscus; species Peromyscus leucopus. The sequence continues at coordinate 5,927,260 of NC_051072.1, read as the reverse complement.
CTTCCTCTAAACGCATCCATGTATTGTATTGAGAAACGAATGGCTAGCAAGGGAAATAGGACTATCCCACATCAGCACGGCCCTGGGTTATAAAAGAACTAACAGATGGCAAATGCCAGCATGTTTCTGCATGCTGGATGGACCCTGAGAGTTTTCTCAGTTTAATAACAAAAAACAAAACAGCTGTTCAAAGCCTAAGGCACAGCAGAACTGAAGGTCTAGGGCCTGATGGCTGGATAGCCGTGGACCAACACGCCTGTGCAGCCTCAGGACAGTCCTTTGTCTCTCTGAGCACAGGAAGTACTCCCTCCAACCTTCCAACCTCACCTGCTGTTGCTAAGGTGAGCGGCAAAGCTGGTCACAAAAACATTTCCTTCCAATCCCCCCGGGATAAATTCTGCATGGCGTTCAGTCACTGCAGGCTGGGGGTTCAGTAGACAGGAAGCCACTGTGTGAACAGGCGGCATTCTCTGGCCAGCTGTTCACTCCAGATCCATCCACAGCCCTTAGGAAACGCTTATGCTTCAACAGCACAGTTGCAACAAGAAGTATGAAGGTTTTCAAGTCTGGAATCGATCTCTCTCTCTCTTAGAAACCTTGCCTTTCAGATCAAGTTTTTTTTTAAAAAAAAGTGTTTAGTGTGAAAATAAACTCAACAATGACTGTTAAACATTAGTGGGTGGCAGGTTCCCTCAGGTCACAGAACACCACCCACCCCGAGGGAGTCTGAAAGGTGAGGCATGGTGGCTGGCGACTCTGTGTTCCCAAATGCCCCTTGGCAAATGAAGGAGCAGTAGCTGAGGTCAGTCCAGAACAAGTTTGAAATTAAGCCTATTGTACGAAGAGAGAAAATGAAAATCTCACAGTTAAGAAGCACTGTTGAATACTGTCCTCTGACCCATCTCATTTCCGTAGATATCTGGCCAGAAAGCCTTATTTTCTTTTGAGGTCAGAGGAAGATCTAACAAGTAATGGTTTGTATGTGCGCTGAGGGGATGACTTCTCACCTGCTGGCTGTGATCACATGTCAAGACTTAGGGGATGTATTGATTACTCTGAATTTCTCTAATCTACAAATGGATAACCCCTGGAGCTAAGAAGACAGCCCAGCAGGGAAAGCTGCCCACAGCCTGACAAGCTGGGTTGAATCCCCAGGCCTCACGTGAAGGGAAGGAACTGACTCTCCAAGGTCCTCTTGTGACCTCCATACTTCCTGGCACATGTGTGCCCAAGCAATTGAGACAGTATTTTTAAAGAATTAATTGACACCTTTTGAATGATCTTTCTCTAAGCGTCACTTAGCGACCCTCTATTATTTGTATTTTCTGGGCACTGCTGTGAAAGAGAGCACACTGAGTCACAACCTCGCAGGGTCCCCGAGCACTACAGCCCATCTTACCCAGTGTGTCTAAAGCTCAGCGTCTTCTGCTTCCTGTGGCACCTTGCAAGGCTGGAGCCTGCAGACATGGACCTGCATCATGGGTCTCCAGGCACCAGCTATGCCCCGGGGCTCAGCCATCACAAAGAGTAAACCTTGAGGAAGACGATAAATTTGCAGAAGAAATGTGATAAACTTCTGAGTTGGGGCCCAGTCTAGCGCCCATAGCAGCTACACTTACTGGCCTTATGGCCCTTAGCAACAGAGTAAGCGAGTATCTTTGACTCTATTTCTTCGTCTCTAAAAGGGAGGGAGCAGCGGCCACACATTAGAGGAACAGAAAGGTGAAATCCTTTCTTACCGTACATAGACAGACAGCACATACCCGGTAACCAACCATCAGTGTTAAGGGGTTCCGGCGATGCCTACTTGACAGCCTGAGCACTCTGCTTCCCCTCCTGCCTCTCGTGCTGTCCACTCCACTCGGAATCTGGCTGCAGCCTTCATCTCATTCCTGATAAAGGGAGAAGCTGGAGTATTCGGAAGGCGCTGAATGTCCCATCGTAAGAATTTCTGCATTGCAGGTGCCCTGCAGCCACTGCGGGCACTCCAGGTAAGGTGCCCTGCTGAAACACGCCACTCCCATCGCGGCCATCCGCGACCTGGTTTGAGGGCCACCATAGTTCTCTAGATGCAGAACCTACAGAATGATGGTTCTGGCATGCCCTGAGGAGCAGGTGCCAGAGAATGAGGGGGGTCACCAGGCTCTGGTGTGGTCTGTGATCAGGTGAGGTGGCACACTCTAACTTCAGTCCTCTAAAAGCCAAACAAACCCTCAGGAAGGTACTGATGCAATTTCAACTGTGCCAACTCCTGGAAGGGCTTTTCCTTCACAATGTTCTCAGACACATTTCCAGGCACCTGAGGATAACCTGGTATCTGTAGAAAATAAACGTTCATCCTGTCCTCTTCAAATAAACTGTCTTGTTAAAAAAAAAAAAAAGAAAAAGAAAGAAAATATATATATATATATATATAGTATATATATATATATATATGAAATGTGTGTGTGTGTGTGTGTAATGGTATATGTGTGTTTGTATGTGCACATGCATGTGACTATCCACAGAGGCCATAGAAGTGAGTTTCAGATCTCCTTCAGTTGGTGTTACAAGAGGTTGTGAATGGTCATGTGGGTGCTGAGAACCGAACTCTGGTCCTCTGCAAGAACAGAGAGTGTTCTCGACCACTAAGCCCTCTCTCTCTCTCCAGCCTCATCTTTTATTGCTGGGGAAGCTGAGGCTGAGGCTGTGGTCCACAGTAGACAGCTGTGTACCATGCACAATGCACTGGGCCTGGTCCTACACAGGCTGTGTCGACTGGGTACCCGGCAAACAGGGAAGAGGCTGAGGACTGGAGCTGGGGAGACGGCTCAGTGGCAAACATCTATAAACACTAAAGAGGAGATTCTCCAAAAGCACATCTGTGGGCGTGTTTACTCGGGTAGGAACACGCACAAGTGCCGTCTGCTGCAATACGCTCATCTCGGTCACAAAGGGGAAGGCACTAAGGTCATCCATCCCCTCTTGCCCCGTTCCTTCAAAGCAGCCTTTGTTCATCCAATGAGGACAGGAGGCTCCAAACAGAAAGCAATGGTAAGTCTGCAAATTCAGGCCACATAGGCTCAAAATACCCGCATAGAACCACCTTCTTATCTGGGTTATTGCAAGTCGGTGCCAGAAACCTGGGGAATGTAACTCACAGAGCTTTCTACATCTACATAAGAGCTAGCTGGAGATGTGCTAGCACACACCTTTGCCACTCAAGGCAACTCAACTAGGCATAAAATATATACATAATCCAGACTGGAACAAAAAAAGATGTCTTAGCACACATTACTTTGATGAGCTTGTATGAATGCTTAACTAATATAAAAATTCTCAGGATTAAAAAATATTTTTTATTATTAAGTTTAATTTTGAAAACAGTTAAGTATGGAATAAATTCTCTAACACCCAGTAAAGAAGTTGTCAGGGTTTTATTTGGGGACTCTAACTACTGTCAGGACTTTCTGTCATGCTGGGGCACCAAGCCTACTGGGGGAAATCCAGGCAGGGATGCTGACAGGCTGCCCAGGGGCAGTCAGGGATAGTGGCCAAAATAACTCTCTCCTCCAACTCTCCCGGCCTGCAGTGAAAAAGCCTTTTCTGCCCCGCTCCCCCTGTGGTCCTGTGGGGGCGGAGGGAGCACAAAGACCCCTTGGCTCTGCTCTCATGAAGGAGCTTAGGAAGCAGGCCAGGTCTCAAGTGCTGACAAATCCTGATTCAGGGCTCAAGTCACACTTAGCTCACACACAAAACAACCAATCCAAGCACTCCAGGAGCTGGGTAAAGAGGGCGTGCAATGTACTGGAGGTCCGGTTTCAGACAGTACGCTCCTGGCGGAGCCTCTGACTCAGCATCATGTCTCTGACCCACTCCTGGTCAACTGTCCACACCATCATGTGTCCAGGACTGAACCAGCCTCACTTTGGCCAAGACAGAGTATAAGTCATAGAAACTGTCACTGAGTCATAAATATCTTAGTGTGACTCTCCATTTCTACCCACTCGGTCATTAAGGAGTCACCATCCACCCAGACTTGACAAATCCAGTTTAAACCTACTGTTCTAGAATAATTAGAAAGAAACACCCTGCTTCATTCTCAGAAGCATCTCTGTTTGGACAATACATCACATGATCAGCTTAGTAATCAGGGGTGAACATCAGCACTAGACAGGAACATCTGTCACCTTCCCACCACCCAGGAGCATGGAGCTTTCTAAGTACTGCGCACTTTAGGCTGGGTGCATATGGCCAGCACACAGGACTAACCCCGACTCAAGCACCGAACCTCAGCAAACATCAGCAGGTAAGCAGACCAGACATCATTCATTTCCTTCTCCCTTCCAAGTCCCGCTGCGTCACCTATGAATGGCCTCCCTTTCAATCTGAGCCCTTGTGCGGTCCCAGCATCACACATCCAACTCCATGGCTTCTGTCTGGAAAATCTAAAGCAGTAAAGCCAAATGGAATCTCTGCCTGAGATTCTGGTGAGACACTGTGAAGATTTTATTTTTTTAGGTGGGAAAAGAATTATTCCAGGGGCTTGGAAAATCATTTGGTAGAATAACTATCGAACAACTAAAAAGGGTCTAAAGAGATGGCTCAATCATAGGTAAAGCATGAAGCCTTTAGTTCATGTATATCAAGTATCCGTAAACAGCTACATATAACATCCATACACACAAACACACAATAAACACACACCCAAACACAATAAACACATGAACACACACATGCAGACAGCCACGGTGGTCTAGATTACTAAATAGGATGAAATAGGAAATTCAGACTATACTGACAAAAGCAGACTAGAAACTGAGCCAAACTGTTGACAGCAGAACTTCTATTTGTTTCTGTAATCATGGGCCTACAGGAACTTAAGACAAGTCTCAGATTTGCATAAGGCTGCTCCGCAAGCCCTCCTTCATGCGGACAAGCTCTCAGTATCCAACAGGAAGAAGCCATCCTCAAGGGGCAGCCCAGGAGAAACAGGCTCTCCACGCCCAGCAGGAGACAGGAGTGAGTGGCCCAGAGCTCAGACCGCCTGGGGCGCAAAGCGATAGTCCCACAAGGTTTTCACAGCCTGCCCTTCCTCCACCTCTCACCTGCTTTTACTTTTCTATTTCCTTCTTCAGTTTCCCGCCAGGTGATCTCCCAGACTATAGGGCAGAGGCTCCAAGCAAGGACGGCTCAGAACTCAAGTGGAACGTTGCAGGACAGATGTCAGCTTAAGCACAGAAACGCCAGGCACTAAGACCTGTGTGACACACTGTCCCTAACGAAGGGATTTCCTCTTGGCATAGTGGCACACACTTTTAGTATCCGCACTCAGGAGGCAGAGACAGGTAGAGAGATCTGTGTGTTTAATGCCAGCCATCCTGTTTACAAAGCCAATTCCACACCAGCCAGCGCTACAGAGTGAGACCCTCTCAAAAACAAACAAACAAGGGATTTCCAATACTATCTGCTCAACTTCCTATCATTACAAAAAAAAAAATTAATTAATGTGTCCTTTGAACTTTGAAAGCACTGAGCTTGCAAAATGTAAGTTGAAAGCAATACTTAATTGTGGCAGATTATTGACAAATATTTTTTTTCAAACATGAAATGCAAACATTAATTTATTTTCAAAACAAGTAAATTTCAGAATGGCCTGAACACAAGGCTGACCTGGCTGTCCATGCTGATCTGAAACTATCCTTGCAAATCTAAATCTAAGGTCTGCCGTCTCCTTTCCAATCCTGCAGGTGTGTAAACTGTTGGAGGGCAGGAACAGGGAGACTTTCCTCTGGTAATAGCACCTGCTGTGCAAGCCTGTCGAACCTGAGTTTGAAACACACCCCCTGCCCACAAACAAAATAGACAGACAGACAAACAGGTCTGTAATCCCAGCACTCCTAGAATAGATGGAAGCCAGGGACAGGAAAACCAAGCTACGGGGTTAGTCAGCCTGCAGGACACAGAAGAGCAGAAACAAGACAGGTCCTGCCTCAGTATCCGTAACTGCCAACAGTTATCTGACCTCCACATTCACGTCAAGACACAAGTGTCCACACACTCACACACACACACACACACACACACACACACACACACACACACCAACAGACACACACACACACACACACATACACACCGACTATTTAATGCTCCATAAAGAAGTTGAACACAAGTTTTCAAATGGCTGTGTCTTATAAATAAAAATTAAATATGTGATTCTCATTTGCTTGGAAATATGAAAAAGTTAGTGCTGAAAAGTTGAATCTTTCTAAATTTTAACCTCTATGAAGCATAAAGTGGAATTTTTAAGTCCTGTTTTATAAGGAATTAGCTCAAGCTGTTTTGGGTTTAGTTTGGTTTTGGTTGGGGGTGGGTGTCTGTCTGCACTGTTGGGGGTTGAATCCAGGGCTTCCCGCATGCTAAGTACCACTAAGCTACATCCTTAGCCCACATGCATTTGTAAATGAAAACCATGCTTGATTCTTGTTCCCAAATCTACTGATCTCTGACCTTTAGAAGTCAGTCCTTCTGATACAAAGACACTGACTATGATGTGGCTGTAGCTGTGCGCTCTAGCACAATGTTTTTCGGCCATAAGGGGTGTCTCTTCAACCCAGACTGTGGTCCACACATCCTATCCATTTTTATGACTCCAGTAAATTTTGCTGAGTCATAACTGGATTTTTCAATATCCTACACCAGAGGTGGGTTACATTATTACATATGTGCATATCCAAACAGTCATGTAACTAGCAACATGATAAAAACGGGCTGTTTAAAATGCCCAGGTAGCCAGGTGACGGTGGCGCACGCCTTTAACCCCACCACTTGGAAGGCAGAGACAGGCGGATCTCTCCGAGTTCAAGGCCAGCCTGGTATACAGTTAGTTCCAAGATAGCCAAGGCTACACACACAAATAAATAAATAAATAAATAAATAGCCTAGATAGAGCACAGTGGCCATGCATCTGGGTTCTGCTACTCCCCAGCTTCAGAAGCACAGGTGTGTAAACATACCACGCTTACACAGCTGAACTTTTACACCAAGATGTACAAATATACTAGAATATTCTAACATATCACAGTCTAGAATCAGAGCCTCCAAATATAGAATTTATACAAAAAACAGAGAAGGGATCTACTGTAAGATGTTGAAAGACAAAGTATGAAGTATAGAAAAGGGCAGAGTTCTAAGTAAGAAGTAGGAAAAAATAGAAACAAAACTGAAAATTTCTAGAAAACACTTGACTCCTAACAACCACAGAGATAAACTGTGAACACCACCCCAAAGAGCACTCTGCCAGGAGTTCTGTATCTAGGTAGTATCAGTCTAGCAAAATAGAGATCACTTCTCAGAATACTGAGCCAGCACCAAACAGAAACTTAAGGAAAAGCCCAATTACATCTTTAAAAATAGTCAAAAGATTTTATGGTAGTGTACATTTCATTAGTGCGTGAACTAAAAAGATCAGTCCGTTTAGTGAGTGCTAAAATTCTGAAGTGGCAAATGAGCTTACATTCTGAGACGTGCCTTAGCCAGCATCATCTGAAAAATACCACGATATCCACAGAGGGCAAGCCCGAGATACCACTGAAAGCACTGTTTTAGATCTGCAGTTGCAAGAAACGCTCGATTCCATTAGAAACTCGGAAAACACAGGTTTGCTTCATGTCTCTCCTGTCCACGAGTCTTGGATCTTGACTCCAGATACAGACGCCTACTCTCCACACTCCATCTGTCTTCAGGCTCGGGAACTGTGCTGTCACTGCTCTGGCACCAGGTCTCACTTACTATCCAAACTAGACATAACGCCCGGGCTCACGTCACTCTCCCTCTTCTGCCTCTCAAGTACCTGCAGCTACAGGTATGCGCGCAGCTTCCTTCTGAATGAATGGGTTCTTAACACCGGCACCCGAAGCTCTGGGGCAGCCAGTGTGCTGGGTTTCCTCCTAACCAACAAGAGTCGACAGTCTGACAGTGTTCAGAGCTGTGGGTCCATCCTTCCTGACCACAAAGTGTGCTAAAGTTGACTGGTGCAAAGTAGACTGTCACAGAGCAACAGGAAACAGAAACAAGGTTGGGCAGCTATTTAAGGGCCTGCCAGTCCCTCCCTCACAGCCTTCCTCCAGGCCAGAGGCAAAGCTGCCAGCTCCCTCCCTCGGATTACCTAAATTCCAGTTCCACTGCAGTAACCAAGAATCTACTGAGTCAGTGCCAGGAGTTGTGGAACTACATGTACATCTTCTCAACTTGGGAAATAATAACCCACCGCCTCCAGTAACCCATCAGCAGGGTCTGATGGAGGCCAGCGCTAGCTTTTCCACAACTCAGCAATGTTCGTTATAAAGTGGATCTTTCTTAAAAGTACAGGGGGAAAAAAATTCTATCCTTTAGCAATGCTACAGTATCTGCAACCGTTCCTTTGTTTCGCTTCCCTAGAAGAAGCCTTCCAGAACCGACCAGTGTCCCTGGTGTTTGGTGCTCAGCAATGTAATGTATTTTAATAGCACAACCAGGACACACAGATGACAGGCGGCCTCTACTTAAACTGACCAGCACTGGGGAACCAGTCAGACACAGAGAAAATCCTGATTGACACGTGGTAACCAAACAAAGCCTCCAAATATTTAGTTCAGTGCTGATGTTCTCAGTTTCCAACAAGCAAACAAGAAACCAAAGTATCAGTATTAGTGGATGACGTTGGTGTACTGGCTGTCACACAACGATGTTCTTAATGAAATGAAGAGCTCCTCTAACACTCAATGATTTTCACCTGATTCTCCTAACATCCTTCAAGTGACCTGATTTCTCCTTCTAATGGGATGTTTAATAGTGGTTCACAGAGCTGGCTGAAAACATCACTAAGGTAAACATCTAAGGTGACTGCGGGGGGGGGGGTGGCGTGTCACTTGCAAAGATTTAAAAGCCACTCAAAGGCTAGCTGCACTCTACAATGCAGGTTGCAGGGACCCTGCATCTCACCTACATCTCCACAAATCCCATCAAGGCCAGTTCTCCCGGAACCCATTCTGGGCCGGTCCAACAGCATCACAGATACAACGCCTGCCTCGATGCTGTACACGGCCATGATCTGTCGATCTATACTTTCACCTACAAGATGTAGAATGAAACCTCACTGCTCACACTGCCCTACTCTGAAACCCAGCAGCCTAGCTGAACCCAAGGCTCTTCGAGGGTCCTTTGCTGCAAGGACACAGTGCTGCACTTCACTGTGCAGTCAACACACTGACACTGTTACTCCTCTAACCGCCGGGCTGTGTTGTGGCTCAATCAGCCATTGTTAAGTGCCCCACTCCATTAATCCGGCTCTGCAACAGAAAGGGCTTCATTTTGCATGCTGGTCAACCCTGACTGCCACTTGAGGGTGACTGTCACCCAGAAGACAGGAGCCATTGTGTCCAAGACAACAGGGCTCCTGTCACTGGCTTCGACAGTGAATTTGGTGACTTTGTAATTTAGCTCAGTTTAAATCAAGATGCTAGGTTTGTCCAGGCATTGCTACTTCTGAGTGTATTTCATTTCCCACTTCTTAATCCTTTAAAAAATGTTTGAATACTACTTGGTTATACATTTATTCAAAACCTAATTATGGTCATCTTGTTTTCCCTCTCCTACACCCTCCTTTTCTCACTTCCTAATCTTTTAATCAGAGAAGCTCAAGTCTAAAAAAAAAAAGAATACCCAAGCAATAGCAGCAACAAAACCCAGGAACCCTTTGCAACAGTCCTGTTTGAAACAACTATTTAGTAGCCTACTAAAAACACATACTGCAGCAGCATGCCTGCAACTGTGGGACAATTCCAGCTGTGCCACCCCCAGTTCTCTATCCCACCTGTGCCTCATGACCCCACACAGTGTAGAGCTGGCTGACTTGTGTAGCTCGCCTTACCTAAAATGTGTAATTTTAGAGTCTCTCAAACACTACAGTCCTGTAAGTTTTGCTAAAAAGCAGAGATTTCTTATGGTCATCATGAGAGGCAGCATCAACAGGCTTTCCTTGTAATGGTGCTGTTGATCAAGCTACCATAAAATACTTCATTTCTTTTACAACAATACAGTAATTTGCTATGTATGAAATTTTTGCTAAAGAAAAACTGGTTCTTTCTTTATGGTCATGCACACTGAAGTAGTATGCAGTCGGATGTTTTCCTGTGTCCTGCCCGGTCCCTCAGCTGCTCAGAGCCAAGTAAACACACAGAGGCTTATATTATTTACAAACTGAATGGTCTATGGCAGGCCTCTTGCTAGCTAGCTCTTATGTCTTAAATTAACCCATTTCTAGTAATCTATGTATCGCCACATGTTCCATGGCTTTACCTGCGTCCCATTACACGTTGCTCCTTGGGCAGCTGGCTTGCATCTCTTCCCTTCTGCCTTTTCTCTTCCTGTCTATCTGTTTCGATTTCTGTCTACCTCTAAGCTGCCTTGCCATAGGCCAATACAGCTTTATTTAATCAACCAATCAGAGCAACACATTCACAGCATACAAAAAGACATCCACAGCACTTACTCTTTTCTGTCTAATCAAAAAGGAAAGTTTTAACTTTAACATAGTAAAATTACATATAATAAAACAGTTACCAAGCAAGAATTATAGTTACAATATCTAGTCTATTTGTGTTTGGCAAAAATAAAGAAAATATTCTATTATCTATCCTATATTTGTGAGTCTAAAGTTTCATATCTAATTTATCGTTTATCATAACAAAGAAAAATTAATTATAACTATCTAATCTTCAACTACATCAAAGACCTCAGAAGGATATACTATTACCTAAATAAACAGGAAAAGCATTGTAAGCAACTTCCAAAAATCTAGAATGACAGAATCAAAATCAAATGTTTGAGTTTTTGTTTTCTTGGGCAATACTGGCTTGGTTGTACCTTCAGAATATTCTTAGTATCACTAATACCATGGGTTTCTAAGACTTTCCAATCCTCTCCCCAAAGTAACTTCATGGTATCCGAGTATAGGAAATGCTGGATACCATTTAAGAACTGAGATGGTGACACCAAGTTCCACCAGTCCTCACCAGTGACAGTCACTGCCATGTCATCTTCAACAATATCACCGACCACTGAGATTATGTGTTACCTTGTAGATGGCCTGTACCTAATTTCATTTTAATATTTTAAGCAGTTAGTTGAAGGTAATAAAACATTTCTCTGGGGGCTGGAGAAGCGGCTCAGAACTTAAGAACACTGACTACTCTTCTAGAGGACCCAAGTTCGATTCCTAGCATCCATATTACAGCTCCCAGCTGTCCACAGGTACCAGGCATGAATGTGATAATGACATATATGGAGGCAAAACACTCATACACAAAAACAAATAAACTTGGAAATATAATTTTCTACCTACACACACAATGTATGGTATTTCCTTTCAAGGGCCACGAATCCACTTTATTAGATGTCTTAGTTTTACTGACTACTTAGCCATACTTTGTCTCATCAAATGCCTTGAGTGAATGAGCAGTAAAGACTGTTTAATTAGTAACTAAATCAAAGGATAATGGTACAAAGTTAAAGATGAAAAACAAAATACCTGCACATTTGCAAACAAAACCAAAAATTCCTCATCACAATTTACCCAAACTACTATGTTTTCTCTCCTGCAAAAGAAAAAAAGAGAGAAAAAAGCTAAATATTATTTAGCTTATAAACTTATCACAAAGAGTTGGTGTTCTCAACTTTTCCATAACTAATATGAGACAAAACAAAAAGCCTCCCAGGACAAGTTACAAAGACAGAAAGTCCATCAGTCTGGCATATGTGGAAAATCCGTCTGTCTGACATATGGAATACTCACCCTAGACTATGAATGAGCTCCAGAGATGATTTCCTAAGTGCCCACGAAGTGCCCTATGCCCGCCTGCCTCGCTCTGCTCTTGGTACCTTCGTCCACTTTCTATTACATCGGCTGGGCCCTGAGTCTTGAACCAGCTTTCTGCTTTGTGAAAACTGCCCACCTTTAGGTTTGAATAATAAACCCTTTCTTAAATGTTTTAATTACCCAAGTCTACTCTCAGCTCAGCATGATTATATTATGCAAATATTATCAACTTACAGATATTTTCAAGTTAGTTCTAAAAATGCCATGACTTTCAAATTTCCAAAGATAGATTTGAATCTACTGGTGGGTGGTCCTCTTTTAAAAAAGAAAAAAAAAAAAAAAAAAAAAAAAAAAAAAAAAAAAAAAAAAAAAACCTCAGGATAAACCCAATAAAAGAAATTACAATTACACTTGGAAACATTTTTCTTACCACTGCGCTTGGAATTACAACAAACAGGTTAGGCTGCATTCCACCACGTGTTTTATGAGAATACTGCAAACACTCCAGTGTAATAAAAAGAACGTCAGAAGCTTGATAACTGCTCACAAGGGAAGCCAGTGTGTAAGAATTTATAAAACAGCGCAACTTCCTCTCGGAGACTCCGCGGCAAACTCACAACACAACCCAGGTTTCCCGCCTTTCTACACACCACTCATCTTAGCCCTGTTAACGGACTCTGAACCCAGTGGGGAAGAGACTCACATACACCCAATGAAGAGGAAAGAGGTCTTAAAAATGCAACTCTTGAACTGTGAAAAAATAAATCTGCAGGAAGAAGGACACAGTATAGGTACCAGCTAGTTTGATACATGCTAGTCACTGGGGTGGGGGGAACTTCAATTGAGAAAATGGGGGGGTGCATTTTCTTGACTGATTACAGATGTGGGAGGGCTGACTATGCTTTAAGCCGCTGGGGAGACAAGCCCTGGGGAGCAAGCCAGTCAAGTCAGCAGCACTCCTCCATGGCCTCTGCATCAGCACCCCCTCCAGATTCACGCTTTGGAGTTCCTACCCTGACTTCCTTTCGTGATGGACTGCCATCAAGATGTGGTAAGCCGAGGTGCATTTGGTCAGGGTGTTTTATCACAGTAACAGAAAACTAAGGCAGGATAAAAATGAAAATGGGAGAGTTTCCATCGAAAATGGAGAAACAAACAAAAAAGACAGCCATGGTGCCCCTGAAATTATAACAGAGGTGGTGAACACAAACAGGCCAGGACAGCTCTCTCCAATTCTGCCCAAAACAAAGGCCAGGAAACTGAAAACCATGCACCCACCTCAAATAATACAGCTAAAAAGCAAAACTCGACCAGCAGTGGTGACCAAGATTACCTTCTGAGTAGATTCTCTGGGGACACAAGCTGCAAGGACACTGGCCGGCCTTCAGAGCTGGCCATCAGCCAAGGCTTGGGAAGCTGTAGAGACCTCCCTCTAGAACGGCTCCTCCCCAACCCACTGTCAAAGCCCGCCCTAGGAGGACTTCCAGACAGACCTGGGTTTCTTGGTGACACTTGCAGCGACACTTCTGTATTTCAATACATTGTCCCTGGAGTAAAAGATCGATCCTCATACACAGTGACATTAAGTGAGTGTTTCAAACTGCAAACACAGCAAAACCATGGCACCCACCATCAAAGTGACCAGCAGCTGAAAGAGTGGGAGGACACGATGTGCACACGTATGCACAGCACTAGAAAGCAAAGCCCCAATAATACAAAGTTGGCTGGCAACTCTACAAAATCAACACAGCCCTCCTGAAATCAACCATAAGGGGAAAATGAATAGTTCTATACCAAACTATATCATTGCTATTATGTGGCCAATCCATGGACATGGATCAGAGAGATGGCTCAGCAGTTAAGCATAGCTGTAGTGGCGCATGCCTTTAATCCCAGCACTCGGAGGCAGAGCCAGGCGGATTTCTGTGAGTTGGAGGCCAGTCTGGTCTACAAAGCAAGATCCAGGACAGGTACCAAAACTACACAGAGAAACCCTGTTGCAAAAAAAAAAAAAAGGAAAAAAAGGACACAAACTGCTACTGCAGAGAACCCAAGGACCCAGGACCCACATTAGGGCACTCACAACTACTAATAACTCAAGTGGTTTACTCTTCTGGACCTCTTCTAGACTCCTCAGGCTTCTGCACACATTCGAGACATACACACAGATACACACACACACACACACACACACACACACACACACACACATTCACACAATTAAAAACCAAATACATTTTTAAAAATACTCAAATCCATTGGAGAATGGCCACCTTCTAAAAGATGGTATGTGTGGGGTGTGGTGGTGCACACCTTTAATCCCAGCACTTGGGCAGGTAGATCTTCGAGAGTTTGAGACCATCTTAGTCTACACAAAGAGTTCCAGGACAGCTAGAACTACATAGTGGGACCATTTCTCAAAAAGACAAAAATCAAAAAATAATAATTAACTAATTAACTAAATTAAAAGATGGTATATGTTGAGAACCTCTCGGGGACTCACCTGTGTGAGAAGCACCTACTGGGAGACCATATAAACTTTCCTAAAGCATATCTCTTGCATTCTGCTCTGTAAACCACACATAAAGTTCACTTACAAGGCAGACACATGACACCTGAGGACCCAGCCCTCGAACCAATGATAAAGCACTTTGCTAATCTGAGTCATGAATATTACACCTGTGAACACAGCCACTTTCCATAGCTAGTCAGGCTTCCTAACAATTTTTAAAAATATTAGAACCCTAAAAATTTTTCCAAGGATTCTTTAGGGGACTGGCTGACAAATCCTATTGTAATTTTTTCCTGATTCACGAGGGCTTGAATACACTAGTACCAGATGATTGACATTGCAGATAAAAGGTTTATTCAGGAAGACCTGCAAGATCTAAGTTGTTCTCTAGTCACCAGGAAAAGCAAGAGTTCATAGTTCAGAGAGAGAGAGAGAGGTCCACGACACACTCCTTGGGACAGTGCTCATTCGAAGTCATCTACTTCCAGGGACCAGGTATTCATTCCAGGCCCACCACCTGGCCTACTGGTGTGGACACAGGAGGCCCTGGTAATCCTGTGGCTGTTCCTGCTCCCCACACATTCCCAGAAACCACCATGTTCCTGGCAAGTCCCATAAACAAGGTTGAGAGTAGATGCTGGTCACTCCTCCTTAAAATACTTTTTCTTTAAGGAGTTTTTGAAATCCTACTTAGTAGAAACAACATGACCTACTTATGAGAAAAACTGGGTTGGCCTCATATCTACGCGCATCTTTAACGGGCCCTGTGGCCTGCTCTCGGACTGACATAAATAAAGCCTCAAGGGAGAGAGGAGGGGTGAGGCGAAGTCCCAGATATGGAACTAAAGTGCAAAGAAGAGGAAGACAGAGAAGGGCCTCGAACGTTCCTGACTGACTTATAGAACATACTCCCATAAAAATATTCTCCAAGAGCTCAGACATCTTCGCAGTGCTACTGTTTCCCTAAAACTACCTGTCCGCTATGTGATCACTAAGACATGGACACCCAAAACACAGCCACAGGCAATGAGAGCTCAAATCTCAAAGGAAACCTGGTAACAGGACTTCTCCACAACCTACTCACTGTGACTGATCCACCCTGAGGACCAATCAGCAAAGACCAATCAGGTCCACAGTGCACCTGCCAATCAAGAGTTGGAAGCCCTGGCACAGAGCAGGACTGTAACCCATTAGCAGCAGTGAACAGCACTAAGCCTGTCACTAGCAGCAACACGAACAAGCAAGCAGGGGACATTCTTCCACCAACCTTCCATTAAGCCTCCCCCTGAACTCCTCATCTACAAGAACATGCTCGCTCGCTCACTCTCTCTTCCTTTCTTTTGTTCCCACAAAATTTTTTAGCAGTGAGGACAGACATCATACCATAAAATGTCTGGGACTTTTGCCCAAGTCTGCTGATTCAATAGTTAACCACTGAACACCTGACTCCCAATACAGGAAGGGAACCGGTCCCCCAGGTCAGGGACACGACATCCCTTGCTCATTGCCGAGCACCAGGGGCACAAACAGGAGGAGATTCACGCTCAACAGCAAGTACAGTTGGGAAATAGAATATCAAGAAGAAATTACATGTGCTCGGGCAGAGGTGAGCCAAAATCATTTTCAAAAAATAATGCAGTTTAACAAAAGGGACTAAATTACTCCAAAAAAAAAAAAAATGATGGCCATCAGGTTTCTGTGCTAAACCAAGTTCACCAGGATCATAACAAATGCAAATTGTAATTCCGGTAACACTGGTTAAAGAGGTAAGTTCAAGCTGAAAGACAGTGAGTCCAGCGACTGCCAGGCGACAGGCACAGGCACAGAGACAGGAGGAGGGGAAGCCGTTCAGACTCCGAGGGAAGGAAGTGTGCGGCCCCCAGAAGGCACAGCTCTCCTCCCGGCTGATGACTGCTGAGGGGCTGACACAGAATCTAGCCGACTCTAGCAGGGGTTCTCAACCCCCCCAATGCTTCGACCCCTGAATACAGTTCCTCATGTTGTGGGGACCCCCAACCATAACATTATTCCATTGCTACTTCGTAACTGTAATTTTGCTATTGTTACGAATTGAAGTGTAAGTAATCTAATGTTCAGGAAATCTGATATTTGTCCCCTGTGGTGGTCGCGACCCACAGGTTGAGAATCACTGTTTTTCAGTAATCTCTCCAAATTCCTTGGGGGGGGGTGACAACACGACATACGACCTCCTTGTGGATCAGTGACCTACCAGGGTCAAAGAGAGAAGATAAAAACACAGGAGAAAGAAAACACTAAGAGAAAATAAAGTGTTCATCCTGGGAAGAAAAGCATTCAGCAAGCTAGAGTGCGTAGGTGCGCCCAGCAGCCCCTGGCCACTCTGTTGCCTTGTCACCTCTGGAGGCCAGAACACCCAGGCACAGACCTAAGAATGACACCACCAGGCAGAGTCAACACAGCTCTCAAGGAGGGGTTTCTGACAGCTTTTTACAGGGCCTGGGGCCTCTTGGGAAAGCTTACTTCCTGGCAGAGAAAGCATTTAAGAAGGGCAGAGGCCGGGAGAGTGACCTGTGGGTGAATCACTCTCCTGAATGAGGAAAGTCCCTTGGAAAAGTAGATGAAACCCTGAGCCTGAAAACGAATGGTGGATAGACAACTGTAAAATAAAATGAAAACATGGCCACAGGGAGGCTAAGCTAAAGAGGGCAGTGTAGGGTCGTAGTGACCACTGGAATTCACCCACTTTTCTTCACAGTCCTTTGTTTACTGGGAACCAGGGTCCTCACCATTGCATATCCACAGACCACCATGAAAAGGCCATCCATCCTGCTTCAGCCTATGCCTGATGCACAGTTCTCCAGGGCCCTACATGCTGCTGGTATTTTGTAAGTCACTCGACATGTAAACAGACCTTTATTTCAGCATATGGAGCCATGTGTAAAAAGGTGCATTTGACGAACACACACTGCGGACTTCTTTCCCGTCGAGGAGCTGACAAACAAGGGAACGACCCAGTGGAAAGGCGAGTCCTACCAACCCCAGGGGGCAAGAGGCTGAGCAAAGGTTAACAGTGGTCTGGTTAGCTGAGAGGCCACTGTTTGGATCTTCCCTAAGTATTCTGCGGAAAGGCAGACACAACAAAGCCACCAACTTTTACAACACCATTGACCTCTCAAGTCAGGCATCCCAACATCGGGACAACTTCCCTCTAATCCCTGGGACGGGCACTGACCCCTTCTGCCGCAGACTCGTTAGCAGGCAGCCCAGCCAACTTCGCCAAGGGGTGTGTCATGTTCACCCAAGAAACTGTGGCTTATTCCCACACTTCTCTCACTCTAACGGCTGAGCCTTTCTGTTAAAACTGTTTTCCAGATGAGTTTTGGTGACGGTCAGTGGCGGCTTTTGTTTCATTTAGCCAAGGCTAGTCTCAAGTTATGATTTTATATAGTGCTGGGATTCAAACGCAGGGCTTCTTACATGCTAGCTAGTCAAGGGCTCCCAGAGGCGTTCTGATAAGCTTTTTTTTTTTTTTTTTTTTTTTTTTTTTTTTTCAAGACAGGGTTTCTCTGTGTAGCTTTGTGCCTTTCCTGGAACTCACTTTGTAGACCAGGTTGGCCTCGAACTCACAGAGATCCACCTGTCTCTGCCTCCCGAGTGCTTTAAAACAATCTTTCTATCGTTGGCAGGAAAGTGTCCAAAGACAGAATCACCTGAATGAGTTACTGTAGAGAAGAATTACTACATCCAACAGAGGCAAGCTAACTGGCTACGGATCTCTGCTGAGAAGATGGGAATCCGGTAGCAGAAAAACAGAACAGAGAAGCAAAAGGCCCTTCCATGGGCAGAGGAGCAATCGACAGGAACGCAGAGCCAGACATCGGCAGTGGAGAAAGATCTGGAGACTGCAAAAATTACTTGTTCGTTCCTGTAGCAAATAATTATTGATGGATGACACACAGTAAAACTCATGAGAATGAATGCAGGAAAGCCTATAAGATCTCTAAATATGCCAGGCAGTGGTGGCGCACACCTTTAATCCCAACACTAGGGAGGCAGAGGCAGGTGGATCTCTGTGAGTTCGAGGCCAGCCTGGGCTACAGAGTGAGTTCCAGGAAAGATGCAAAACTACACAGAGAAACCCTGTCTGAAAAAACCAAAAAAAGAAAAAAGATTTCTAAATATGTTCAGCACATAAGAATCTACAGCTATATTTATAATGACCAGTGCTTCAAACCTAGGTTTTTTGGTTTTGTTTTTTTAAGTGACATTAACAGCATTATCCTTTCCTTAGTGTGGAGTGTTTTTAGCACCTATCCACTCTCTGTAGTCATGGTGAAAACCAGAAACAACGGGCCGCACGGAGTGAGTGTCTGTGTTATCTGCCAACTCTGTCAAGCTCCCTCAGAAAGGGTGTTCAATCTATTTGTGTTTTATGTGCATTGGTGGTTTTCCCGCATGTATGTCTGTGCGAGGGTGTCAGATCCCCTAGAACAGGCAGTATAGACAGTCATAAGCTACCATGTGGGTACTGGGAATTGAACCTGGGTCCTCTGGAAGAACAGCCAGTGCTCTTAACCACTGAGCCATCTCTCCAACTTCCAAGACCACTGTTTTTAAGGGGAGGAAAAATCATCAAGAGGTCATATCATTCCAGGACATAACAGAAAAGGTTAAAAACCTCAGAAAGACCACCTTACAAAAAATCCCCTTTACTCAGCTGATCATATATGACAACATCTTGGAAATAAATGTATTGTCTAAACCTAAAATGGTCCTACAATATTCTTTTTCCAACAAACCTCTGTTACCACATCTCGGTTTCTATCAAGTCAGGAGATAAAATGATCCCTGACTAGCCAGGTGCTGGTGGTGCTCTTCTAGAATCGCAGCACTTGGGAGGATGAGACAGAAGTATGGTTTCAAGGCAGGCGACCAAGGCTACACACTGAGACCTCCAAATCAAAACATACACACACACACACACACACACACACACACATTTCATTTACCAGATACATATAATACATATACATGTCAATATACATATGTGGTGTGTGTGTGTGTGTGTATACACCTCCCTGACTAATGCTATCAAAATAATAAGTGAAGGATCTGAGAATGTAGCTCATTGCTGGGGTGCTTGCACAAGATCCTGTGTTTGATTCTCCAGCATCAAAAATAGTAATAACAAGAGACAGAGTGAAATTTATTTTTAAAAAAGCATAAACTGAAAAAAAAAATACAAATTGTATATGTGTTCTAAGGGCCGAGTTAAAGAGGCCATTCCAAGATGCCTCAAATACTCCCCCACCCTACGTCACCCCCACCTGTAACTGCTTCTAGGGCATATATCGCCCATTTCAGACCTTCCTGTAGGAACTCGGTCATCTCCACAGTCAAAGAACAAAGAGCTGGCATTTGCGGTGCTCTGAGTATCAGTATAAAGAATCTGGGCTGGGAGAACGTAGATGACAAGCCATCTGTTCTGATAATTTCCGAGGTGATGGCTCCAATCTCCTTCAGAACTGTGCAACATCTCTATGGCAACTATCACTTCTTAGTTTGGGGGCCCAACTGTGTCTTCTCCTTCACAAAGCATGTGTACCTCATAGACAGCCGTACTCAGGCTCTTCACTTGCTCCAGGTACACTGATGGAAGGGGTCTACAATGCACTCATCACACCTTACTCAGTAGCGGCTGTGCCCTGCTAGAGTACGTAAATGTCTTGTTCCTAAAGGATATGGATACATACAGCATCTAGAGCCCTGGTCCTCAGTGTGGTCATATTGATAAGAGATAGATCTTTAAGAGGTGGAGCCTAACAAAAAATTCCCAGGTCACTGGGAGCACTGCCCTCAGAAGGGATTCAGGTAGTTCTCCTGAGGCCCTGAGTTAGTTCTCTTGAGAGAAGTAGCTATGGAGAGTGAGCCTGAACTCTGAATCACTTTGTCTTCCTGTCTTGCAGTGGGATTTCCACTGCCTGCAAGGGCTCTCATCATCTGCTAACTGCCAAGATGTGAAGCAGTCAGGGGCCCTCTCCAGAGACTGAGGTTGGAACTTTCAGCTTCCAAAACTGTGAGGTAAATAGACACAGTTTCCTGATAAGTACTGGCCTCAGATGTTTCTTTATTATAACATAACTGGACAGATATATCCCCAGAACCCTCAACTAGTTAAATTATACTTTAGCATAGCCTAGAGGCGCTGTCTACATGTGCAGATTCCAGGGTGCTATCCTAGAACTAGATGGAGAGTGCCTCTGTCTTAAAGTCCAGGTATGCACTGGTCTGAGTTAAGGAACGTGGGTATAAATCGGGAAGGAGATGCTCGCTCTACTTCTCCTGGGAGCGAGCTACAGTGGGATCAGAGGTCCCAACAGCTCACACTCACAAGTGAAGGAATAACTACAACACACAGGAACCAGGGCTGAAGTCAGCCGTACACAGGTGCCATGCCAAGACCAATGGACCACAGGAAACGCGCACAGGACAGACACGTGCAGCTTCCCAAAGGCAACAGAGCTTGTAGCAAACCACAAAGAGGTACTGGGTACAGTGCAGGGCATGCTGACAGGGCAACAAGTTCGAGTCTCCCTGGAGCCTTGGCTCTGCCAAGGCTGGGGAGAGAGCAGCTCAGGTCTGCAGCTCAGACATGCACTAGCCCTCACGTGTGATCTCCATTGCAATGCAGCATTCAACACAGCGCAAATAAAAGCAGGCACTGGGGATGGGGGGGAGGGGGAGAGCGGAGACTGATCCTGCCTGGTCTACACTGCCGCCTTAGCCTAGAGCTGAGGAAGACACCACTTCACCAAGCAACGTGTGAGAAATGAGACCTAACATGCCGTGTCTTTTTAAGAGCATCTCAAAATTCATTTTCACCTTGAGGGCAATTTCAATTACATAGCCCGTGCTCACCGATCATCGCTTTAATTTTAACTTTTACATTATTCCCCAGCACATTTTAAAAGGAGGCCAAAACAACCTGCCTAATCATCTTGCCTCGCTGGACTATAAACTCCCACTGGACAGAACATTATTTTTGTCTTCTCCAGCTGTATGGCACCCGGCATACTGACGCTGCTCAGGGGATAAACAGCTCATTCATTACAGTGTCATGTATATTAAATAATGCCCATAAAGTCCTTTGAAGATGAAAACCACTTCAAGTGCTAACGAATGCTAAGCTAGACATTTGGAACCAAGAAACACCAATGACAGAACATGCATCTCAGGAAGGTCACCGCCCAACAGGAGGCACTGTGCTAAGAGGCTCTGTCCCTATGCCTCTGGCCCCTGTGCAGGTACTCTGCACAGAGGACGCCCTCCAGCCTGCTTTATGTGCATTTAATGTATACACCAGAACAGAGAATGTCAAAGCGCTACAAAGAACACAAGTCTTGGAGCTTCATTTCTTTGAGGAACCATGCCCAAAAGCAATTTCAAAGCCAAATAAAATCCTGTCTTCCTCCTGAGATGCCTGCTTTCAAGTGAGGTTAAAATACACTGTACAGGGTGTCAACTGTACGGAGTGTCCACTGAACGCCACAGCACGTACAATGAAAATTCTTGCCACTGAGTATATATGCCTGTCTGCAAATTAATGGTTTCTGTTTGGGAATCTAAGCTATACGCCATATCATGGTCCCCATGCTGAGTGAGCCAAAGTGACTCCAATGTGCGGTACATACGCAGCGCTCGGGGAGGCATGGCTGTGATATTACATCACGC
The DNA here is from genome assembly GCF_004664715.2 of Peromyscus leucopus. Classification (NCBI taxonomy): domain Eukaryota; kingdom Metazoa; phylum Chordata; class Mammalia; order Rodentia; family Cricetidae; genus Peromyscus; species Peromyscus leucopus. The sequence goes on along the minus strand of NC_051072.1, from coordinate 5,905,199 downwards.
TAACGTCACTCTCAGCAGGAAGGAACACAGCAGAAAGCTGCTTCTGTCAACTTCCCCACAGCTTTGTAGGAAACCCAACTATGGCCAGTTCCACCCTACTCGGCCAGGCCTTTCCCTTCCCAAAAAAAAACCAATTTACTGGGTCTGAGACCATCAGCAGGAAGGAGATTCTCTTCATTTGACACTTACTAAAAAAATGAATCCAAGGTCTACAAAAGTCTAAAAATGCCACCACATTGCAAGCAGAGGTCAAATCAGGTCCATAATCTCCTGTCAAAGAGAGTGATTTTCCCCCATTCCAGGGAACAAAGAGGGACCAGGAGAGAGCTCCCTAGCTGGGACCAAGTCACAAGACAAAGTCAGAGAGGGAGTCATCGCCAGGAAAATGCTGCTTTCCCTGAGGACTCTGGTCCACCTTTCCTAGGAGACGCTGTTCACTCAGGAACCTCAAGCCTGTCCTAAAAGGCTTCAAAAAGAGCCCTGAGAGCTCTCTTTCCACGTGCATTTGTCTGGATTATCATCACCTCCCTCAAAGGGGATCACAGAAAACACCCCAAAACTGAAGACACCTGAGTATCTACCATTTGGTTTGTATTTAAGTATTATAAAACTCACCTCATTTAAAGAATACAATCAGTGGTTTTCCTATATTCACTGCTGTGAAATGAGGACCATTCTCTAATGTGGAAACATTTCTACCACCTCCCAAAAGCCCTCCCCCAAGAAGGCCTGGCCTGTTAGCAATCATCCCACCCTCACTCATGACCTTCTACTCTCCAACTTGACTAACATCAAAAACCGCTCTCTTAAAGTGTTAAGAAACCGCTACCCTTTTCTGACAAAATGTTTTAGTCATATGAAGGACTTCAGGAGGTACAGCAGCCAAATTTCCCAGAATGCTATACAACAAGAATGAGAATATTTGTAGAAAACGCAGAACACAATATATGAAATTAAGCCTATCTCCCCAAATGAAGGACCAAAATTGCACATTATGATTTAATGCAAAAATAATAATCATTAAACAAGTAAACAATACCAGAAGAGCAAATACTCTGCCCATAACACAAAACCCTCACCCATCGTTTTATGAGTTCTAGAACTGAGTGCATATATGTGTACACACATGTACACACTCACATCCTTCCCAGAAAGCACACACTGAACCAGGAGTAGTTCACTGCATTACATTTACCACAGGTGGTCTCTGGGAAAGGTCAAGTGAAGGCAGCCCGCACTGCACCTTCAAGCCATGACCCTGACCTCAAGTGGCAGAGTGCACTGGAGTCCTGAGACAATATGGGCGCAATCCAACCTCATCCAGTTCACAATCATTCTCCCTCCAGCTCCTACACAGACACCTCATAGGCATTCTTACTGATCTAACACAATCTTTCTTAGTTCTTCTCTCCAGCAATTAGTGTACAATGAGAAGAAGATGATCAACTTTCCCCCATAATAGGTGTCATTTTTTTAATAGAGTTTTTTTTTTTTTTGGTTTTTTTGTTGTTGTTTTTTTGTTTGTTTGTTTGTTTGTTTGTTTGAGACAAGGTTTCTCTGTGTAGCTTTGAAGCCTGTCCTGGAACTCACTCTGTAGCCAGGCTGGCCTTGAACTCACAGAGATGCGCCTGCCTCTGCCTCCCGAGTGCTGGGATTAAAGGCGTGCGCCACCACCGCCTGGCATAGGTGTCATTTTAATAAACTGTATCTATCTGAAATTAACCTCCTTCCTTCTCGGCCACTCCTGATTTTCAACTCTGCACTTTAGCATCCCGGAAAGCACGCTGCAGGCGGAGCTGAAGACCACGGCTTTATCTGTTTGTTTGGATGACGACCTGACAAGGCCCTGTGTGGAACAAAGGCTGACCAGGACTGCTGACCACCATTTTCAACGTGAAGATAGACGGTGTGTGTGTGTGTGTGTGTGTGTGTGTGTGTGTGTGTGTGTGTGTATTACCTTGTAGCGGTGAGCATTCTGCAACTGCTTCCTGCATGTGAGGAAAGAGAAGCCAGACACCTCACAGTCCAAGTGGAGTCACAAACAGGGAACCAGCAAGACAAAGCACCCTGTCAGCCCGATGCCCGATTCTAACACAGGGTTTTCTTACGGTTAGGTGCAGAAAGAGACCTCAGTATGAATGCAGCTGTGTAATTATGTTAAGTGTGTGTTTGGTTATGCAGTATTTAGACACACACTCACGAGCTCAGTCCACTGAGAGGCTGTGCAGGCAAAGAGCGCACTTAGTGCCCACTCTGCTAAATGAATCAGTAATATCGGGGCTGGGGCGAGGAAAAAACAAGATAATCCGTGAACTAGTTATTGTGCCACGAAGTGAGAAAGAGCTAAAAATAAAGTAAAATGATGGAGACAGGTCAGGAAAGATAAAGGAGCCAGCCTGAAGCCACTGCCCAAATTGCAGACAATCTGAGCATCAGAGAGGTAACAACGGCAGGTTATACCTAACACAATGCACAGAAAGCAGCTCAGGAGGCCGTGCTTCCCACCACACACTAAGTTAAGCAGAGGGAAAGCCTCTTCCTTATGGTGGGAAAACAGTAACAAAGAACGACAGTGTTAGAAAAAGCACCATTTGGCAAACCATGGAGTAACAAGTAATTCAGACAAATCGACAAGAGACGCCACAACTAACCAACGGAAAAAAGGAAAGAAAGGGGGTTTTGCACAGCCAGCCTCTAATTATCTCCCCACAAAATGCTAAGGAATTACAAAGGGACCTGGAGTCACCACCTGAACCAAGCGATGAAAGGGACACACCACACTGGAACAGCTGGATGCTGTGGGGCAGCTGGAGGGCAGGGAGTCATCTGGATGCAGAGGAGCAGCTGGGTGCAGTGAAGCAGCTGGAGGGCAGGGAGGCAGCTGGATGCAGAGGAGCATCTGGGTGCAGTGGGGCAGCTGGAGGGCAGGGAGGCAGCTGGATGCAGAGGAGCAGCTGGTGCAGTGAAGCAGCTGGATGGCAGTGAAGCAGCTGGATGCAAGGGACATGCTGGATACAGTGGAGTAGCTGGATGCAATGAGCAAGCTGGATGATGGCAAGGGGAAGCTGGATGCAGTAAAACAGCTGGATGCAGGGGAAAAGCTGCATGGCAGTGAGGCAGCTGATGTGCGGGCAGCTGGATGACAGTGAGGCAACTGGATGCAGGGGGCAGCTGGGTGCAGTGGGATTGCTCCTAGACATGTGTTATAGGAAGCCCTCCTGACAAAAACCCCTTGGCTGGAATCTAATAAGTACATCTCAACTGACAGACGGTCATCACTACAAACATTCAATAATATCAAGGTAACAGAGAAGACAAACTAAGGAGACTGTCTCATTAATGGCATCCATGGACCTATAAAAACTAAATGTAATACGTGGCCCTAAAATGATCATGGACCATTATTTTTTTTCCTTAATTGTTAAAAGGGCATTTCTGGAACAAATAGAATTTTATTAAGTTGGTACATTTATGTGATGTTATTGTACTCACAAAATACAGTGCTACAGACCCATAATCCCAGCACCAAGAAGGGCAAATCAAGAAGATCACAAGTTCAAGGACTAGCCAGATTACTTAATGAAATACTGTCTCAAAAAAAGTAGTAACAATAATTTCCTGATCTTCATCATTACATCAGGACATTTTCTTGTTCTTAGAAACAAATACAGAACCATTTAGAGCAGTGGTTCTCAACATTCCTAATGCTGTGACCCTTTAATACAGCTTCTCATGTTGTGGTGACCCCCAACCATAAAATCATTTCATTGCTACTCATAACTGTAATTTTGCTACTGTTATGAATGGTAATGTAAATATCTGGTATGTGAGCTAGGTGCTACCCCACAAGTTGAGAAACACTGATTCAGAGGCAATGGGCATCATTACCACATCTGCCACTTACTCTCAAACGGTTCAGAACCAAAACAGTACAGAAACAATGTATCTAAATCCACACAGAGACAGACAAGGCAAACAGTAAAATGGTAACAAGCAGGAAATCAGAGTAAAGCTCTTTGCAGAGTATGAGTTCTGACTTCTCAAAATGGTTTCTTCCCCTTCCAAGTAACTGTAACTTTAAATGTAATTAACAGTGAAGACACAGCCAACTAAACATCCTGAACAGGCAAAAGTAACAATGAAGCTACAATTCAATTAAGCTGATGTGGACCTGCCCTTTGTATTACCTTTGTTACTTTGAAATAAAAGACTTACTGTGGGTCAAAAGTAACCCACAATTTCACACTAAACAGCAGCTCAATTCTGTTCTCTTAATTCTGGAAATTGTTAAATGCTAAGAAATAAAACTGAAAATTTTTGAAAATCCCATAAGGATCATGCTGTCTATCAACTACGAGGAGACCAGAAAAAGTGAGGCTGATGAACACCAACCTCACAAATAGTGGAGCCCAAAACAAATGCCCAAGAATTGCCTCACTAAAGAGATGGGAGAAATGAGCCTCCTCCCGACCACTGTATCTCAAGAGAGTCTGCTTATACATGAAAAACAGCAAAGGAAGAGTGGACAACAAAACAGCTCTACACAGACAAGTCAGGACGCCCACAGTCACTTAGGAAAACAGACTCTCCAAAGGAAGCTCCCAGGCCTCTGTCCGCCTCATGCCCGCCTGTTCTCTTCCTAAGTTGGACAGGAAGCCTGAGGGCTCATTATAATGTATAACATGGTGATGGCCCAGGGAACATCCCTGGCTGGCTCGCCCTGCCCTTCCCACCCTTCTAACACTGCATTTAAAGCCACAGACATTTCCCAGCACTTAGATCCAAGTCCAGACAGCCGAAGACATGGGAACCACACTTCAATCAAGACTTCCCTGTAGTCTGCAACAGATGTGAGTTGAATAAAACAATGGGGCCATCACACCTCACTTGGATATCTGCGGCTACTTGTGTTATCTGTAGGAAAGCAGCATCTCTTGGAATTAGGTAAGAAAAAAGAAGCAGAAACGAAATTACAGAGCCCAAACAAACACAGGGAAATGCTTGCTATATACTGAAATCTTTCACTCAACTTTTATTTGGTACTGCACTGCTAAATTATAGCTTTGACCATCAACACCCAAGGATCTATGTATTATTTTTTTTTTAAAGAGCTCTGGTAAAGTTTTATTAAAGGGAAATGTCCTGGTTTACTTTTCACCAGTCTGTTCTGGCATGCTTCTAATATCAGAATCACCTGGGTCAATGATAGCCAGTGTGCATACTCTGTAGTATTTTCCATATGCTGTGTCCAATTCAATGTTATTGCCACTGTAGTGATGGACAGCAGTTTTAGCCAACACAGCATAGTATTCTAGTTCAGATTTCCTCAAGGCTGGGCAGTTGTTGTCGAGGATAACCAATTTCGCTTTGCCCTGTCTGATCATCTTCAGAGTCTGTTTGTACCCCAGGATGTACTTTCCACTTTTCATAACAAGTTGAAGCCTAGAGTTGATCAACTCCAGAGACTTTTTCGTTTTCTTTGTGGCCACCATCTTCCTGCCTTAGGTGCGGGACAGCCCCCAACCAAGACCAGCCACCGAGATGGCCGGGGATCGAGAAAGCCTACGTATTAAATTTTAAAATGATAATCCAGACTCTGTAGGATGCTGCATACAGTGGTCATTTTACTCTCTCCCTCTGTTAGGAAAATAAAGGGAACATGTGTCTTTATAGAGGGAAATGGGGCAGGCCATTCACGCTCAGAAGCTGACAGGCTCATCTGTAACCCAAAACTGCACCAACCAAATGCTGAAGAGGAGATTTTAGTCCAAAAAAAAAAAAAAAAAAAAGAGCATCTTACATAGCACCTGACAAATCAGAGCATTGAGTGGCCAGTGGAAGAGAGAATACTAACAGACTACCAGCTTTCCCTGGAGGGCTGGGCTGGAATTAAACGGCTCTTGTGTGGTAGATTCAGAATAACAGGTATGCTTTTGAGTCAAATTCTCATTCTCTCTCTCTCTCTCTCTCTCTCTCTCTCTCTCTCTCTCTCTCTCTGTGTGTGTGTGTGTGTGTGTGTGTGTGTATGTGTGTGTGTGTGTCACACAGAGAGAGAGACAGAGAAAGAGACAGAAAAATGAATAAATTAAAAGGTATTATGAGGTCAGTGTAAGAAGAGGAAGCGGAACAAAACAAAGATGGAAACCAACAAAGAAAAAAGTACCCAAAACTCTTATCTAAAAATATCGGAGATTGTCCTTTACATGTGAACTGCACATGTGAATGAATGATATTTCCAAGTTCAGGAACAGTTGTTTACTTTATGGTTACAGGCCTTCTGTGGGGGAGATATGGACACATTAACAATTCACTCACTCCTCAGAATGAGAAGTGGGTAGCTGCAAAGTTAGCAAACACAGGGATGCTCCATGGACAGAGGGGCAGGACGGCCTGTCTCTGAAAGCACCACTCACCCCTAGAAAGCCGCCTTCAATGCCAGGAGTGCTGGGGCGCTGCAGACCCTGCGGCTTGCGCTACTCTGCCTGTTCTGCCCAGCAGCCGAGGCCACCCGAGAGGGAACACTTAGAGCATCGGAAATGCTAACTGTCAGTACTGAAAGCCAAGTGACCTGGGCTTTAAGTACCAGACCTTACTTATTGCTGACATGCCAGACAGTTCTCCCGAGCCACCCTTCTCGTGCAAACCCAGGAAGGGATTTTTATTTCCCCAGGAAACACCCAAATGGGGTGATGGACTTAATACATCACACTTGTCTATAGGTGACGTTGCAATCCCCTCCCAAGAGAATCGCAGCCATGTGGCTAGTGATCTGAAAGTCAAGTACATTTATCAACAACAGATCTTTGGCCCCCACAGCACATGTGCCATCAGACGAACCACTCCACAGGGGGCAAAGTCTCGGGAGAGAGACAGTTCAAGAGGCCATCCTCTTCCTGCAGCTCCACCCCAAGTGAGCCTCTCACTAGCTCCTCACCCCAGTGACATGCATACAAGCTTTCCCAAGAGGGCAGGAGGCGCCTGATCTGGATCTTAAGGGGCTTCCTTACATGGATAGGGAATAGAAAGAGGAAATTACGGTCAAAACACAACGACGAGGGAAATTAAATGTTTCTACCATTGACTAAGAATTAAAACTGAATATTTACACACTAACCATAAATGTTAAGAGCGAGATTTCCTATAAACAAGAAGGTCTGCCCGTGACCCCTAATACATCACAACCTTGGGAGAGCCGTGTTGGAGATACTGGTCTCTATAAGAGGTAAAGTACGGGTTGGCTGGGGTTTGGTGGAGTGTTGGTTAAGACAAGATTTCTCTGGGGGAAGGAGAAATCTAACGCCAGAGATCAGGAAGACTCAGGGACAGAAGGCAGAGGAGAGAGCCACACATTCAGACTGGTACATCCTTCCCCCACTGCCTTGGGCTGCTTTTATCAATCCAGAGACACAGGCATGGGCTATCCCAGAACGGCTCCAGCTGCAAAGTAAAGCAGCAGCGAGCTCCCCAGTGGTCACTGGAAGTTTCCCATCCACGCGTTCATTCCTGGCCTACTGTTCTGGCGAACAGCTCCTCAGAGGACCTTACTCCAGCTGTGGGCCCCTCCTGGCCGCTGCACCCTGTCAGATTAAATAAAGCGTGCGTGTGAAGACACGAGGCACACCTGTGCTCCAGGCAGATCCCTCAATCACCGGTCAGTTCACCACGTGTGGGGGGCAGAGAAGAGAGAAGCAGAAACAAGGGACAGAACACCCAAGCAGAAAAGTCCTTCCACTGGTGTGGAGCTGCTACCCAAACGCTTACTTCACTGGCCACCGAAGACCTGTCTGCCTGCTACTGTCAAGATAATGCACTCACGGTAATAAAGACCACCCCATGGTAGAACTGATGACGGATGACGAAGGTCACCGTTGCTGCTTTCAATAGTATAAAAGAGCTCACTTCTATCAACATAAGTGACTTTTTTTTTTTCTAGGTAAGTGTGGCTATTGATTAAGAATCTGACTTTTCTCTGGAATTCTGCCAAGAATATGAGATTAAAATTTTATCTTCTCAGTGCAGAGTAAAGCAAGTTAGCAAAATAAATATCAGCTATAGTTTATTTAAGTTGATAACGTCAAACATTACCTCTTACTTTCAATTAAGAACAAATTCCAAATTCATCATAACATTCAAAAAGTCTTTTTAAAGCTGGGCGGTGGTGGCACATGCCTTAAATCCAGCAATCAGGAGACAGAGGTAGGCAAATCTCTATGAGTTTGAGACCTACCTTTTCTATAGAGCAAGTTCCAGGATAGTCAAGGCTACACAGAGGAAACCCTGCCTTGGGAGGGAGGGGGGGACTTTTAAAAAACTACCTTAGTTGCATTTTTCAATCATACTTTTAAAAAAATCATAATTAAGCCACATTTCACTTTGAACATCACTACTGACTTCATTTAAAAATCTTGGTGAAAAGTTTAAAGGGTTAAAATAGCTTCAGCTAAATCATCACTTGAATCTTAAATTGCAAATGGGAAAAAAAAAATACAATATCCCACATCAAGAAGCCAGTTTGCGATGTCTCAGTGGAAAGCTGTTCTCAGTGATAATTTTACTGCTCACGTTATTTCTCGAAAGTCACTTCTGGATTGATTTACTTATTCATTTTAGATAAGTAAATCCTTAAAGCCCTCTAAAGCAGTAGGTACACCACCTCAGAAGGAGAGGCCAGCATTCACTAACATGGAATGCTTTTTTCAGCTTTCCTTTTCAAAGTGTCGAGGGTCCCAGGGACCTACTTCAGAACACAATCACTGTTTTAGAACTTCAACGGCCACAGCTTCCAAGCTTCAGAACGCAACTCAAGTCTGCAGCCTGCAACTGAACTGGTACTAAGAGCATAAATATGAAGAAAAGCTTGCTCGTACTCCATAAGGAACCCATCATATCAAAGCATTTAAAAAAACCAAAAAAAAGCACGTTGCTCCCTCACAAAGTGACACACTCAATTCTCTTCACAGATCCTAGGAAAGCAGAAAGGCATCCAGAATAAGACTTCATAAGAGAGAAACCCAGCATGATGGCTTCAGAATAACCACAAACCTTTGTTCTCCACACATTCATTTAACGCCAACCAAAAGCATGCCAGGCAGGTTAAAAATAATGCATTTATGTAAGTGCCCCCTCCCCATACACACACTCTAGCAAGGTTAAATGTGGAGCTCTGAAAGAATGATTTATTACCACAAGGACAGGGACCCAAAATAGATTGGCAATAAAAGTGATTGGTCCCAGGGGCACTGAGAACTAATGTAAGCAACATCCTGGCCATGATAGGCATCCGGGAAAGAGCACCGGAGTCCTTTCAGGGTTCTCAGCCCTGGTCCCACCTCTACCCAGTTCCACTCCAGGAGAAAGTCATACAACCTCCCTGCAAGTCTGACGCCTCGTCCGTAAAATTTGAAAGCTGGTCCAGCTCAATTCTGTGGGATCTCTGTGTTTTGGTTTGGTTTTGAAGGTTTCCTTATCCTTTTCAACGTTCCACTCCGAACAAAGAAAGGTGAAGTCCAAATTCCACTGACATATGCAAAAAACAAAATAAAACAAAAACCTGCTAGCCACCCACTCAACCCACTTTAGCACCAATAGGCCTGCCAGGATATGCCAAGCCGGAGAGTGGCTGATCAGGATTACCTAAGTGAGTAGGGAATTTTCTTCAATAAAGCATTTAAAGGAGAATGAAATAGCATCATAGGAAGTGAGACCTTACGTGGGATGGATGCTGGGGGACTCCTGCCCTGAAATTCAGAGAAAACTGCAAAACAATGTGGAGGCACTAACAGCTGTGAAGGGACCACAGCATTCCCAGGGAAGGGGAACAGTCCTCAAGGGCTATCTCCCCCACTCTCTGGGGTAGACACCCAGTTCCCAGCCCCCACCTCCAAATCTTGGCAGGTGGCAGCATCTCTACTCAAACACCTCCACGGAGGGAAAGAAAGTAACACAGTAGCTCATTCTATTTTGAGCTGCTCCGTTAAAAAGTTCTGTTCCTCCAACTGCAGGTACCAGTCTCAGTCTACGGCTACAAAAATAAAGCTTAATAAAGAAGCAAGAAGGTACAAACAGAAAGGGGGGACAGACAACTACAGCTGCAGGGCTGAGGAGGGAAAGGTGAGCAAGAGAAAGCCTTAGTCTCCTCCGGCATGCTGGCAATCTCAGGGCCAGGCTCAGATACCGTGGAGAATGTTCACACTCCACCTGCCCTCCTCAGTCAATGGGAACACATTTTCCCCGTATGCACATCTTAAAGACAATACAGATGGATGGCAACTCATTCTGCTCAGCATTCACCTTCAGTCAACTCTGTCCTGGGGTTTCCTACCTTAACTGCCCTAGTCCATGAAGTCCCCAGCCAAGACCATCCTTACAACCACGGTGCCCATGCCAAACTTACCAGCCCCTTTTGCATCCTGTACTAGACACCATTGGCCCAGATGCCAACCACTAAGACCTAGAGCAGCGATTCTGAGCTGTGCAGAGCGGAGAAAGAACTTCTAAAAGGGGTGCACACTGCTCCTGGGATGGGATAGTTCTTCTGAGGCCAACCCAAAAATCTACCCTCGCTCCTGACTATGAGTCAATAACTAAAAGAGAAGTTCGTCTAGTCACTTTGGAGGGTGAAATAAAGGAATAATGAAGTGGCATTACCTGGACAGGAACTCTAAACTGAACAGGCAACCGAGGACTACGAAAAAAATAAGAGCAGGAACAGAGGAAGGAGAGGCAATCAAGGCCAGCATGTCTTGGGAATCTTGGAAATAAGCCATTCCTCAACTGTTCATAGGACATTAAGAAAGTCTAGTATCACCAGTACCAAAATAAATAAATTAATTAATTAAAAATCCATCTCTAGGGTACAAGAACCTTTCTAAGATCAAGAAGCTGAATTCTGCACAAAATCTATTATTCTGTGACAGATGATAGAAAAAGAAAAAAAACAAAAACAAAAAACAAAAAACCCGAGAGCTTCTGGGCATGGAGGAAGCATGGCTCAGTTCTGCTCTACCCAGCCAGTCACACACCAAAAATAAAACATAGATTCAAAAACTGTTAAAGCTTTCATTTGAAGGAGTTGGTGTTTTTCTAAACCTCGGCTTTCTCCAAGGACCTCACGGGAGATGGAGTGCTGGGGAGTGTATTAAACCCAAGCTGACACCACAGAGACGGAATGTGTCACGTCTAGTCATAACCAATCGGTTAAGATGAATCAAAAATAACCCAGCCAGACAAAGATCAAGAAGACAGAACTACACCAGATATCTAACGGCCCTACTAACTTCTGCCTCGCCCAAGGCTGGTCGCTTCAATTGCTAGCTCCCAGTGACCCAGATTGCCGCCCTGATCTCACCCAATTTGGGAACTGACTTTGAAAGAAGCCACCGAGAGCCTGAGCCATCAACCTCCCGCGCTCACCCCGGTGCAGGCCGCTCACCAGGCCCCGAGGCTCTCCCAGCAGTCCTCCGGGAGACCAGCGAACAGCCGCCCGCGCCCTCCCCGGCCCTCCTGCCTCTCCGGGACCCGACCTGGACCTCTGTCTCCAGCTCTCCAGCGCGGAGTCTGCATCCTCCTCACTCCCGAGCCTAGCCCGCCAGGGACTGCTCCCCGAGCTGCAGTCCCCCCGGCCGCCTCCGGGACGCACCAACAGACCGGACTGCACGCGGGGACACGGGACGCGCGGACGCCAGCCCGGCTCGCGCGGGATCTGGGCCGGGCCGGGCCAGGAGGAGGCGCCGTCACCGGGGTCCCCGGGACGCCCCGTCACGCCCCCTGAGCCGCACACCCGCGCCCCTCCTGCTCGCCGGGCTCCGCGCTAGCCTCCTCCTCCTCGGCCAACCCCGGCTCGCCAGAGCGGACCCCGAGCCACCCGGCACTGCCTCCAGGTCCACGCCACCCACGCCATGTCTGCGAGCCCCAGCCCTGCACCTCTCCCCAGGGCCACCGCGGTCCCAGATGTCCTTCCCGGGCCTCCCCCGGAGACAATGGCTCGACCCGCCGATCCGACCGCCACCTCAGCTCGGCCACCGTCCTCGGTCCCTGCGCCGAGGTGCGATGGCTGCCCCCGTGTCACAGAACCATACGCCAAGACGAGATGACAGGCTAGAACCCCGAGCCAAGACACTCGCTGATAATGGGGTCGGGGGTCCAGCTACCAGCGGCCCAAAGGCCAGCACAGGGCAGAGCCCCGCTGTCCCCGGCCCCGGTGAAGCTCGTCCTCCGGGACACCGGCCTCCGCCCACGCCGTCCCCGCCGCCGCCTCCTCGGCCCTCCAGCGAGAGACAAAGAGCCGGCGCCCCAACCCGCGGGGCCGTGGCCACTGCAGCGGGAGGGCGAGGGGTGTCCACCCCGGCACGAGGGGCGAGGGCCGGGAAGGCGAGTGAAGGCGCCCGGGACAAGCCGCAGCACCCGGGCGGCGTGGGCAACCTGACACGCCGCCGTGGATCGCTAAGCCCCGCTGCGGCGACGGGGAACGAGAGCGCGCAGGGCTGTACCGGGCCGGAGAGCGGGGCGCGCCGGGCCGGCCGAGCGCGCGGGGCAGCCGCGGGGACTCACCGGATCGGAAGAAGGCCGCGATGTCGGCCAGGTCCTTGGCGGCCTCCTCGGCGCCCTCGCCGGCGCCGCCCCCGCAGCCGGAGCCCGCCGCGCTGGCCGCCGCCGCGGGGCCGGAGGACGCGGCCGGGGCGGTGGCACCGCCGCTGCTGCCGCTCATGGCTTCGGCGGCGGCCGCGCCCGCCTCGGGCCCCGGGCCCCTAGCTCCGCGCACCCAGCTGCTGCTGCTGCCCGCGCCTGGCCTGGCGGCACCGAGCACCCAGCTGCCCGCGCCCGGCGCGCGGACGCACAGCCCCGGGGCGGCGGGCGGCGGCGGCGGCTCGGCCCGAGGAGCGCGCCCACATAGACGAGGACACCGCCCGGGAGCCGCGAGCCTGGCGCGGGGCGGGCGCGCGGAGCCACGGCCTCGGCGTGGCCGGCCGGGGCGCGGGCAGCGGCGCGGACACGCGAGGGCGGGGGCCGGGGCCGGCGGAGCGTCCGCGATCACGGGCGCCGGCGGCAGCAGCGAGCCTCCATCTTGCTTTCCAATGGGGAAGGAAGGAGGGGGGAGGGAGAAATCACGGCCGAGGGAGCCCCGGTGAAAGGAAAGGGAGAGCAGGGAAAGGAGAGGAAGGAAAAAGAGGGGCTTCGGCAATTTCCGGAGAGCTTCGTTAGGGGCCGGAGCGTGGGCTCGGCGGGTGGGCGGGGCCTGCTGTGGGCGGGGCCGTGGAGGGGCGGGGCCGCGCCTGGGAGCCCGGAGGGCGGAATGGAGTGGCTGGCTGCTGGAACGTGGAGAGGGCTTGGTCTCCTCCTCCTCCTCCTCCAGGGCAGTTCCAAGGCTGGGAGGAGCAGGAACAAGTGTGACCGACCCACACTGGCCTTGCAGGCCGGCCACTGCGCCCCCTGCCAGGACTCTCACGCCTACACTGCAAGCGGTCCTAGCACTGGAGCGGTTTCATGATTATTGATGTCACCCGCGGGTCCGGGTGACCGGGGCACCGAGCTGGTGTGTCCCTCGCAGGCGCAGCGCTGACACGGGCATGTAGAAAAAGCTCGGTAATTTTTGAATGAGCAGAGAGGCAATGAAAACAGATTATCTGCTCTCGTCTACCGTCTCCTTGTATACAAAAAAAAAAAAAAAAAAAAAAAAAAAAAGAATGAAAGATGAGGCTTGCGGGGGAATCCCCATCTCCCAAGTGTCCTGCGTCCTCAAGCTACCCAGAATTATGGGAAAGATGATGAAGGCAGAGGAGACCAGAGGAGGAAAGGGGCCTTTTAAAAGATGCATGTCAAGTCAGCTGTGTGGAATAGTCAAATTCTGCTTTACGTCAAGGCTGCAAGATGAGTGCCATGAAGGAATGGGTGCCAGATACTTAAAGAACAAATACTGGAGAAAGCAGATCAACAAATTTCACCAAACTACACCACTACCTATGTTTAACGGGAGAGCGATGATTAAATGAATAACTAGTGGATAGTGGCCACCAGGTCTTTCTCCCTTGGGAGTTTTGGACAAGCAAGGGGAGTAGGCTCGAGTACTTAGTTTCCTTCAGAATAAGGGTTGAAGACATACTTAGGAACTCCTGTTCAGCTTACTGTAGATGTGTGTAAAGACCTACAGATGTGTGTATACATTCAAGATAGTACATATGCCTTTAGCCTCTTGCCTGTCAATTGACTGGGCCTGGAGACATTTTCATAACTACCCACACACCTAGCATTTAGATCATTTAAATCGATTCTCTGTCTCTGTCTCTGTCTGTCTCTGTCTCTCCCTCTCTGTCTCTCTGTCTCTCTCTCTCTCTGTCTCTCTCTGTCTCTCTCTCTCTCGTGTGTGTGTGTGTGTGTGTGTGTGTGTGTGTGTGTGTGTGTTCATATCTGTTGGGACATGTGTCTGTGTTCATGTGAATGCAAGAGGTCCATACTGAGTGTATAACCCAATCACTCCTCACCTTATTTTTTAGAGACAGAGTCTGTCACTGAATCTGGAACTCCTTGATTAGTTAGACTGTTGACTAGCAATACCCAAGGATCTTCTCATCTCTGCCTCCCCAGTGCTGAGATTATAGACCCAAACTACCACATCCAGCTTTTTACTGGGGATATTGAAGGTCTGAATTCAGGTCCCTATGCTTCAAAAAAAAAGCACTTTACTATAGATGGAACCATTTCCACAGCCCAAAGACCTTGTTTTAATACTTTTCTCCAATAAAAAAATAAATAAAATAAAAATAAAAAAACCTAGGGCCCATGGGGAAATTGGCTGATTCTGGTGGTGGGACAGGAAATATTTAACATGATCCTGAAGCATCCTGTTGTGCCAGAAGGTAAGGAAGTGGCTTCCCAAGAAAAAAAGTTAGCAGGGGTAAAGATTGTCCAAGAAAACAACTGAAAGAGCTCCTAGTGGCCAGAGCTAGAACAATTTGAGGTAGAAAACATAGCACTAGTTGATTATAAGCACAAAATGAATATGTCTGAGTCCATACTGATGTAAATAAATAAGCAAATGGAGTAGCAGAAACAAATTCCCAATGTAGAAAAAGTACAAGGAATTTGTGTGGAGACTGTCCTGAATGAGATGGAGCAGAACTCCCCTCTCCTGAAGTACAAGCTGCACACAGTACTTTCCTTCCAAAGACAACAAAACTAGTGAGCCTCTTCCAACAGAGAAACCACAACCTTGCCCTAGCCCGGTGACCAAGGTGAACATAAGACGCAGTTAAGGGGCCCTGGCCGTGTATACCAGATATAATAAGGCCACTATGGTCTTCCCATCTGAAGCACCTACCTGGACACAAACATAACAACATCATATGAATGAGGCACTTCCTATAAACTACCTCACCAGCACTCTCTTAAACGTTCAAGGTCACCAAAAATCAGAGAAGGTTAACCAACAGTCACAGCTGTGAGAATCCTAAGGCCACATTAGAACTCAATGCAATGTTGCTGTTTGCTAGTGTTGCTGTTTGTTAGAACTCAATGCAATGTTGCTGTTTGCTAGTGTTGCCGTTTGGTTTGATGACGAGTTTTCACTCTGCAGCCCAAGCTAGCCTTGAACTCTGTATTCTCCTGCCTCAGCCTCCCAAGGGCTAGGAGCATAACTCCTGAGAGTACAGTTGGGTGTCACCATATTCGGCTCAGTGTGGTGGGTCTTGATGGGTCTTGAAAAATTCCTATGGTTAAAACTAAGTAAATCCAAATAATGTGTGGATGTTAGTCAATACCAGTGAACCCACGGTGCATGACAAACTGGGAGAAACTGGGTCTGGGGTGCCTGGGAACTCTCCACAACTTTTCAGTAAACATCAACCTTGTTTAAGATTTTTTTTTAAGTACGTTTAAAGCTTATTTTTAATCAGATGAACAGTCTCTTAGAACAGAACAAGCCAGCAGGTCCACACCTCATGAGCCTTCAGCTCAGGTGTGTTTATGGTGTTTCTCTGTTTTTTCTCTTGGTAATTCCTATCTGTACCGTCATTCCCTCCCTTACATAGCCAAGCTCCCAGAGGCTTTCAGAGTGACAATGGAGAGATTGTCCCCAGTCCCTGGACATCATGAACCATGCTGGGATGTCTATTCCTCTACCTGGACATCCTGCCCAGATTTTGAGCATTGCATTGCTGAGGTCAGTTATGTTACACCTCACCCATCCATGGGAACTCAGATCAGCTGGCAGCCATCAGGAAAATACTCAGCTGCTCACTGTGGTGCTCAGTCCCAGCCCAACCCCAGAAAAAAGCAGCCACAATCTCCACTCATAGATTCTCAAGGCTTCCTGAGCACAGGCTTTCTCCGAGACCCACTTTAAGATGTAATGCTACCTACCCATCTCTACCCACCAAACCCAATGGAAGACTATTTACTCTTCTTGAATCCCAGTCTTATCATTCTTCCTTCCTTCTCTGTTTGCTTTGGTGTAACCTTTCTATTCTTCAAGAGACTTGGCTTTTAGTAGCCAACTAACTTCCCTCTCCAATTCTCTCTACCAGGGATTCCAAAAGTGTCTCTTAAAATTCAAAGCCAAGGGCCAACGTTTTTTCCTTGCATCCCTCCCATAGTAACCCCACGTTCGGCTAGTAAGCAGAATGTCACTCCTCTTCTGACAAAATAAAATAGTAGGGAAAAGTTTAAAATGTGAGAAAATGACAATTGTTTGGATGAGAAGAGGGACAGAGTAGATGACATCATGTGGCCACAGATTGGCAGCATGTCTGTGGTGAACCTAGGAAGTGACAGCTGAAAAAGGCATCTAGTGTTGGAAAGTTCCTGACGGGCAAACTCAGGGTGCTGGGAGATGGGCTTAAGGAGAATGTGACTGAGTAGTAATTGCTACTCAGGGCATTGGGGTTTGGAATAGACAGGGAATGACTGGTGTGTATTTGGCAAGAAAAGATCTCTACTCAAGGGACAGAAATTCTGGCCAATTCTATCTCAGGTACTCAGTCTAAGAAAGGAATGAGAGAAAATTTTTGTATGAGTATGGGACACATGCAGGCTCTCCCTGACATCTGAGCATGTGCAGGGAGATCTAAACAGGGTTTCACGACAGCTGCTGTTGATCCTACCCAACCTTCAAAATCCGGCTCCAGTTTCATCCTCTCTCATGAAGCTCCTACATAACTCAAGTTGATCTCTCCCTTCTCTGAATTGCACATCAGTCATTTGGGCATTTAATCGTGTGCCACATTCTATTATTTACAAGTTTTGTGTTCAGTATCTTGCCTAGGAGACGAAGCAATCCTTCGTGATTAGCATGCAGGTGCTGAGTGCTTCTTGTGTACCTGGAGCTCCATGAGGCCCAAGGACATGAAACAAAATGCAAACCTCCAGCTGTGGAAGACAGTGTATATTGTCTACTCAATGCTACTCTCCTTGGTAGACATGAAGCCCAGCTAAAAATCTGCATCTCCCAACCCTGGTGTCCTTGTGACTGGGTATTGATCCCCATGAGATACAAGCAAAAGGGCAGGATTTAGCATCCATGTGCTCTCTGTCTTTTGCATTCGACTTCAGAAACAGCAGCATCCTGATGCAGGTAAAGAGGCCATAGCGTGACTGTGAAACAGAGTCCATGGTGCAGGTAGATGAGCAGGCCATCTCTGGACGGCTTATAATATAAGAAAATGAAGACCCTGGGGCTTGAGAGATGGCTCAGGGATTAAGAGCACTGGCTGCTCTTCCAGAGGACTTGGGTTCAATTCCCAGCACCCACATGGCAGCTCCCACCCATCTGTGACACCAGTTCCAGGGTTTCTGACACCTTCACACAGACATACATGCAGGCAAAACCCCAATACACATAAAATAATAAATAAGTAAATTATATTAAAAAGAAAAAGGAAATGAAGGCCCCGGCTTGGCTAAGTGGCTTGTATGTCAGGTGTTGAAGTGTATGCCTTCTTTTACCTAGTAGACTAGTCATAGTTCCTGTGTATGTGTGTGTGGGTGTGTCTGTGTGTCTGTGTGTGTGTGCATTTATGGCAGGGTATGCACACATGTGTAGGAAGTCCAGATGTCAATGTTGGTTGTCTTCATCTGTCTATCTACCATTCTCCACTTCACTTTTGAAACCCGGTCTCTCACTGAACCTGGAGATCGCTGCTGCCCAGTGAGCTCTAGGAACCCTCTCATGTCTAGTTCCCCAGTGCCGGGATCAGATGGTGGCTTTTTTTAAGGCAGGGGCTGAAGACAGGAACTCAGGTCCCCATGCTTGTGGCATCAAGCTGTCCTGACTAAGCCATCTCTGATCCCCAGACACAGTCCTTCATTGATGTTTCTTTATCGATGTTTGTCACATTTTCTTTTTCAGCAAAGGAACCCTTAAAATGAAGGTAAGTGAAGAAGCAGGACATAGTTGTTTTGTTGAGATTCTGGGAGGGGACCTCAAGGGGACCGCATGGCAAACATGTCTTTGAAGTCGGTGGGGTTTTTCTCCAAAACAACATGAATTGTTTTCTTCTTTTCATTCACCTGTATTTATTTTAATATAAATATTATATCTTAACTTGTTTCCTAGTTGATAGGGGTAGAACTGTATATCTCCCACTCCCAAAAGACATACTGAACTCATAATACCTTAAAATATAACTTGATTTGGGAATAAGGACATGGCAGATAAAATTATTCAAGACTAGGGGCATACTGAAGCAGTGGTCTTATAAGAAGATGGCCTGGTGAGGACAAGAATGGAGAATGCCACCTGAAGATAAGTTGGAATGATGCATCTAAGCCAAAGATTTGGCAGATCACCAAATCAGTGAAGTGGCTACGAAGGGTTTTCCTACTGGTTTCAGAAGGATTGTGTGTGGTTCTACCCTGAGTGTGATTCAGACTTGTGGACTAAAGAAGTCTGAGGTTTCCAGAAGCCTGGAGTGATAAACTTCTATTGTTAAAGTCTCCTGGTTGTTAGTACTTAATTGTAGCTAGAGTTTTCCTGCCTTGCCCACAGTCAGGACAAATCTCTTGTCACCTGCCAGTCCTACAACCGCTCAGACCCATCCAAGTAAACACTGAGACTTAAATTGCTTACAAACTGTATGGCCATGGCAGGCTTCTTGCTAACTGTCTTATAGCTTAAATTAGTCCATTTCCATAAATCTATACCTTGCCACGTGGCTCATGGCTTACCAGCGTCTTCACATGCTGCTTGTCCTGGCGGCAGCTGCAGTGTCTCCTTCCGCCTTCCTGTCCCTTCTTTTCTCCTTTCTGTTAGTCCCGCCTATACTTCCTGCCTAGCCACTGGCCAATTAGTGTTTTATTTATTGACCAATCAGAGCAACAGATTTGACATACAGCCCATCCCACAGCACTTAATAGTCATGGTATCCCCAGAAAATTAGTGCAAAAGCCAATACACTTGTCTAGGATTTGGGGGGGTGTATGTGTGACTCTGTAATTCTAGGAATAGAGTCATCTTGTAGATGCCATTAAAAAAAAAGAATCCAGAGGAATGTGGGGAATAGATGAGTGAAAACTTATTATGAAAATGTCTAGTTGATGACTTGACCTCTGGCCACAGTTCAGAGCCTGTATTCTTCTGTTCTCTGTTACTGTAAGCAAAGACCTATGGTTGGCTACTTTGTAAGGAAAAGAGGTTTGCTTTGCTCACAGTTTTGAAGGCCTAAAATCTGAATTGGATAGTTCCATTAGTTTGGCCTCTGGTGAGGGAACCCAGGTACGTCATATCAAAGTAGATGGTACCATGACCTCTCACACATGTGCCTGTGTAAGAGGAAGATAGAGAGATCAGGGAGGTAACTCCCTCAGCCTCTTATGACAATGCTCTCTGAAGATCTAACCAGGGTCCCATGAGGACTACACTAATTTACACATCTCAATTCTATCCAAATTGTAGAACCGTAGCTATAAATTTTAACGCGGAGGTACAGACAGCAGGGGTCTCTAGATTTGCCTAGTTCATCAAAGGCATGAGGCAAGAAAGTACCACGTCAGGTCACGTTCTAATGACCGACAGTTTTGCCCCATGATGTGCAGGCCTGAGTGGGTTGGTGGCTGTCCAGTTGGTGCTGAACCAGATTAAGAAACATATGGGAGAAGAAGTGCCCACCCCCAGGGCCTCTCCATCTGCTAGGGTCATGCCAGGTCAGCGCAGCAACACTTCCAGATATACCTGGGCTTTTAGACCTCTTTGACAGTGGCCATGAAACCACAAAGCTGGAGAGGCCCACACTAGAGCCCAGCCTGCACTGCTCTGCCGCTCTTCTCATGAATTTGGAGCCCACAGAATCGCTGGTTGGCATGCAAGATTGATTGATAAACACTTTTCTTTCTTTTTTTTTTTTTTTTGGTTTTTCGAGACAGGGTTTCTCTGTGTAGCTTTGCACCTTTCCTGGAGCTCACTTGGTAGCCCAGGCTGGCCTCGAACTCACAGAGATCCGCCTGGCTCTGCCTCCCGAGTGCTGGGATTAAAGGCGTGCGCCACCACGCCCGGCTAACACTTTTCATACTAGTGTTCTTTGCAGTATTTGAAATATCTCTAAATATACAAATCCAGCAGAGAGGTCTAAAAGAGAGAGTTAGGAGGAATGAACCTGGAAAGGGAAGATAGATAGAGAGAGGAAAATAGGAGGTAGATGAGGAGGTTGATGATAAGATATACAGAAAGATGGGTGGGTGAATCTCAGTTGTCAACTTGATGTACTCTAGAATAATCTGGGAAGTGGACCTCTGGACCCATGCCCGTGGGAAGTTTGGGCACATTTAGTCATCACTCTGTTGCTGGGCTGTGGATGCAATGTGACCCTCTGCCTACAGTTCCCGTCGCTCTGACTTTCCTACCTTGGTGGACTATTACTTCCAACTGTGACCCAAAATGATCGTTAATGTACATGAAGTTGCTTTTGTCAGAGCATTATGTCACAACAACAGGCAAAGTCACTTAGACAGCAATGTGTATGTGTGTACATGCATGTACCCATGTCCCTGCCTGCCTGCATTTGGGCTGGCCACTTATGGAAGACTTGGTCTAGTAGCAGGGAAAGGCAACAATACCAGTACTGAAAGATGAAAGTGGATTTGCCTCTGAAATGAGCTCAGCCTTAGAGGTGGCTAAGTTTTGTTATTACCATTATATAAATGAGACAGGTATTAGAAAGGACATTATTTGTATTTACCACCTCATCTTAGAACTGATCAATGTTCGAGCAGTTAAGAACTGCTGACTTCTACTTCTCTGCCAGTAATTTAAAGAATTCCAAATTGATACTGTTTTTTTTTTTTTTTCCATCTGCATTTGAAGAATCTGAAATTCTACCTAGCAAGATCCATTCACTCCTGACCAACATTTGGTTTTCAAGAATTCTCAGCAGGGGCTAAATACTCCCAGGAGTGCTTACACCTTAAACCTTTATCCCACAGTCCCTTCTAGAGAAGATTGGTGGGGTAGCAGAGCATCAGCTCAGACTAATGGGGGGGGGATACAGGAAGTGAAAGAGCAATTAAAATCTCCAATCAGAAAAGCATCTGCTTTTCTTTTGTGCAGGGCAGGCCTTGCTACTTCTGTCCAGAGTAGAACCTGAGAAATGTCCCCTCTGGGTCATCTGTAAGAGTGATGATGTGTCTGTGTTAGGCCACTGACTACCCACTGAATCATCACAGTACCTGTTACACTTATGTAAGGGGAAGCTTATGTAAAGGCATTTTGTCAGGTTGGGGTTATTCCAGAAGACTTGACTTGCTCACACAGCAAACAATCACTCAGTCCCTACTATATAGTCTGCCAGAGTGAACAAAATAAGTCAGACCTCTTGCCTCACAGACTCACTTTCCACTGGAGGTTGAGGTGTGTACCAGATACTAAACAAGTAAATATCATTATGGAAGAGTGACACATGCAACAAAGGGGCAGTGAGCAACATCAAATATAACAGTACAACATGGATCAGAAAGCAAGAAAATGAAATGAGCTTAGGTCCGGGGAAAGAGAACCTGAGGAGAAGTGAACACGTTCACAAGCAGAAGCCCCAACGGAGAACTGGCAGGGTCTCTGTGGCTGGGTAGGGCACACATGGGGAATGTAGTCAGTGGGACACAAAAATCTTACCATTTCAGATCTCCTGGGTGTTTGCTAAAGTTTGCCTTTACTGGGAGTGAGATGATAGATGTGGATTCTTGTAGGAGAAGATTCAAGTGATTTTAGGCTGAAAGAAGAATTGCATGGACTCGTCAGAATTACTAAGAAATGAACAGATGCTTCTAAAAAGGATGTTGCTAGAAATGTTGGACATCTCAGAGCATGCAAAACCAAGTTACCTTTCCATTTCTGAGAAATTAAAATTTTTTAATGAACTTCAGAAAAGGTCAGCAGTCTGAAGTCCATCTGGTTCCTAAAGCTCTAGGTAGGGAATTATGGACCTAAAGACCGTATTCAAACTAAGTTTGGTGCTACATGCCCACGCCTGCAGTCCAAAGGAAGCTCTGGTAGTAGGATCCTGAGTTCAAAGCCAGCCTGGGCAATGAGACCCTATTTCAAAGAGGAAGAAGAAGGAGAAGGAGAAAGAGAAGGAGAAGGAGACGAGGAGGAGGAGGAAATCTGGGAGACATGCAAATGGTCAGTAAGTACATGAAAAGACGTTGAATGATATGAGCCACGAGGGAAACGCAAACCAAACCATAGTGATCTACCGTTCTATACCCACTAGAGTGGTGAAAATAAAAAGACAGTAATAAGTAGTGAGGATATAGAAAAAGTAGAACCCTGTTCGTTACTGGCAGAAATGTAAAACAGTGCAGCCACTTCAGAAAACATTTTGGAAGTTCATCCAACAGTTAAACATAGAGTTGCCATATGAGCTGGCAATGATGGATATGCACCCAAGAGAAAGGAAGCATATGTCCACACAAAAGCCTGTATGCAGATATCCACAGCCATGTGATTCACAGTGGCCAAAAAGTGGAAATGCTCCAAATGCCATCAGAGGAGTGTATAAAGAGCTGTCATTCCATACGATGGGAGATTATCCATCCATAAAAAGGAAGTACCAATACTTTCTGTACAGGGGCAGGCCAAAACAACATTCTACTAAGTGAAAGAAGCCAGAAACAAAGGACAAAGATTGCATGATTCCGTTTATAGGAAATGTTCAGAAAAGGCAAATCAGGAATATCCTGATGAGAAATGAACAGTGCTGTATCTGCCATGCAAGGTTCCTCCTCATAGACAGCAAACACCAAGTACCATGAGATTCTGGAGTGTGAACGTGAGCTTCCCCATCCTCAAGTGCAGTCCTCATAGGGCCAGCTGGCATCTGCTATGGCAGGTGCTGTCTTTGACTGGCTGTGATAAATGGTGCTACCCACTCAACAGCCAGCCAGGGAGTAGAGATCTTTCACCCTCTTTCCTTCAGGAGAGGCATGTGTCAATTGTTTCCATCAAGATCTACAGTTTTAGGTAGAGAATGCTGCTGGTGATGACGGTTTATCTTCAATCAAGTCCTGAAGAAGTTGCAAAATAACAAGAGAAGAATCATAAGACCAGAGCAATAGAAAATTCCCAGGGATTGTGGAACGTGAGGTTGACAATGTAGCTTCTAAAACCACTCTTGCTACAATTACTGGAGACAATAGTTTGGAAGTCATCACCAACCTTACAAAAGAGGGAACCAGGAGAGTCAATGGCCCACCTTCCCTGCACATGCTGTGCATTGGCTACACCGACCCAGGAGCCAAGGGGAAAAGGAGACTGTGGATGTCCCTATAGGCCAGTTTCATGAGAACAGAGCAGAAAACAGAGAACAGATCTGCTGGGCCAAAGCAGATCATCTAGTTCTGCCATGTACCGCTCCAGCTTGTAGAAGTCATGAACTGGTCAAGGGCAACCAAAGGCTCTGTGAGCCTGACATTGTACATGGAACACTAAGTGAGCAGACCCAGCTGGAAAGAGAAGTCCAGCACTTAGGAAGACAGTTATGATTGCAAAACGGGGAGTGTATGTTCAAGTAAGCAGGAAGGGCCAAGGGATTCAGACAATAGAGAAAGCCTTTCCACCGTGGGTAATAAGGGAAGAATTCCTAGATCCGAGTTTCATTTGCTGCTGGTCAAAAGCCAAGGCTTGAAATACAAGGAGTAAATACAATACGATCTTTTAAATAGACAAAGGAGATGAACTCTGTGCTCTGAATAAATGGAAACTGGCCTTATGTGCATTGACATCCAGTGCCATCCTTTTCTGGCTGGCCTGGTCCTTACTATACAGACTCAGCTGGCCTTGAACTCACAGAGATCTACCTGCCTGGGACTCCTGAATGCTGGAATAATGGCATCTTCTGAATTTGATTATTTAAGTCTTACATTTCATTGACTCTTGAGAGTCTGGAAGGAACTTGGGAAATGCTAGGACTGGCCATAAGGTTGGAGAGAAGGTTTTAAATACTAGTTATCACTGAAAGACCAGCCATTGGGCAGCACCATGAAGGGGACATAGTGTCTTAGGGTTTCTATTGCTGTGAAGAGACACCATGACCACAGCAACTCTTATAAAGAAAAATATTTAATTGAGGTAGCTTACAGTTTCAGAGGTTTAGTCTATTATCATCATGGTGGAGAGTATGCTGGCATACAGGCCGAAATAGTGCTAGAGAAGGAGCTGCTACACGTTGATATGCCGCAACAGGAAGTAGACTGTCTCATTGGGCATGGCTTGAGCATGTATGAGTTCTCAAAGCCCGCCTCCACAGTGACATACTTCCTCCAACAGGACCACACCTCATAATAGTGCCATTTTCTGTGAGATTATGGAGGCCAATTACATTCAAACTACCACACATGGTTAGTTCAAAATCTTTTTGTTTGTTTTTTGGTTTCTGTTTTTTTTGAGACAGGGTTTGTCTGTGTAGCCCTGGATGTCCTGGAACTTCCTCTGTAGATTATGCTGGCCACAAACTGAGAGATCCACCTGCTTCTGCCTCCTGAGTGCTGGGATTAAAGGTGTGTGCCATCATGTCCAGAAAAAAAATAATCAAAAATATTGAAAAGTAGGTGGGATTGAGAAGAACTGGGAGTAGATGAGTCCAGAAGCTTCTATGACAAAGGCGGAGGCAAATGTGCCAGGAAGAAGTGCATTTAGAGCTGTGTCAGACAATCCTAAGAAAGACAAATTGGGCAAAGTTGCAGCATGTCTTGACTGCCAGGTCAACAACTCTAAACAATCATCCTGAGAGCAACCTTCTGCTTGAGAGTGCAGCGGTGCATCAACATATCAGAAATGTTGAATAGGACCTTAAGCATGCTTGCATGTGCAGGGTGGACTGAAGAAGGAACTGATGTTCCAGGGTAACATTGAAGAGCTGTCTTGGGATGCTAGATCAGAGCTTGCAAGTGATGCCCAGATTGGATTGTGAGAAAGTCAGCTTGTTGGTTCTTGAGTACATTAGTGCAGTCCAGTGGGGATGGAGACAGGCCCAGAGCCATTTTCCTCCAGTCTTGATCTGTCCAGTGTGCTGACTAAACAATGCTGTTTTTTGTAAGTGCCACCGTATGACAGTTGTGAAGCATTGTTATGAAGGAATGCTTAGGCCAATGGCAGAGGCAACATGAGGAGAGAGTTGACCCATACACAGTAAGAAATAAAAGCCAACCTTGACGGTTCCAACAGGAGACAATAGCCATCCACATGGTCACCTAGTGACTAGAAGAAAGATTTGAAGCCCGGAGATACCAGGGGAGTAATAGGATGATAGCCAGAAACCTACAACATTTTATAAGGAGGAATCCTTGAAGACCATGGAGCAAGCCAACTTTTAGAGTTCAGGAGGAGCTCCTAACATCTCTGATGACTCAGGACACTGGGAAGGAGTCAGATGTAGCTGGATCTAAAACTTTTTTTTTTTTTTTTTTTTGGCATCTTTCAGATTGCAATACACTTCATACATGCATCGCAGTCCATGGACGTAGGAGATGTCACCTCTGCCTCCTTTGCCTTTTATTCCAAGACACAGATTCTTCCCTGAGAGGAGACTCAGGTAGTTACCGCCCACGTGCAGAATGAAGCTCCACTTGTGTCTTCTAGAGCAAGACTGTTCTCTAATCAGCTCTTCCCAAGCATGTAGACACGAGAAAAGTGGCTGCCATCTAGTACCTGAAATACATTGCGGTGATTTTTGCCCATGTGATGAGACTGACATTTGAAACCATTTAAAATCCGTTCTCTAATTCGTTCACTATGTTCATCCTAAACCTCACCTTGGCAACATCTTCTTGAGCGCTATTGTTTTTTGTCTTTCTTCCTCTCCCCCTTTCTCAGGTGTTATGGAATTGATACCCCTCTAGTTCTCCTCTTCTAGGAAGGGTGGAGAAGCCTGTGCTGAGGCTACAGTGCTAGTAACATGAGTCTATATTAAATAAACTGCAAGAGAAGGCTCAATCTGGAATACTAAAAACTACTCTAGACAGAACAGTCCAAACCATGTTGCCCTGGAATCCTACAGAAATAATGTAGATTTTTATATTATGCACAAGCTGCATTTGAAGATACTGGCCTTATGTTACTTAATTTCCCTATAATAAATAAAAACCCATGTGTTCACTGTTTTAGACTTTGGTAGTAGGAAAGTTTATCTCTGCTGACAGATGGCTGTGCTTCCTCTCCTGAGCTAATGCAAACTGTGTAGCTCACGGTGTTTCTTTTTATACCTTGGAAGTCAACACGCTCAGAATTAAGTGGTGTGCTTATTTGCATCGGTTTTACAATAAATTCCCCTTTGTGTTGTGGCTTTCATTCTTTTAAATTTGTTCTTTTAAGTTTTTACTTCTCTCTTTACCCTAAGTGTGTTTGAGTTCTTCTTCGAAAACGTTGGGGACAAGGGGATGGATGGAGGGGTGGATTGTATGATGGATGGGTCATGTGATAGTTGTGGATGGATGATGGATAGATGGATGAATGGATGGATGGTGTGATGGATGGTGTGAAAGGATGGTGTGATGGATGGTGTGATGCATGGTGTGATGGTTAATCCTCATTGTCAGTTTGACTGGATTTAGAATCATCTAGTTGACACATGGCGGGTGTGTCTATGAGAATATTTCCAGAGCAGTTTCACTGATTAGGAGAAGACTTACCCTAGATGTAGGCAGCAGCACCCCACGGGGCAGCACCATCCCATGGGGCAGTGCCACCCCATGGGCTTAGGTCCCAGATTGAATAAAAGGGAGGGGGGAAAAAGAAGAGAAAGCATGAACATCAACATTCACCTCTCCTTGCCACACAAGCAGCCGGATCACATTCCTGCTGGCTTTTCTTCCCTGCCATGAAGAAAAGCTCTCCCCCCTCACCTCCCTGCCTTGCCGCCCACCAAACTGTGAACCAAAATAAACCTTCCTCAAGTTGTCACAGCAATAATAAAAGTAGCAAATCCAGATGGCTATATGAGAGACCGATGAATAGGTATATACACCAGTTCGCCTCAATTGTTAGCAAGAGAGGAAGATTGACTCCAGCAAAATCCATCTTCTTTCTGGTCTTCCTTTATGCTACAATAACAACTTAGCTAGTGTATTTGTATAGATATAGGGAGTTCAGTGGGCCATGGTGTCGCACATCTTTTGTGCCAGCACTCAGGAGTCAAAGGCAGTACGATCTCTATGACTTAGAGACCAGCTTGGTCTCCATAGCAAGTTCCACACTAGCCGAGGCTATAGTGAGACCTTGTCTCAACAAAATAAAACAAAATAATATATTTGGGAAGTTCACCTTTAGTTTACTTATTTTTCAAATGAGAATAGCTTCATTTCCAACATCATACAGTCGTTCTGAGGTTTAATTTGATAATACATGTGATTGTTGAATATGGTCAAGCTAGGACAGGAAACGTTCAATGAATGTTGTCTATTACTACTACTCAATGGTATAACCCTCCTTTTGTCTACTCTAATAGCTTCTTCTCCAATCCTCATTATTTTATGCAATGGCCTATGAATCTGTCTTAGAATGAAGAATCTTAGAGTTGAAAGCATTGGCTAATTAGCTAGAGTGATTCTGAGAATCAGGGAGTGGTGGTGGGGGGTCATGGTCTGTTGGTAGAGGCTTCTTCAAGCACCTCTGGAACAAGAACTTACCACAGGGGAGATGAGCTTCCACTAGGACTAAAACTAGTCAGAGCTGAGAATAGAGGAGAGAATAAGCTTCCTGCAGTCCGATGTCCTGGATGCAAAGGCAGACACAGTCATAAATGAAAACACGGGTTGCTGGTCACTAAATCTGCGACCCATTAGGAGTCAAATATATGTAACTGTGAAGTCCCTTTGTGCAGGAGGAGTCGGCAGCCTCTTTCTTTTGCAGCCCACAGCTAGCATTAGCCTTCTAAGGGCTTGAACAAGTCACGCCAGGTAAGCTTCTAGAGAGAGCAGAGGAGCTGGTGGGTATGCTGGGCAGAAAAGGGGCATGCTGGTCAGCAGGAGAGACACACACCTGGGAGTCCCCTGGAATTTCTTCAAGCACTTTGGGGCCAAGGGCTAATTTGCAAGGATTTAGAATTCTGCGTTGTAATAGTGAGTTAGCTAGCCAGTCAACATTGAATATTCATGATCATGCAATGTCATTTGTCTCTGTGGGTGCCTGGGGGTTGGGGAATCTGAGAAAGGACCAGAGGGAAATAGAATGCAGGCTTCTGTCTTGCAGACAAGGGCTGTTCCTCTGCACCCATTCCCATTTGAAATCCCTCCTTTCTCTGCAAGTCTGATGAGCCTCCTGAAGGGCTCCAAAAAACGTTAACTCACCCCTCACCCTTAAAAATGACCTTCAGATTCCTTAGTGTGACATGAAGGATCCGTACTGGCTGGTTTTGTGTATCAACTTGACACAAGCTAGAGTCATCAGAGAGGAAGGAACCTCAGTTGAGAAAATGCCTCCTTAAGATCCAGCTGTAGGGCATTTTCTCAATTAGTGATCAATGGGGGAGGGCCCAGCCCATAGTGGGTGGTGTCATCCCTGGGCTAGTGGTCCTGGATTCTATAAGAAAGCAGGCTGAGCAAGCCATGAGAAGCAAACCAGTAAGCAGCATCCCTCCATGGCCTTTGCATCGGCTACTGCTTCCAAGTCCCTACCCTGTTTGAGTTTCTGCCCTGACTTCCTTTAGTAATGAACAGCAATATGGAAAGTCTTTCCTCCCTAACTTGCCTTTTGGTCATGGTGTTTTGTTATAGCAATGGAACCCTAAGACAATATCCATCTTCTAATGTCTCAAAACTTAGAATTTCTTGGGCACTTCATTTTAGAGCAATTGATTGAAGAAATGTGGTGTTGGGAGTGAATCCAGAGCCACGTGCCTTCTAGACATTAAAATTTTGGGTGTGAAATGGTCCTCACAGGCTCCTGTATTTGAACACTTCGTCTTGAATTGGTGGCACTATTTACAAAAGGGGGATGTAGTAGACCTATCTTAGTTGCTTTTCTATTTCCATGGGGAAAAAAAATGCCAGGACCAAGGCAACTCATAGAAGAAAGTGTTCAATGGGGGCTTACAGTTCCCGAGGTTCATTCATGACTGTCCCTGAGGGGGACATGGCACCAAGAAGGCAGACGCGGCTTTGGAGCAGCAGCTAAGAGCTATGTCTGAACCACACCCATGAGGCAGAGAAAGACAATTAGCTGGGAATGATGTAGATTTTTGAAACGTCAAAGCCTACTTTTAGTGACACGCTTTCTCCAACCAGGCTATACCCCCAAATCCTTCCCAAATGTTTCTACCAACTGGGGAAAAAGCATTCCAATATAACTGCCTATGGGGTGTTCTCATTCAAACCACCAGAAGAACCTTGAGGAGGTAGCGCCTATCCTAGGGAGGTAGGTCACTGGGCTGGGTCCTTAGGGGCCATACTATTCCTGGCTTTTTCTTGCCATGTTTTCTGCTTTCTGATCCATTGACATGTGAATAAGTCACTGTTGCAAAGCTCCCATTCCCCAGGATGGAGTAGCCTGAGTCACCATGGCCTCCCTCCCCTCTGTGACAAGCTGTGACCTTGACAATTGGGAACTAAAACAAACCTCTCCTCCTCTAAGTGGCTCCTGTCAGCTGTTTCCACACGATGACAGGAAAGCAACCCCCAAGTTGTAGCCTCAACCCAGGGCTCCTATTTTAAATCCGCACTGTAGAAGCTGCCCCAAGCAGAATGCCAGAGGATGTTCCTGAAGCTGGACAGTTCCCCCCTTGGTGTCACATCCGGAAGCGGTGCTGTGGGGACACCATGTAGGCCAGGATCTCAGCCTCATGCATACAGGGCTGGTGTGGATCAGCGGGAGAACACTCATTGTCATCCCACAGTCTTCTTTCAAACCCGTGTCCTCCACAGGGCCTCTGCACATGATGGGCCTCTTCTTTCCCAGTTCCAGGCTGACTTTTCTTATCACCCTTTCCAGTCATTTTCTCTTACGACTGCTTGAGGTGTTTAAATGACTATTTCCCACAAATGCCCAGGGATCTGGTCTACCTCAGTCATGCTTTGTTTTTGATGCAGCAGCTGCTACGATGCCCTGCAGACTTAGTCAGTACTCAATACTTGCCTGTGTAGACCCTGGATGACAGAATCTGATGTCCATCTTTTATTTTAGGCAGTGACGTTAGTCAGGTTGTTGCCTCTCATGAGATGATTTTCAAACCCTTTCTTCAGTTCACCTTGTTCTGGTTTGGCAGCAGAAGGTTTTCAAGGGCTTTCCCACACATGTCAGTCCTAAGGTAGATCATTGAAACCTTTCCAGTCTGTTGTGAAATGCACCAGTGTGGCTGAAAATCCCTTTCCTTGTGTTTTCCTTTGCAAAGAAAAAAAAAAAAACAAGTCATAGACTTCCAAACCAAGACGTTTTAGGGGCCAGTTTTAGTCTGGATGAACCACTCTGTTTTTCTAAGCACCCCTCTTTTTCTTATCTCTGATTATGGCCTGCACCACCCGCCAAAAACATAGGGTGTGGGAAAACAGGAGGAAGAGAGTAAAGCTAGGACCTTTGACGGAAATAGCCTTTGTTGCCTATTCTCTCTGTTAAATGTCAAGACTCGTCCGGCATTAACAGAATAGCCAATAGATATTGGTCAGCCCTATGTCCTAGACACTGTGTTGCTAATGAGGTAGAAAATAATAACCATTCCAAGCTGTTTATTCTCTTTAACATTTGTGCCTTAAAAAGAAAAAAGTTACCACAGGACCAGTAAGGAATTACTTTATTTAGGTGAGATTTTTCATTCTTTGGTGGTATATTAGTCAGCTTTCTATTACTGTGATAAAAATGCCTAAGATAATGTAGGAAAGTTTGTTTTGGCTTAGCAGTCTAAAAGCTTCACTGTGTGGTCATCTGGTTCTGTTACACTTGGCCTGTAACAGCACAGCAGTTCATAGAAGGGTGTATGACAGAGAGGCCTGATTGCATGGCATCAGGGGAGAAAGAGGAACAGGAAAAGGTTGCAAGTTCAATAATCCCCTTCAAGAGCACACCCCAGTGACCTAACACTTTCTTCTAGGTCCCACCAGTTACAGGTTCCACCATCTCCTGCAGCACCACTAGGGACCAGTCTGTCAACATGGACCTTTGACAGGCGTGTTGATGCTCACTGGGGTCAGTTTTCTCCTCTCCGTGGGCTCACAGACCACAGTTTCCATTCTGTACACTATGAGCCGTATACCCTCTGTTCTCTTTTTCCTATCCATATCAGCCTTGTAGGCTACATGTCCTCAAAGGAGCAGTGGTGCTCAACTTGCCATGGAGAGTGACATGAGTAAGATGTGCTTTTCTAAGTCACTGAAATAGAAGGCTCCAATGGTTAGCACAGGCCTTTGGCTAATGCGTCTTCTTTATCCAGTTGAGAGTTTTCTCTCTTGTTTCTTTTTTTCCTTTATTTATTTATTTTTATTTTATGTGCATTGATGTTATGCTGTGGGTGTCGGGTCTCCTGGAACTGGAATTACAGACAGTTGCTGCCATGTGGGTGCCAGAAATTGAGTCCAGGTCCTCTGGAAGAGCAGTCAGTGCTCTTAACTACCGAGCCATCTCTCCAGCCCCTTTTGATTGTTTCTTTAGTTGGCCTACATTCTTTCAAGTGCCTTGATTGTTTCTTTAGTTGGTCTACATTCTTTCAAGTTCCGTGAACCTGTTACAATGAATACCCTTGAAAAGAAACATTTATGTCTTAGATACTAAGTGCTGATTTTATTTCCTGACTTTTAAAACCACAATATTTTTATTAATTCGTGGAGAATTTTGAGAATTTTATGCTGTGTTTTGATCTTATTTGCCCTCATTTTTTCTTCTAACTCCTCTCAGACCTCCTGCCCTTTACATTCCTACCCTTCCCAACAACTTTGTATCCTCTCTCTCTCTCTCTCTCTCTCTCTCTCTCTCTCTCTCTCTCTCTCTCTCTTCTCACCTCCTCTCTCTCTGTCTCTCTCTCTCTATCTCTCTGTCTCTTCTGTCTCTCTCATTTAAATTACACATCAAATCCAATTTATGCTGCCCATATATATGGTGCCATCCAATGGGACATGGTCAGACTACCAGGAGCCACACTCTTAAAAAAATTGACTCTCCTTCCCTCCCTCCCCCAGATGCCATCAGTGGTCAAGAGCTCCTCAGTTAGTTAGTTAGTTAGTTAGTTAGTCAGTCAGTCAGTCAGTTAGGACTAACCAAGGAGTTATTGACTTTCCATGATCTGACCCAGGTAAGATTTCTCATTGGTTTACTAAAACCAAACTCCACAGAGTACATTTTCAGGGCTCTATTTCTGTATTTTAGTATACAGAACCTAGGATGTTCATCGGGACATTTCAGCTCCACAGACCTAGATTATTTTAGCAAATGCTAATGAAGTTAAATTCAACTCTGCAGACCCTTGCTCTACATTCTGGAGTAGCTGTCATAACAAAACTCTTTGAGAGTTTTGAGCAGCCTGGTTGTCTCCCATCCCCCCCACCCCCTGCCCCTGTTCTCTCTCAGCTTGCTGCATCTGGTTTTCTTCAACATCAGCATCAACCAGTGGGCCCTCTCTGGTGTGGTGGTATTGTATTCTCCAAAATATTGTGCACCCTAATAAATTTATCTGGGGTCAGAGAACAGACAGCCACTAGATACAGAGGCTAGAAAATGGTGGCACTCACGCCTTTAATTCTAGCATTCCAGAGGGAGAAATCCATCTGGGATCTCTGTGAGTTCAAGGCCACATTGGTGACACATGCCTTTAATCCCAGGGGGTGATGGTAGAGGGCAGAAAGATATATAAGGCGTGAGGACCAGGAACTAGAAGCATTTAGCTGGTTAAGCTTTCAGGCTTCTAGCAGCACAGTTCAGCTGAGAGCCATTGGGATGAGGACACAGAAGCTTCCAGTCTGAGGAAACAAGACCAGCTGAGAACTTGGCCAGGTGAGGTTAGCTGTGGCTTGTTCTGTCTCTCTGATCTTCCAGTGTTCACCCCTAATAACTGGCCTCAGGTTTGATTTTATTAATAAGAACCTTTTAAGATTCATGATACACTCTGGTCCTTGTTTTCTGTGTATGAATGGGAGGGTTTGAGATGGTTGTGCCTCAGTCTTGATGTTTTTGTCCATGTGGACTGATACACCTAACTGGTGATTTCTGAAGGTAGGCAGGACGTCTTACCCCTCCCTTTTTTTTTAATGTCTGGTATCTGGCATTCTGTCTTGTACTTCCTTTATGTCACTGAGAAGAGACCTGTGCTCAGCCATCACTGTCTGTTCCAGGAATTCAAGTTTCAGGCCATTGCATTTTCTGCTGCCACACACCCACGCCTCACCTTCCACAGCCATTCTTATCAGGAATGAAGGCAGTAGTCAGTTCTCCAGACACTGATTCCCAACACTGATTCCCTTGTTATCTCTTAGTCACTACAAAATACAATTAGAGACAATAGGAAATGTTTACTAAGCTGCTACAAACCCAAGGGTGCTTTACCAACTTTCCAAACTTGCTATACTCTTGGCTTGTGTTAGCCTAAATGTTCTTGGGTTTCCTCCCAGTTCTCACAGGTCTTGCTTCTCTCCTCCCCCTACAATCATCAATCATCAATGATTTTGATAATTTCAATAATTCTGAACTTTCATCTCTTTTCACTGTTTACATAAATCTATAGATGTCTTTTTCCAAAAGGATGCTGGTGGTGTTTCAGCTTTCATCTGAACACAGGAACTGCTCCCGATCTTCAAATTCATATTACAGCTGTGTAATGGACAGACAGAGGGACCACAGCACATCCAAAAGCTGCCATCTTTTTGTACTCCTTTCCTTGAAAGGACCATCCTATCTGTGAATGTCACGAACAAGCATCAGGCTATCATCCCAGCTCCTCCCGCCACCTGTCCCTCTCGCATCCAGTGAAGCTTCCAATTCACTTTTAACACCAGATCATCTTTCTGATCTGTCTCCATCTTTCCATTCTCACAGGTTGCCCTCCCTCTGACCTGAGTTACTCCCACTTAGACTTGTTATTTACCATATTGCCACTCTTAACACTCTTTTTGAGGTTCGAATCTGTTCGTGTCACTGCTTAGAAGATGGATTCCTACTTATGATTCCTCCGTGGCTGCCTGTCTTGCTCTTCATCACATCAGACAGCGTCCAGCCCACATTCTCTCTTTAGCCTCACCTTTCTCAACATCCACCATCATGCCAAGCTACTTATATTCTGGTCCATGACAGATGTCATCACTTCAGTCCATTGTCCCATACCCTTATATTTCAGTTGCACCAACTCTGGAGAAGTTTGTCTTAGCCCCTAAACTATGCTTGGTAAATCTCTTGGATGTTGTCATGGAGCCCTATGTTTTATTCTGTCCTCTTCCCACTTCACTGTACAATGATGCCCTTTGTCCTTGCGTGTCTTTCCTTCAGGACCGTGTGTTTATGGTAGGACCCTGTGTTGCACAACCCAGACCTCCCTTCAGTGAAAGACTTATTGCTTGAGCTGCTGGGAGCGTGGTCAGCAGACAGCCCTCAGCTGTCACCTTCTTGAGGAATTCCTTCCTCCTGCCCAAGGTCTCACCCACAAAGAAGCCCATATATAGAATGCTTTGGAGTATGATCGCTGTGCTATCTTAGCCAGACCTGATGGGCTACTCCAACTCTTGGAGGTTGTTCGGGATAGTTAGAGGCATGCCTTGAGCTGACGATCATATGATGGTCTCTCATGTCACAAGTGAAGAGACGAAGCCATTCACTCATGTTAACTTGGTTGAGTTGTAAGGCATAAAGGTAAAAATGAAGAAACTGGTTGCATTGAAACAGGCATCATAGGACATTTACATTATAAAAAATAATATAATTGTCCCCCCAAATAGTAAAATTGTCCCCAAAATAGCACCCTGTGAGATAATAGAAGCTGGTTTTCCCATCTTGTAGAAATCTAGTTTCAGGATAAGCAAGGAAAGACTTTCTTTCTTACTCAATAAATATTATATTTAGTATATGTTTGTGACTGGCCCAGGGATAGCTTAAACACATAACTGCCTGGTAAAAAGACCCACTTTGTTCTTGAGAGTATGTGTAGGTAATGATTACACTCAGGACGCCATAGTTCAATGAAATGGCAGGTGTTGATATATTAAGAATAATAATTTGATTTGGATTCAGGTTTTTTATTTTTATTTTTTAAACAACAAGATTTTGTCAAATAGAAAATAAGGAGTGACTCTGAACACTGAAAACAAGGGAAGGCTGAGGACAAGAAGGGGTTCAGCACTTTTGGAGTTGTGTCATTAAAGATACAGTGGAAAGGGTTTGTCGTCAAAGCAACGAGACAATGCATGTGATTACTGGTAAAATTTAAAACACATGGTAGAGGTGCAAGATTGTCATGAAAAAATAATTATAATTGATAGGACGTGGTAGAGGCTGCGTGAGCCTTTAGAGATTGCACTGGTTTGAATAAAAATGCCCGTGCCCCCCCCCCTCGGTTTATAGAGAGTGATACTATTAGGAGGTATGGCCTTCTTGGGGTAGGTGTGGTCTTGTTAGAGGAAGTGTGTCACTGGGAGTAGACTCTGAGGTCTCAAGTGCTCAAGCCAAGTCCAGTGACACTCTCCTGCTTCCTGCAGATCCAGATGTAGAAGTCTCAGCTACGTCTCCAGCACCTTGTCTGCCTGCATGCTGCCACCACACTTCTCGCCATGAGGACAATGGACTAAACTTCTAAATTGTAAGCTAGCCCCAGTTAAATGCTTTCCTTTATTAGAGTGTCATGGTCATGCTGTCTCTTCACAGCAATAGGACACTAAGACAGATTTCTGTCTCTTGGCAATATTATTGTAGACGGAGAAGAAGGAGAAGGAGGAGGAGGAGGAGAAGGAGAAGGAAGGAGAAGGAGAAGGAGAAGGAGAAGGAGAAGGAGAAGGAGAAGGAGAAGGAGAAGGAGAAGGAGAAGGAGAAGGAGAAGGAGAAGGAGAAGGAGAAGGAGAAGGAGAAGAGAAGAAGAAGAAGAAGAAGAAGAAGAAGAAGAAGAAGAAGAAGAAGAAGAAGAAGAAGAAAACTTGGATAAGCCAGGCATATCTCAGAGTTCGAGGCCAGCCTGGTCTACAGAGCAAGTTTTAAGACAGCAGGGTTACACAGAGAAATCCTGTGTAGAAAAACAAACAAAGGCATCAGATCTCCTAGGACTCCAGTTATATAAAGATGGTTGTAAGCCACCTGATACGGGTCTTGTCTGGTCCTGGGAAGTGAACCTGGATCCTCTGAAAGAGCAGCAAGTGCTCTCAACTGCTGAGCTATCTTTCCAGCCCCTAGGTTTGGTTTTTCAAAACAGGATCTCATGTAGTCCATCCAGGCTGGCCTCAAAATCACTAATTAGTGAAATATGACATTAATCGTCTTGCCTCTATCCCCCAAGCGCTGGCATTACAAGTACATGCTACCACATCCTGCTCACCAGCTTTGAAAAGAACCATTCTGTTTCCTAATATTCACCAAAAGTGATCGATAATCGATACGCTTTAATGTTATTTCTGACTAATTATGATGACTTCACTGATTAAAGTATATTTATGGATGTTTAGGAAAAAAAAAAAGAAAACTTCACCAGTTGTGGTGAATGGATACCACACTTATCACTAAGTTTGAAACACACACACACACACACACACACACACACACACACACACACACACACATATAATTATTGCTTTTTCCATGCTGTCTTTGAACATGGTTAAGAAACTTTATAATAAGTTTACAAATAGTAAATAGCCCAAACAGAGGAAATGTTCCCCTAAGGCCTCCACTATATGGTGTGGTTTCCAGTGGGTCTGAAGGTTGCAGGTATCTTGCCTTCACCTCAGCTAATGTTTAATCTACTATTTACATGCTATTAAAATGTCCTCTGCCTGAGACTTCTGTTTACAGAGCCAAAGCATAGTGCAGCTACTCACATTTTGCTAATATTAAGGACAAAGGAAGTCTTAAACATGATGTTCAATCTGGCCATTAAGCACACATGTAAAGGTAGGGTTGAGATTCAGAAGTTACTGTGTGGCATCCAAGAAGGATGAATGTCCTGAATCACCGGAAGATGCTTCAGCATTTCCCCGTGCTGTTGTCTAGGCCATCCATAGTTGGGGGTTGTGGGAGGAGGAGGAAGCTCAGGTATGGTGAATAAGTGAACTATCCAGTACCCCAAAAGCTTACAAGGGGGCCCCCAAATGCCCGTTCTTGACTTCCGGTGCTGGGAGGGGGGAAAGGAGAGATCAGACTAGGTGGTTTGGGACAGTAGTCTTTGCTAGCCAGCAGGAATGTGTGCCATTGTTCTAAAACCAGATGATACATCATAAGTGCCTCTTTTCTAGATGCCAGCCATCTATGAACACGCCTTCTTAGTCTCTGCCATGCTAAATGTCTGTTACGGTTTTGCTATTTTCTCCATTCTGGAAGGCCACCTCTGATCCCTTGCTCTTCCAGGCAAGAGCCGTGGAGCTTTAGTTCACCTGCTTTCCCTTAAGAGGGCCTTTGCTTACAGATGACACTGTGTTGTCGCGAGGTCCTCACCTTGCTCTGACAGGAAAGGGTTGTGTGTTCCTGTTGGTGACATCCTAGTTTCTCATATGTTTTTAGAAGGTAGCTTGAATGAATGGCTGCTCCCTCAACCCCAAGTGAAAATAAAAGTCACTAAGCTGAGCCCACGAAAAGCATTCCCAATGTGAATCTTGGGGAACCCTCACTGGACCCTCCTCCATGTTAGCATCCAGGTGACCCTGTGTGTAGGGGGCCCCTTCATAGGCAGTATCACTATCATGCTCTGATATGTTGCAGAAAAATCAAGTTGGGCTGTGCACAGTGACTGTAAGAGTACTCCTTTCTAACCAGACTTTCCCTGCAGAAAAATCTTGTTCTCATCATCCACAGTGCTGTATCGCAGGGATGCCAAGTATGTGCCAAAAAAAAAAGATGCTGTATCCAGCCACGAAAGTACAGTTCCTGTATTTTAAATGTCTTCTTTTGCTAGCCTTATAAGGAGGAAGAGAAAAGATTCTGTTGGGTCATCCAGCCAGGGGTGCATGCAGGTGGCCCCTGGAAAGTTCCTGCTGCAACTTAACTATAGTTTCCAGGGATTTCTAGGCCCGTAGCTGTAGAACACACAGGAAGTGCCAAAGTTGGGCAGCCAGAAGCTTCAGAAAGCTAATGGGCCATTGTTGGTGCCTATGGCCTGGTCTCCTGGGGGCTCCGGCCTCTCTAGGGAGCCCAGGCTCTTGGCAGCAGCTCAGCTGGAGCCTCATCAGCTGCTGGCAGCCATGCTGGGGGACAGAGGCCTTTCTGTGTCCCTTCCCACCCCACAGGGCCAAGATACTGACCTCCAAGTCATGGACTCAGCAGCAGCTTTCAACTTGGGCCCTTTGTCTCTGAACAATAGTTAACCACGGCTTTCAAAGGCTCTGGCCTCAGCAACGTCTTTCACAGGGCAGTTTCCTTCCCTGTGGGTTTTCCCAGCTGTCTTTTGTCTTACTCCTTGTCTAATGGACCTCTCTGTCTTTGGAGGGGCTTCCGGAAGAGCCAACGACAAGGAGCCTTTCCTGGAAAACCATGGTGACAGACCCTCAGGGTCAGCTGAGGTTGCAGTAGGGGTGACACTTGGTGAATGGCTGGCCATCATTGTCACTGTTTCCAGCAGGACACACTTAATAGGGATTTAGTTAGGAGTCAGCTCATTAATGGTGCCAGGTAGAGATAAATATCTAAAAATTCTGAGAGTTCTTTTGGGGGCCTCCCGGTAAATATGTAAAAACTTGAACTTGTAGATAATGACACTGCCCCCAAAGGGTGCTAGTTTTT
Organism: Peromyscus leucopus; assembly: GCF_004664715.2. Lineage (NCBI taxonomy): Eukaryota > Metazoa > Chordata > Mammalia > Rodentia > Cricetidae > Peromyscus > Peromyscus leucopus. Next base: position 5,865,910 of record NC_051072.1, on the reverse strand, counting down.
TGTTTGTTTGTTTTTGTTTTTGTTTTGTTTTTTTGTTTTGTTTTCTTTTGTTTTTTGAGGCACTAAGACGAACCTGTGGGTCCAGATTGGAATCATCCTTTACAGGAATCCCCAGGAGCTAGTGTTTCACTGCCCCAAGGTAGTTGGTACACCTCACAGAGGCTGTAGTACTGTGCTTATGGAAAGTATAAAATATAAAGAGAGAGAGAAATTGTGACTATATTTAAATGATTTCTAATTTAGGGGAAGAGTCAGACATAAAGAAAAGACTAGAAAAAGGTCCCAAATGTTATCAGTTATTGTGGAATTATGAGTGATTGTCTTTCCATTTTAGTGGTGTTCTTGCCTATGTCATTTTGTCTTCGTGTGTGTGTGTGTGTGTGTGTGTGTGTGTGTGTGTGTGTAGGCAGGGGTTGATGTCCAGTGTCTTCTTCAAATTGCAGTTGCAGTTGCAGTTTTTGTTTTTTGTTTGTTTGTTTCTTTTTGCTTTTTCGAGACAGGGTTTCTCTGTGTAGCTTTGCGCCTTTCCTGGAACTCGCTTTGGAGACCAGGCTGGCCTCGAACTCACAGAGATCCGCCTGCCTCTGCCTCCCAAGTGCTGGGATTAAAGACGTGCGCCACCACCGCCCGGCTCAAATTGCAGTTTTACCTCATTTATTGAGATACAGTCTCTCATTCAGCCTGGGGGTTTGCTATTTCTGCTACCCTGATTGGCAAGTGAGCCCCTAAGATTTGTTCCCCCTAAGTCTGTTTCTCCACTGCTGGGGTTATAGGCCCATGCTTCCATGCTCAGCTTTTATATGGGTGCTAGGAATCTAGACTCAGTTCCTCATGCTTGCAGGGTAAGTTTTTTCTCACTACCCATCCCTCCATCCCTCTATCTCTGTCATATATATATATATATACCTGTCATATATTCATATATTCATACATATGACAGATTTTTTTAAAGAAGTCCTATGATAATTATTAACCAGCAAAGATTAGTCTATTAGGCTTAGGGGGAAACTTAACAGTCTCATTAACTTATAATTTCAATGTACTTAGGGTAAAATTGCTATTGTGGAATTAATTACATCTTCTCTGACTTTTGGCTATCTCTGAAAAACAGTCTCCATTTAAAAAGGGGCATGAGTTGCCCCCTGCTATCTGTTTCCATGAGAGCATAGATTTTCCTAATTTGTTCATCAATGTATTCCAGGTCCTAGCATAGTGTTCAGCACATAGTAAGGCTCAGTAAATATTTGCTGGATTAGCATAAAGGAGAAGCCAAAGAAGCTAGACTATAAAACCAGGGGGAAGGGCAAAAGAGAGAGAAGGCCAGACACCAGGAAACTCTCTGGAAATGCTTTGCAGGCCTGTGGCAGGTCTCGCTCGCCTTGCTTTGAGTAACTCCAATCCTGCTCCATCCTCATCAGCTCCAGTTTGCTTCTCAAGGTTCACACCTGCCGCTCTATTCCGAGGACTTCTCCTGGGCCCCTGGAGCTGACCTGTCAAAGACAGAGATCAGGCAGTGCCAAGGGTTTCTGTGCCAGGGGACCCTGCACTCCTGACTTCCCATGACAGTTTGAGTTGAAGTTGCTCTCCCTGGGACCGTATCTGAAACCATGCCTTTGCTTGTCTCAAACTCTGCTTCCCAGAAACTTGACCTGTCAAGCAACAAAAGTAGGAAACTCTAAAGACCTGAATTGGCTTCATTTGTGATTATAAAATCAGGTGACATTTCCTTCTAGAATACTGAATAATTGTTCAAAAAGCCCACAGAGTTTGCTTTTATAGATGGAAAAGAGATGCACAAAGCAGAAACAAAGAACAAAAAGATAACCATCCAGTAGCTTGTGTCATTTTGTAGACCTTGGGGCCTCGCTGACCTCATAGGGAGGGACCCACGCCTTGCACCAAGATGTTTGTTTAATACCCATGTCTTCTTAGAGCAGCACTCTCCACTTACATAGGATACTACTGTTCATGCTCCCTTTTAAAAAGTTGTATTTCTGGCACACATCTTTAATCCCAGCATGTGGGAGGCAGAGGCAGGAAGATCTCTATGAGTTCGAGGCCAGCCTGGTCAACAAAGTGAGTTCCAGGACAGCCAGGGCTACCTAGAGAAACCTCATTTCAAAAAAAACAAAACAAGCCAGCAAACAAATTATATTTTAAAGTTAGCTTACATATTAATGGGTTTCTATAAGCCCTTTTCATATATCCTTAGTTTCGGTAAGCCCCCCTCTTCTACCTCCTCTCCCCCACCCAACTCCACCCTCTGCATCCTGCTTAACCCTCTAAGGCCCAGTCTCCCTTCCTTCATCTCATGTGTCCTCCTATCATCTCAAATAATAATTTTTAAATTTCATTTCAAGACAGGAGGTTTCCATAAGGCTTTTTCATGCACTCTTCCATTTGGTTAACCTTCCCCCAACCTTCTGACTGCCCACACCTCTCCCTGCTTAAGCCTTTTCACCCCAGTACTCTACCTCTCTACTTTCATTTTACCTATACCCTATCACTCCCCTTTCTACAAAACCTGTACAATGGCGCCTTTCTAGTTTCCTGGTTCTTAAAGTGTGCTCCAAGTTAAGCATATAAAATTAAAGATTTGAAGCTGGGATCAGCATAGGTGAGTTTAGAACACTCTTAGCATTTGTCTTTCCGGGCCTGAGTTATCTTACTCAGTATAATTTTCCCACACCATCCATTTACTAGTAAATATCATGACTTTATTTGTCTTTATTGATGAATAAGATTCAATTGTGCATATATGCAACATTTTCATTATCTATTGATGGACATTTAGGTTGATTCCATTTACTAGCAATTGTGAGTAGAGTAGCAATAAATGCCGATGTGCAGGAATCTCTGTAGTTGGATATAAAGTCTCTCTCTCTATATATATAAGGATATGTATATATGTATGTACATATATATGTATGGCCCAGGAGACAGCCAGTGTTTGATTGCAAAACACAGAGAAGTCAGCCTCAAACTGACCTGATAACTTCCTTCTTCCTGACGAGCTTTCATGGCACCAGAAGGTCCTACGCATCAGGACCTTCCAGGCAAGATATTCCCGCTAGTGCAACGTGCATGATCATTATTGGGTAGCCAACCAGTTTTGATTGAATTTGAGGACTGCTTTACAGGAAAGAATTCGTGCCTGGTACTGCAAACCTGGTCAAAAGCCCATAGCTCTAGAAGACACAGGCTCTAGAGGAGAACTCACTATGACTATTTTACTAAAGAGTCACATTCTCAAACTGCCTTCTAAATATGTTATGTCCATGTTTGGGATGTTCTCAACACTGGTCAGAGAAGTGTCTTTTTGCAGTGGTTAATGCAGAGACTTATAGCTGGTCAACATGCTGAGAGTCGTTTCTGTGTGTGCTCAGCTTTAAATAGGATGTCTCTATCAATGAATCTAGCCCACCCTTACCCAAGGTTCAAGGAACATTACTGAAGAGGAGAGGAAAAAACAAGAACTACAGCATGAGGAAGAGTACCTTGAAATGCTACTCTCAGGACATGATGTGTCCTGTGGACTCAGGAACTCACAGCAGCTGTGGCTACCTGTGCATTACCAAGTCAATAAATTCCGAGATGAGAGGCTACTGACCTTCTGATAGTTGCTGGGGAGGGACAGTCAGTTTTCTTTGGGTGTGTGGTCAACTGGTTTGTAGCCCATGCTCCTGTTGACGGTCCACACCCATGTGTATACAGGCCATACTAAGTGGACACAGTAGAATATATATAATGTGAGGTTGGAAGGGGGACATGTTGGGCACTGAAAAGGAAAACGGGGGTGGATATGATCATAATACATTGTATACATATATGAAATTCTCAAAGAACAAGTTGAATTTTTTTTCTTCACAGAAGAAACAAAAAGATGACTGATCCTTTCAAAGTAATTTTCCTTGCAAGGTGGGAGAGGTTGATAGAACAAGAGGAAAATAAATGATTGCTCACATCAGGTTACTCCATGTCTGTTTTGTTGTTTGTAAGGACTAAGGAAGAGTGAACTCCATTACCATGCCAACTAAAACTGGCCTGTTTGGGAAATTTTGCTGTTATCTCTCTAATCCTGATTTCTCAAAAGGTCAGCTAAACCGCTTAGTTTCAGTTCAGTGACCTGGAACTTGGGCATGGGTGACCTCATTTTTACTTTTAGTCTGGTCTCTTGGGCCCAGAGCAGGAGCTCAGTACACAGTAGTGGCTGCCGGTGCTTTTTATGTCACAGACTGTAGACAGCAACTTAGCCACAGAAAGAGAGTGGTTATTTACAACTGCCTGTGCATGAAGCATAGCCGTGCATTGCTGGTGAATTAACTCACCGAGTACTCAGAGATCTCTGAAACAAGGGCCGTGATTAGCCCCACCGTTGACTGAGGAAACAGTGACATGGAGTGAGTAATCTTCCTTTATGCATGTGAACGCTTATCCCACTTTGAAATGGGTGCTTCTGAATGTCTTCCATTGTAATTTCAATTTTGCACGTCAATTTGACTGCATTAAGGGATAGCCACTTAGCTGGCTGACAGAACATGTGTGTGTGTGTGTGTGTGTGTGTGTGTGTGTGTGTGTGTGTGTGTATTTTCATTTGAACTAGTAGATTCTAATAAAGAAGATTGTCCTCACCAAAGTAGATGGCATCATTATTTGATCCATTAATGTCCCAGATTAGGAAAAAAGGGTGATTAATTTTCTTTTTTCTGGTTTTATTTATTTAATTTTTTTCTCTTTTCTATTCTTCTGGAGTTGGGACATCGATATTCTTCTGTCTTCAGGCCTGGAAGCTTAAGGTTTTTGAGTCTTTAGTCTCATATTACATCTTAAAACTGGCCTTCCTACCTTACCATAGGATAAGGACAACTCATGCGGCTTCTGTGTTTCCAGTGATATGAACCAATTAATCCCCTTTAAACAGCACTACTTATCCTTTCTATTTCTCTGAAGAACCCTAACTGATGTGGCCATAGAAGAACTTCTTTTCTTCTATTTCTTCTATGAAAGATTGGCCAGTAAAAATGTAGGGAAGATGAGCTCCAGAGTGATCAGTGAAAAGCATAGGTGAGTCACTACAACTCAGTGTAGATGAACAAAATCAGATTCAGGATCAGCTCAAACATCCCCATGTTTGTGGAGATAATCAGAAAAAGCAACATTTCAGAGGCAGTTCAGTCTGGCCTGCCAATGACATGTTGTGCAGAAAGATGGAGACACTGGACTTGATCCTTCGCATGGCAAAGAGGAAGAAGATGAAAAGAAAGAAGAGAAAATATGGACCTTTCTTGAGAAATCTAAATTCAAGTCTCTGCAAAACAGCCTTGATTAGATTCAAGGGCCAGCTCTTTGGGTCTTCAAGAAAACAAAATAATAATATAAATGTAACATGTGAGGTATTTTCTTTGGCAGGATAACTTAACCCATAGAGATGAAATTAATCCAAGTATGTATTAGTTAAGGTTTCTATTGCTGTGAAGAGACACCATGACCACGGCAACTCTCATAAAGGAAAACATTTAATTGGGATGTCTTACAGTTCAGCAGTTTAGTCCATTATCATCATGGCAGGATATGACGGCATACAAGTGGACATGGTGCTAAAGAAGGAGCTGAGAGTTCCTATATCTCGATCCACAGGCAACAGGAAATGAATTGAGTGTCACACTGAATGTAGTTTGAGCAAAGGAGACCTCAAAGTCCACCCCACAGTGACACACTTCTTCCAACAAGGCCACACCTCATGGTCCCACTTCCTATGAGCTTATGGGGGCCAATGACATGCAAACCACCACAATATTCAAAGATACTTTTGGCTTAGCACATGGACTGGGCCAGCCAGAATTTGTTGACTTGAAGAATGTGAAGGAAGAAAGTCTCTGAGGAAGAGTGGGCTTTTTAAGAGACGTAGACCAGAGGAAATGATAGCAATGAGGATAATGGCTTTCCTGGATGCTCAGTCCAACTACATATCTGTCCATGGAACACCTGTCATGTGGGAGGTGTTGGACCCAGTTACGCAGGGAGGAGAAGCAAAGGTATGGGGAGGGAGTTGAACAAGCCCAAGCAGGACTCCAAGAAAACAAAGAGTCTAAAAGGAGGCAGCAAGTGTTACAGATGTTCAAAGAGAGACCTGGATGTGTGGGAGGAATCTGCACTAGGATAATGGAGCAGACATTGAGAAAGAACAGAACAGGCCAGGAGAGGGAAGTGTGTGTGTGTGTGTGTGTGTGTGTGTGTGTGTGTGTGTGTGTGTGTGTGTTGTTTGTTTTTGGAGACAGGGTTTCTCTGTGTATCGCTGGCTCTCTTGGAACTCATTCTGTAGACCAGACTGGCCTCAAAATCACTACCACACCTAGCGATAAAAAGTCCAGTTTTATTGGAACATGGGTGCTGAGAAGGAACTGTCAGAATGTATGTTTGGAAAGAGAGGTCTCCTTATTTGTGATTTTTCATTTAGTGAAGTGTTTGGACTGATGTATTTGAGGGTTCTGGCATGGCCTTATTTGAGAGGATATAAACAACTTCACGCATGTCCCAGACCCTATGAGCTGTTTTGTCATGCCTGTTTGAATGAGATAGCTTTGGAAAGTTATAAAAGGGTTTGAACTAAGCCAAATATGGAGGCTCATGCCTTTAATCCCAGCACTTGGGAGGCAGAGGCAGGGGCATCTGTCAGTTTGAGGCCAATCTGATCTACAAACTGAGTTCCAAGACAGCCAGGGCTACACAGAGAAACCCCGTCTTAAAAAAGAAAGAAAGAAAGAAATTAAATAAAAGGGTATTAACTAATAATAACAGTTAAGACCTAAAATGTAAACTGGGCAACAATTAACAAAATAAATCGAACATCATTCAGTGCCCAATTAGACTCCCAATGGTGTAAAAATGGAAACTAACAGCAGCTGGATTGCTGAAGGTTAATGCCAAGGCAGAGTGTGATGGGTCATAGTTTCCAAAGATGGCTGCAACCACATCACCCATCCCACATTCTTGTCAGCAATTTGGTCTTTCCACTCCTCCCATAGTGGATCGGGGGAATGTATTTCCCTCCTGGAATCTGGGTGGGCCAATGGGATACGATGGAAATGGCCTCGTGACAGCCCTAAGTCAAACCCTTCCCTGCTCTGGCAGCTTCATCTCCTGCCTTGTGAAACACTTACTGCTGAGATGGCCCCCTGGATACCAAGGCACAAAGCATGAGAAGTCTAAGCCTCAGGGGAGAGGCTCATAGATCGCCAGTCCAGCTGTCCTCACATGTCCTCTGGGCATGATGTCACCCTTGTCATCTTGAACTCGAAGTTGTGATTATCCTGGTGAGACTTGCACAATACCAGGACCATTAACACGCTTATGGAGGCATAAGGAGGAATTTGTGTTATTCTGACATGTCCCTTCCTGTTAACTGTGGCAGGATTACACACACACACACACACACACACACACACACACACACACACACACACACACACACACACACACAGAGAGAGAGAGAGAGAGAGAGAGAGAGAGAGACAGAGAGAGAGAGAGAGAGAGAGAGAGAGACAGAGAGAGAGACAGAGAGAGAGAGAGAGAGAATGAGTTTCTTTGATGGTGTAGGCATTGATAAGTTTTCCCTGCTCCTGCAAGTAATTCCAGTTAAACTCATTAGTTCACCAAGCCAGACTTGGGTGGAATAATTTCTTCTTTTGTCTCCCCTAGTTGCCCTGTTTGGGGAGAATAGAGCTTGCTCATTTCTTCAGGAGAAGTTCACACAACCCCAGTAAAGGGAAGCATGCGAGGGACTAAAGTTCTTGGCGATGTGAAGTCAGGCTACAGCATGCTGAGATGATCTGAACAAGAAGCATGGTGTGGAGCCTGGTCTAGCCACAAGACGAGGGCTAATGATAGCCATGCAAGGGGTAGAGTTGGATTGTTGTTGTGTTGTAGTGTTCCTAATGGGAATACTAGCCATGTATGTTAGAGTCTGGAAGGAGAGAGCTGGGCATGGAAGGTGAAGAGAAAAGCCCTGCAATGAGAGTGACCGGGTCTAGGGCAACTCCAGGGCAAACATCTGTGGTGCAGGGGCGGGGGATAACATCTGGATTCTGGCTGTCACTAGAGCCTCAGTTTTCTCATTCATAAAGTGGGTGGGAATGGATCCTTACAGAGTGGTTTTGAAGACTGACTTTAGTGTTGTAGGGGAAAAGACTTCACCATCATAATCAAGAATGGAATTTAAGTCCCAACTCAGAAAGGTTTTACTTTTTTTTTCTTCTATCTCTTTCTTTTGGATCCTGGGCAGAGCCAAGGTATGTCTTTTTCTGTTAGTCTGGGCTTCCTTATTCTTTTTTTTTTTTTTTTAATTAGTTTTTATTTTATGTGTATGGGTAATTTGCCTGCATGTTTTTATGGGCAACGCATGTGTATTAGTTGGGGTTACTCTTTTTGGGAAGAAACATCATGACCATGGCAACTCTTACAAAGAAAACTATTTAAGTGGGGCTGGCTTACAGTTTCAGAGGTTTAGTCTATTATTGTCATGGCAGGAATCATGTCGGTCTGCAGGCAGACATAGTGCTGGAGAAGGAGCTGCGAGTTCTACATCTTGATCCACAGGCAGCAGGAAGTAAACTGTCCAATGACTTAGCTTGAGCACAGATGAGACCTCAAAGCCTGCCCCCACAGTGACACACTTCCTCCAACAAGGTCACACCTTCTCCAACAAGGCAACACCTCCTAATAGTGCCACCCCCTATAGGCTAAGCATTCAAATGTGTGAGTCTATGGGCGCCATTCTTACTCAGACCACCACAGTGTGCATACCTAGTGCCTGTGGAGGCCAGAAGAGGGCATCAGTGTCACTAGTGGGTCTACCAGAACTAGATTACAGATGGTTGTTAGCTGCCGTAAGGGGGCTAGGAATTATTCCTGGTCTTCTGCAAGAGCAGCCAGTGCTCTTAACCGCTGAATTGTCTCACCAGCCTCTTCCCCTTACTCTTTCTTTAGCTCCTCTCTCTGCCATATGGATGCTTGTCCACTTTGTGACTGACCTCCAAGCTGGCTCAACTCCAACAGCACCAACTTTTCCCTTTCTCTTCTCCATTCTTCTCTTCTGGGCAGTTGCTGAGATGTGTAGCTTGTCTGCCCTGGAATTTTTCATTTAAACTTCAATAAACTCGTCCTCAAGCTTCCTACTTGATTCTGTTCCTAAATTCTTTTGTTCATGAAACTAAAACCCTAAGAACAGAACCCAATTTTCTTGGTATCACCTGGATACTCAAATACCATAATGCCATCAGGATTTCTATGGATGGCTATTAGGTTTTGAAATCCTACATCCCATACAGACTTATAATGAGTGTTTCTGCTTGGACTAGTCTCTCACGGTGTCTTCATTTTCTATTGCTGATAAGACAGAATAACCAAGGTGTCCTATAGAATAAAGAGTATATTTGGGTCTTAGAGCTTCAGAAGACTACAGTCAATGACTATCATAGCAGAGAGGGCAACAGGCGGGCAGGCATGGCGCTGGAACAGTAGCTATGAGCTTAAGTCTTGAGACACAACCACAAGGCAGAAAGAGTTGGCTGGGAATGACAGGGGTCTTTGAAACCTCAAAGCCTGTCCCCAGTGACATACCTCCTTCAACAAGGTCACACCTCCTAATCCTTCCCAAATAGTCCCACCAACTGGGGACCAAGTATTCAAACGTCTGAGCCCATGGTGGGGGGTGGGGGGGTCATTCTCATTCAAACCACTTTACATGGCAACCCCCAAAGCAATTTTTCAGCCATCATCATAAGCGCCCTTCCTGGGCTCCTCAGCCCTCTTTTATATTAATTGATGGCCACATTATTTCCTTTAGCCACTCAATAATCACTTCATGCCAGTCACATGCCAAATAGTATTGTAAGCGCTGGGCTTCTGGGGGCACTAAAAAAACACAAGTATCCTGCCTCCAAGGAGCTTGTCACCTTAGTGTGAATAGTGTGGTATTGCCTTTTTTTTTTTGAACTGAGTGGGGCACTATGCTGGTGCAGTTAACTGTGAACATTTGTGGGCCCAGGGGTGAGATAAAACCTGGTTTCACATCCTGTCTTAACCAACCGTGAACTACTAGGCAAGTCACCCAAGCTTTCTGTGCCTCAATTTCTTTATCGGAATATAACACTAAGACTACTGCCATGTACTTCAGAGGCTCCGGAAGAGTCATTATATGGAGAAGGATTGCCGCAGAGGATCAGCACACAGTAAGCCATGTTGTAAAAGGTGCTAATCATTATTTTTTACCATTATCCGGCTTTGTTTTTATTTTTTTCTGACAGGAAATGTTTCTTTATGCTTTATGATCAGTAGCAAGATCTCCACTTCATTCAACAAAGAAAGAGCCAAGAAGTTATTTCTCGTCATCACCTAAGCAAGGGTTGAACACAGGCTACTATATATGCATGGTGTCTTTTAAAGTTATATGGTATGGAGATATTGAGGGTCCTATACTAAGAAATCAAGGAGTGTAATACTAGCTGTGCTTCCTCTGTGCTAAGGCAGATTATTTTTTTAAAAGGGTAAGAGTGAGATAGATGATAGACAGACAGAGGGAATTAGCATGGAATGGTCATTGAGTTAGCTGTGTCAATGAATAAACAGTAAAAACCCAAGTGAGAATCTGTTATGTAAAACACATGCCAAGTTAGGTAGTAGTTCAGGTGGGCATGACAACACAGTCATCGGGGTGCAGGTACCCTTTGATCTTTAACATCCTCAAGGCATGGCTTCCTTTCTCAAGTTCTACCTGGAGATACAAGGTGACTATGGGAGCTCCATTGTCTCTATTTCAGAGAGGAAAAGGGAGATGTGAGTGGAATGGCCAAAGAGACCCCAAGCTCCACCACCCATAGCTGAGAGCCCTATCCAGAGACTTTCCAGGACCCTATCCAGGTGATGCCTGCATCTCATTGTCCACTCTAGTTGAAATAATATACTCACCAGTTCAGAGTTCCCTCTGGAAGGACTGGACTGAAGTCAGACTGATACTTTGGGACTGCAGCCAAGCTCCGCATTTGCTGATGCTTTGCCCCGCACCCTCCTTTCAAGTCAAAACCCATCTGACTTACTAGAAAGTATCGGAAGTATTAATTACCCTGGCACTCTGAGTCTTGACAGTAGAGTTTTTTTTTTTTCTCATTTCAAATAAAAAATCATAAATATTTAAACCATCTTTGTCTGGTACGCCTTGCTTTCTGATCCCCCCCCCCATCCTCCTACCTCATTCCAAACCTTAATTCTTAGATTAATTTTTAATAGTGTCAGTTCAGGAAAGAACAGCTGTGTTTTTGTGAAGGTGCACTCTCTCTGCCGTGAGTTGCCCCATCCACCTCACCCCTGGGATCTTAGATGATTGATACTTCGTGTGTCTTTCTGGATGAACCCAGGACTTAGGAGTTCTATTCCTGACTAAATCAGCCACTTAGTTATTATCTAATTTGAATTTATACAAACTTGTTCCCCAGAGGAGTCCTAGAGATAATTTATAAAATTTGGCACAATTACAAATAAATAGGTTAGGTTGGGGCTAAAAACTAAACTTGCTGGACAGATTTTTAAATTATCCCCCCCCCCTTTGGTGACTAGAAGAGAGTAATCACAGTGGAATGCCCCTTCAGAATACTACTGTGTGGAAATGTAATGAGTATTTGTCAGGTAGGTTGAGAGCCACTGCCAGGAGAGCCATAAACCTTGAGTACCATTGTGATCAGGCACTGCCATGGTATTTATTTGTTTGTTTGTTTGTTATTTGAGGTTTTTAGAGCACAGGAAATGGAACCCAGGGCCTCACCCATGCTAGGCAAGGGCTCCATCACAGTACTTCACCTCCATCCCCAGCGTGGTAATGGTAATCTTCCTTGTTGTTTGTTGAGATAGAGTCTCACTATGTAGCCCAGGCTAGCCTAGAATTCATTATCCTTCTGTCTCAGCCTGCAATTACAGGTGTATCATACCTGGTTCCTGCTGTAGAACTATTTTTAATACACTTTTTGACATTTCTATACTGCTTCTGATATAATGTGAGCGGTACACTTATATTGGAGATTCAAGGGAAGCAGAATTGCCTACTACAATAAAATTCCCTGGCTGTTTCCTCAACTGTCCAAACAAATACCACTAAGATAATGAATAAGATCTATACTAACTGGTGTAATGCCCATTGTGGATAGATTCTGCTTTTTCCTCAATAGGTTTGGTCAAAGTTCTTTTTAAATATGTTTAGTGAGCTAGGCATTACAAGTTCAAAGCCAGCCTAGGCTATACAGAAGTTTAAACCACTGGGCTATATAGAAGGTCTGTATTCTAAAACAGTCAATATGTGCCTATGAGGCAATCATAAAAATCCAAAATCTAGTCTCTCTAGAGATGAAGACCCAATATTTGCATTGCCTTCTGAGTGTGTTTGTAGGGGAACTAGGCACAAAAGCAATCTGGTTAGGACACCATTCTTAGCAACAAATGCCATATAGACAAATATAGAGCCTCATATACAGAACAGGTCCCACTTGCTGGGTCCTGGCCTCTGACTTTACCTCCCTACCTGTGAGAAAGACAGATCCCTTCCCACTGCATTAGGACTTTGAAGCCTGAACTCCACGAAATCCCCCATGAGCTATCTTTCCCTTCCTGGTGATGTCACACAATTGATGTCTTTCCAGATGACACTTCTGGTGTGATCATGTGAACCAATGATTACCATTCAAGTGTGTGTGTGGGGCCTATGGTATCTTAAGCCTGGATAGAGTTATAGAGACAACTACTGTGTAGTAAACTGTACCAAATACAGTTCTAAAATCTAAGCAGAGAGAAGTTGATGTAAAAAATAATGAAGGCAGCATGGATTTTATTTTATTTTTTGAAGCTAACTTCTGCTTATGAGAGGTAAGTTTTCGGTTTCCCATTACTGTATCCAAGGTTTAATTCTCAATCTATGAGTGTTTTTGTTTGTTTGTTTGTTTGTTTTGTTTTTAATTAATTAATTTGGTTTTTCAAGACAGGGTTTCTCTGTCTATTTTTGGTGCCTGTCTGGGATCTCACTCTGTAGACCAGGCTGGTCTTGAACTCACAGAGATCCACCTGGCTTTGCCTCCTGAGTGCTAGGATCAAAGGTGTGCGCCACCACCGCCCGGCTGTTATTTTATTTTTAATGGTGAGGCAGAATATGCTCCTTCCAGATTAAAATCAAGTGTCTTTGTGATTTGGGCTGACACAGTTGTACTTTGGCTAGTAGTACAACTATTAGCACCCCAGTTTGTGGATGCTTAGAGGACAGGGTAGCTGAAGCGTGGTCTATTTCTGTACTCTGTAAGAGGGTCTGTAAATGTAGCTCTGGAAATCTATCCAGCTATAGAAGAGCCTTGCTTTCAGTGGGAGATTATGGGCACACCTCCCCCTACTGGGCACAATCTACAGCTGTAGTCTGTAGTTGGTCGGTGTTGACCAAGGTAGATAGTAGAAGGGTCTTCCAGAAGTCCAAACCTTGAGATTCTTATTCCTTTTCCCCCCTTTAAGATTTAATTATTTATGTGTGTATATAGGGGGCACATGTAGAGATCAGAGGACAACTTTTGAGAGTAACTTCTCTCCTTCCACCGTATGGGTCCCAGAGGTCCAGCTCAGGTCATCAGGCTTGCTGGTATCTTCACCTCCTGAGCTAAATTCACTGGTCCAAAGTTCTAATTCTTGTTTAGGAAGTTGAGAGAGTAGAGACTCTGTGTGTGTGTGTGTGTGTGTGTGTGTGTGTGTGTGTGTGTGAGAGAGAGAGAGAGAGAGAGAGAGAGAGAGAGAGAGAGAGAGAGAGAGAGAGAGAGAGAGAGAGTTTACTAGGCAGGGACTCCATCAAAGGTAAGGCATGGAAGCCTGCACAAGATCAACAGGAGAAGAGGAATTGCACATGAAAAATCATGGGATGCTTGTGAAAAGCTTGGTTGGAGCTACTTGTACATGATTTTGAGTGATAAGCTACAAAATGGGGAGCCATAGAAGCTACTTTTGTGAGAAACGTCGGCTTATTTATTCATCTGTGCAGTTGGCAAGTTTCATAGACCAGCTGTTTTCCAAGTACTATACACCAGACAAACCTAAATATGATTTGGATCCTGACTTGAAGAAAAGTCTAGTAACTGAAAACACATAAATATATAAAGTATATAGTCATAACATGAAGTAGAAATGTAACAGGGCCTAGACCTTAGTAGGCCCCCAGACCTTAGCACAATTGACTCCATGGTGGAAGTGCCATTCAGACTGTAAAACCAAGCATGTAGACAGCACCACCTTGGAAAACAAAAAACAAAGACCTCCTCATCCATCAAAGTCCATAGTTCTGGAAAAGTCTATAAATGTACTATGTACTAACCTGAATTTTTGACTTCTGTAGTTCTGCTTCTGACTCACTGCTTTTGTTAACTGAAGTGTGTCAACCTAGGACATGGTTTTTGTGCTTAAAAGTTCACCCTAAGAAAGGCTCGAGGCTACAATGGGATCCTGAATACCCAGTGTAGTGGCTGGCTAGCTAATAAAGACTTTCTATTAGCTTAAGCCCAAGTCTGAGCAGCCTTCTCTAGTGGATACCCCACAAAAGAAAGTGCTGTTTTGTATAAAGTAAAAACTGGAAAGCCAGAGAGATTGTTCCCTAAAGTGAACTAGTGCCAAGTACAACAGAAGCCAGTAAGAGAAAGGCAAGTGAATTGGACAGGAATGATGTGTTAGAGACAGAAGCAACGAAGGCAACTCAGAGGCTACCAACATTTTTTGTATATGTCGTATCATATATTGAATATATGCAGTCTTACTATATGACTATATATATATATACATATATATGTGTGTATATATATATATATATATATATTGTGTGTGTATATATATCCATGCAATATGGATGGAATGAATGTAGATAAGCAAGTTGTATGTTAATAGATGTATTAATACAATGGGATACTAATTAGATATCAAAGGAACAAACTATTGATTCATGCAACATGGATGAATCATCCCCATATGATTCTGAGCAAAAGACACTGTAGTCAGAAGATTCGTGTTACAAGACACTGGGAATATAAAAGGAGAGAATAGCTGGGCTTGGTAGTATATGACTTTAATCAGGGTGAGTCTCTGAGTTCAAGGCCAATCTGATCTACAGAGCGACTGACTTCTAGGATAGCCAGGATGTGGTTGGTGGTTCATCAAAAAGAGAAAACTATAACTTGGAGTGTTGGCTGCCTGGATGAATACATTTGTCAGAATTTATTCATGTCCACTGAAATTTGTGAAAAAACAAAAACATTTTGGTGTAAATTATACCATAAATTAAATTTACTCTAATTATTAATTTTTTATTGGTGGTGGTGCTTGAGACAAGTTCTTGCTTTGTAGCTCAGGTTAGCTTTGTAGCCAAAGTTGGCTTCAAACTCCAGCTCTTCCTGCATATACCTCCTGTGAGACCAAAATGAGCCATCTTAGAAATAAGACCAAAATGCTTTCACCCAAAAACTAAGGCCTAAGATTTCTCCTTCTAGGAATAGGCCAATAGTTACTGAAACATGTCAGTCCAGGTTCCAGAAACCAGGAAGTGTAAAAGTACCAAGTCACAAGGTAGTCACGAGGTAATGACTGCCGGACTATAGAAAGTTCAAACCCTGGTTTCCAGGGTAACTGACCATAAAAATGCCCGCACCTGAGGGCAGCCAATGAGCAATGGGGCAGGCAACCGCCCCCTTAGAAGTAAGATTAAGCCTTGATTCCTAGAAAGCCCCTAGAAGCGAGCCAATCAGAATTGTACCCATACTAGCACCCCTAAATGATGTAACCTTGTGATTTTTCCCTTTAAAAACTGAGCTTGCAGATAGGCAGGCACTTTTTCCAGCCTCCACTGCGTTGGATGTATTGGACGAAGTCCTTGCCTAGGCTTGTATTGCTTTTGGATATCCTGAATTAAACTTTGCTTTTGCATTCCGGCATGCTCATCTTTGGTGGTCTCTCTGGGGGTCATGATCTGGGCACAACACTCCTAAATGCTTAGATTATAGCTGTGTGCTACCACACCTAGCTTAAATTTTTTATAAAAGTTAAGAAATAAGAAAGTATATGAATCTAACATGGCCAGTAAAATACTTAATTTGAAATTGGTTATTTAAAAAATTATGTCAATGATTAAAATATTGTTTACTTTAACAAAGCAAATGAACCCATTAAAAATGTCTTTCCATCACAAACAAAACAAAAGGCCAACTTTGGTCCCCATGTTTTTAATCCTGGTGCTTGGATTGCAGAGGCAGGCAGATCTCCATGAGTTCAGGGCCAGCCTAGTTTATTTAGTGAGTTCTAGGCTAGCTAGGGCTACACACTGAGAGTGTATCTTAAAACAAACAAAGCCAAAACAAATCCAACAGAAAAACAAAAAGACATGGTTGATAAGGTAAACTACTCCCACGTATTTTTTGGAGAGAAGGTAAATGAAATAATCAAAAGATGAAACATTTGAAACTATATCAAATCATTTTATTACTGTGTTACTTCACATGTGAAGTGTATTGTTATAATCTACCACAGAAAAATAAAGAACACAAAATGGAACTAATTAGTATGAAAGGAAACTGACTAGAACTAGAGAAATCAGGGAACTGAGTGACTAAACCCACAAAGATGGATGAATTTTTCCAATTAAACTTTTTGTGTGTGTGCCTCTTGAAATGTATCTACATGTTCATTATTTTTGATACTTTTGTTTTTCCAGACAGGGTTTCTCTGTGTGACCTTGGCTGTCCTGGAATTCGCTCTGTAGACTAAGCTGGCCTCAAACTCAGGGATCCACTTGCCTCTGCTGGCATTAAAGGTGTGAGCTGCCACCTCCTAGGTATTTTTCATACCTCTAACTTGAAAACAAGAGTATGGTTTTCAAATTAAAGTTACATTCTCAAATGAAGCTTCAGTGAGACTGTAAAAAAAAAAAAAAGAACAACAACAACAACAACAACAACAACAACAACAAAACCCCAGCATTTTATTATATTAATACACTACAACTTGTTTATCCACATATATCCCAGTAGGTCTGACACATTTTGTTTTCATAAAATTGCTCATCAAATCCTGCTAGAGAACTAGATACAGAGGGAAACTGTCATTCCCTTCTGTGTAGGAAACAAAAAGAAGGTAAGATCTTTATAAACTTGGAAAAATGTTTAATAAAAGATGAAATTCAGTTAAAAAAAAAAGCCAGTACATTTAAAGGTGTTTAAAGATAGATAAGGAGAGTTGGGCAGTGGTGGCGCACACCTTTAATTACAGCTCTCCAGAGGCAGAAGCAGGTGGATCTCTGTTCGAGGTCAGCCTCGTCTACAAAGTGAGTTTAAAAAAAAAAAAAAAGAAAGAAAGAAAGAAAAGAAAAAAGATCGACAGGAGCCTGTGGGTTGGTGATGGGTACATCCGACTTACTTTGGGCTTTCTGTTCAATATAGCCAGGTGGCCCTGAGACCACAGATTGGAAAAATAAATAAAATGTTCACTACTGACCTCAAGCAGGGATTTAGGTCGTGTTTATCCGGAAGTGTGGTAATTTCCATCCACTAGTTTAAAAGCTGCGCTGAGGTTAGAGTCCCTGGTAAGGTCTTCCGCATTCCCAAAGAACCATTAGCGTCCTTCCCTCTAAAACAATTAGAGCCCCGGGGAATCATCTGCCTTTGAATGGGTCAAAATCTCCATAAAAGTGAATGGGGTTAATTTCACTCCGTGAAGAGCTCAGCCGGTTTCCACCCAGCCCAGTACCAAGAGGAAGCTCTATGTCCTGGCTGAAGAAGTCTCTGCTCTTTCCTCCCACCGCAGATGTGTTTTTGTTTTTTGTTTTGGGGAGGGGTTTTTCAGATTTTCTTTTCCTTCATTTTTTTTTAATGATCACTTGTTTTTTATTTAAAATATAACAGCTTTTATAGCAGACAAAGTAAATATTTTATTTCCAAGTCCTCACAATTAGATCATAGATTTTCCTAAATTCTTACACTTTTTACCCATCAATTTCTGCTCGTTTATGTTGTTACTATTGACTTTAATCAGTAGACAAGGTTCTATTTTTAAATTTATTTTTATTTGTTTTTTTTTTTTTTTTTTTTTTTTTTTTTTTTTTACTTTTGAGGTTATAATTACATTATTTCTCCCTTCCTTTTTCTCTCTCCAAACCCTCCCTTACAATCCTTATTGCTCTCTTTCAAATTCATGGCTTCTTTTGTCATGAATTATTGTTACATGCATAATATGTTTATACATATATATTCCTAAATATAACCTGTTTAATGTTACCTGTATGTATGTTTTCAAGGCTGATTATTTGGTATTGGATAACCAGTTGGTGAGTTCTTCCTTAGCGATGATTCCCACTTTTAGCATTTGTTAATGGCCTGAAGTTCTTTGTGTAGGGTTGAGGTCTCCTGCCTCACCTTCCCATCCACTTTGACCTGTCTGATGTTGTCCTGTTCAGCTCATGTTTAGGCATCATGTTGGTGACTTTATTCGCGTAGCTTCTGACATTACTATGAGACACAGTCTTACAGCAAAGTTCCTGACTCTCTGCCCACCCTCCCACCCCCCAACTTTAGGTGCAGGAGTTGTTTTGTAGCCCCTTAGGATTGGATGCTACAACTCTGTGTTTTGATTGGTTATAGTTTTCTGTAATGGTCTCTATCTGTTGCAAAGAGAAGTTTTCTTGATGGTGGGTGAGGACCGCACTTATCTGTGGGTATAAGGACAAACCTATTTAGAGCACAATATTGAAAAGGAGTTGGGATAACAGGCACCCCTGTTTTGTTCCTGATATCAGTGGGATCACGTTAAGCTTTTCTCCATTTAGGATGATGCTGGCTGTGGGTTTCTCACCTATATCTTTTATTGTGTTCTTCTAGTCCTACATTTTATAGGACTTTTATCATGAAGGTATATTGAATTTTGTCAAAGTCTCTTTTTGCATCTATTGAGATGATCAGGTAATTTTTGTCTTTAATCTATTTATGTGGTTTATTATTATTGACTTGCATATCTTTAGCTATCCCTTCATTTCAGCAATAAAGCCAACTTGGTCATAGTAGATAACCTTTTTGATGTACATCTGTATTCTGTTTGCAAGTATTTTACTGAACATTTTTGACTCAATGTTCATTAGGCATATTTTTTTTTTTTTCTGTTTTTACCTGTTTTTGGTTTAAAGTGATACTGGCTTGGTAGGCATTTGGAAGTAATTCTATTTCTTTTCTTTACTTTTTAGTAGTGTAAGGATTGACTTTAGAGCTTCTCTGAACATCTGATAGAATTCTGCTGTGAATGCATCCGACCCTAGGTTGGTTGGTTTGTTTTAATATGGAAGGCTTTTTACTATTTCAAATCTCATTTGTTATGGTTCTGTTTAGGCTGTTTGTTAACTTCTTGGTTTAATTTTCATGGTTTGGCTGAATCTAGACATTCATCTATTTCTTCTAGGTTTTCTAGCTTAATGGAGCACAGGTTTTAAAAACCTCTTAACATTCTGGACTTCTCTGGCATCTGTTGTAACATTTCTCCGTTCTTTTCTGATCCTGTTAATTTGGCTCCTCTTTCTCTTTGTTTTGGTTACTTGGGCAAAAGTCTGCCAATCTTATCTTCTCAAAGAACCAGCTTTGAGATTTATTGATTCTTGGTATTGTTTTCTTTGTCTCTATTTCATTGATTTCTGCTCTAGTTTTTACTATTTCTTGCCATTGACTGTGTGTGGCTTTGGTTTTGTTTTGTTTTTCCAATTATTTTTTAAGCTACATTATTAAGACATGTATTTCTGTTTTTTTCTCATTAAAACTGTTTTATATTATTTTATTTTACATGAATGGGTATTTTTTTTCTGCATGTATGTTTGTGTACACCTCTGTGCTTTGCAACTGGTGCATATGGAGGCCAGAAGAGAACACTGGAACCCCTGGACCTGGGGTTACCAATGGTTGTGAGCAACTGTGGGTGCTGAGAACTGAACATGGGTTTTCTGCAAGAACAGCCAGTGCTCTTAGCTCTTACCCACCTCTCCAGCCCCCTTTTTTTTTCTGATTTTTAATGTAGGCACTTAGAGCTATACATTTCACTTGCAGTACTACTTTCATTGTGTCCCAGGGGTTTTGTTGTGTTGAGTTTTTATTTTCGTTTCTTTCTTTCTTGATTTCTTCTTTGACCCACTCATCATTCCGTAATAAATTCTTTAAGCCCCGTGAATTTGAGCACTCCCTGGAGATTGCTTTGCTGTCACTGTTAAGTTTTATTGCATTGTGGTCAGAGAGGATACAAGAAATGCTCTCAATCTTTTTTAATTTGTAAAAATTTGTATTGTATCCCAGGACATGGTCTGTTTTAGAAAAGCTTCCATGTGCTACTGAGTAGAATGTGGATTCTTTGGTATTAGGGTGGAACATTCTGTAGATATCTGCTAAGTCCATTTGACGTATCATGTTGGTTAATTCTGATGTTCTCTGTTTATTTTTTGTCCAGATGGCCTGTCTATTGGAGAAAGTAGGATATTAAAATCACCTCTGATTAATGGATTAATCTGTGTCTTTAAATCTAGTGGTAGATTTTTTGATGCTATTGGGCACTGCAGAATTTAGTGTATGTTTAGGATAGTAATGTCTCCTTGCTTGACTTTCTCCTTGATTAGAATGCAAAGTCCCCTTTTGTCTCTTTTGACCAGTTTTAGCAGTCCAGGAATGTTCTGTGGTGTGGTTGACAGTTCTGGAGACCAGGAACATCAGAAGAGCTCTGTTTCCTGGTTCTTGGTCTCTCTTCTAATAAGCACCTCTGCCTGGAGGCTGGAATGAGGACGTGGTCCAACCTGAAAAGTACCTGGACACCTGCTGACTGAGTCAACCAGACTGACCGGCTTGCCCCTTCCCTAGGCCTCAACTCACCCCATTTTCTACCCAAGACTATCAGCTGATGGTACTCCATTTTCTGGATCCTGTTATCTAGGAGCTCTGCCTTCTTTCTCTTTCCTCAGCTCCCTATAATAAAACTTCTTTCTAAAATGTAGCCTCTGTGGTCCATGAATTTCAATCTTCAAAATTCATGAGACAAGGTCCAGAGCCACTGACTCCGTGGAAGTTTTGCATGACTGTGAGCTTCAGGTACCCTAAATCCCAAGGAAAAGCCCACCCGAGGGAGAGAGTCAGCCTCTGTTGAATACGAAGACTTGTTTCTGTCCACCTCAATAATCCATTGCTTGTGTGTTGGCAACTTGTATTTTTAAACTGTGTTCATTTTTTTCCACTCTTTTTTTATTCAGAATGTATACTTTCTAGAGATTTATTCTTGAACTTAAGTGGTTTTTTTTTTTTTTTTTTTCTAACATGAATGTTGAGTTTCTGTCACAGATTTGTACTTTTTGCTCTTGTGGGTACAAGTTGTCCCCTGTATTTATTGTGTTTAAACTTTGTATATTTCCTTTAAAATTTTTTTCATGTATTAGAGTATTCACCTACATTATGAATGTGCACTTTCTATGTCCCTGGTCTCCAGTGAGGCCAGAAGAAGCCATTAGACGCCTTGGGAATAGACTGGCCTTATGGATTGTTGTGAGCCACTATGTGGGTGCTGGGAACAGAATCCTGGTCCTGTGCAAGAGCATCAAGTGCTCATGACTGTTGAGTCATCTGTCTAGCCATGTTTCCTTTTTCACCCCCTCTTGGCTGGCATTCTGTGTTTGGTGACATATTGTCATTCTAACCTCCCTACATATTTAAGAATAGTTTCTTTTAAAAGTCTCTGAACATATTTGTGATGTTTTTAACATCATTGTCCCTTGTGTGTGACATCTGGTTCCTGCAGCAGGGAGTCTCTGTTGTGTGCTGTTTTACTCTGCACAGCACTGCTTTTGTTTTTGGAGAAATACAGGGATAAGGCTGAGAGAAAGCTCAAGGAGAGGACAGGAGACAAAATTAAAACAAAACAACAAGCCCTGAAGTCATATTTTCTAATTTCTTTGTTCATCATTTTATACCTTGTAGGAATTTTAGAAGATGATTCTTTTGACCTCAGGGCTTATAGTTATTTCCTAGTTTATTTTTTTTTGCATCTTGGCTAGATATGTTATAACAAGGTCTCTTTCCTTGTAGTGAAATGCCTCTGGTATAAAAGGCTACATTCTTGGGTGTGTGCACAGCCACCTTGTTATAACAGGTTTCATTCACCCAAGCTATTTCCCTCTGTTAACAAGACACCCAACTGTTAGACTTGACTAAGTGCCAGCTGCTCTCACTTTTTGACAATGACTTTAGGCATAGATTGTTCTGGTCTGATCCAATTATGTGTATGCCTCTTTTGAGAAATACTTTTTTTTTAATTTGTATGTTATGGATGAGTGCTCTGCATGTACACCTGCACGCCAGAAGACGGCATCAGATCCTATTATAGATGATCGTGAGCCACCATGTGGTCGCTGGGAACTGAACTCAGGACCTCTGGAAGAGCGGCCAATGCTCTTAACCCCTGAGCCATCTCTCCAGCCCTGAGAAATACTTTTAAAAATATTTATTAATTTTATGTGTGTGTGTACTTGTGTGAGTTCATGTATACAACATGCATGCTGTAAGTCCATGGAGGCCAGAGAGAGTATCAGATCCCCTGAACCTGGAGTGACAGGTGGTTGTACACCACTAGGTGGGTGAGAGGAACCAGATCTGGATCCTCTGCAGGAGCAGTCAATGTTCTTATGCACCGAGCCATCTCAACAGATCTTTTGGGGATACTTTCTTTTTTAAAGATTTATTGATTTTTAATGTGTATGAGTATTTGCCTTTGTGTATGTATGTGCTCTTGGTGCCCTCAGAGGCCAGAAGGGGGCTTTAGATCCACTGGAACTAGAGTTACAGACAATTCTGAGCTGCTCTGTGGGTACTGGCAACCCATAACTGGATCTTCTGCAAGAGTAGCAAGTGCTCTTAACCGGTGAGGCATCTCTCCAGCTCCAAGGAGAACTTTCTAAGGCCAACTTTTGAAATTTGTTCTTGATCCCAAGAGTGCTTTTATTAGCTGTGATTTTCCCCAGTTATCTCTGGAAAACAGGGTATTTTGTGGTGTAGCTTTTCTGTCTCATGAAACTACAAGTCAGTTCTTAACTGCCTACCAAGATCTCCACTGTTTTTGAGAGCACTAGAACGGTCTCATACTCTGTTTAAAATAACATCGGTTCTCTTGGATAATTACCTGAAGTTTCTGAGTCATTGTCTACCTGTCCTCCTTGGGAAACCTTGGAGCCACTGTTCTGGATGTGTTTTACCCTGAGTGATACCAGATTCTGGCTGGGGCACTAGTTTTTATTGGTGTGGGCTTCTGGCCAGTGAGTCAACTAGGGAGGATGCAAAGAGAACAGCCCCATTTTCAGTCTGTGCTTAGGAGAGTCTCTGCCCTCTGCGTGGTGGGAGGAAGGAGGCCCTGACTTCCTGGCATGCTCACTTGGAATTCATCCTTGGCAACACAGACCTGGGGATGAGGATGAAGAATTTTGGCAGCCTCGCTCTGCCAGGGGGAAACTGGAGCCCTAGCCTGGGAGCTGAGGTGACAGCAAGCTCCGTTTCCTTGGCCATGTCCATCTGAAACAGAACCTCCCTCCATGCTGAGCTGGGAAGAGGGAACAGATGGTGGAGTAGGAACCACACACATCCTTGCTGTGTTCACTAGGATTTATTTGATACATTGGTCATGTAGTTTTTCATTTGCGTAGGACACTGTCCTGAAATAAAACAATAAATATTATTACTAACTATTATTGGTGTTGAGGATCAAACTCATAACCTCACAGGGAGGGACTAGGCGAGTGGCCCGCCTTTGAATGACTCACCAAACCCATTCTTAAGATTTGAAATGAATTTTTGAAAAATGATTCTTATCAGCTGTGTCTGCGCTGGCAAGTGACTACACTGAACTTTTATTATTACTCTACCAGTGGATTATCCGGCATCTTTAGCGAGGGATATAAACACTAGACAACAGTAAGCCTACCTCTGTGGTGTTCATTCTATTGCTACATAACCTCTGAGTGGCCTTATTATTTCACAATTAAATCTTGCGTTGATTTAGGGCAAATCACGGGTAGTGCTTCCCAGCCTCTCCAAAGGCATGAGGTGCAAAATGAGGAAGTCGCGGATCTGCACCGCCGCCTCCGCCACTGTCCTTTCCTTCAATTCCAGGCGCTGGGTGGGCTCTTCGTAGTGCAGCATCTTAACTCATTTATGCCTCTATAGTAGAACATTACTGCCTGAGTAACATGCAAATATAAACATACTGCTGGCAGCTCTGGAGGCTGCAAAGCCTCACAGGGAGGCTCCAGCCATTTCAGTGTTTGGTAAAACTGCCCTCTTTCTGCAATATGGCACCTCGCAATTTGCCTGAACCCTTACGTGGCAAAGGCGGGCGGGCGGGTAAGAGACAAGAGGGGACTAAACTGAGCCTTTTACAATGGTGTTATTCCCACCCATTATAGTGAAGCCCTCATGGTTGAGTTGTCTTTTGAATGTCGCACTTCCAGATCCTGTTACAAATGCAATTAAATTTCAACATGGGTTTTGGAGACGAAAACATTGTGTGTGTGTGCATGCATGGGCATACATCATCAGAATGCTCATGTAGGCCAGAAGAAGGTGTCTGATGTGGCTGTTGAGAACTGAACTTGGGTCCTCTGTAAGCACAGTTTACATTATGTACCACAGAGCCATGTCTCCTGCCCGCTATTTCACAGTTTATTAGCTACTCATGCCGCCAGGTATCTCCACTAAAAAGTTTAATTTGTGTTACCCATTGGTTTGTAGTTGTAAATCTGAATTACAGAGAGCGTAATGGATTCGCCCTCATAGATGTGCTTGTATGGCTCCTTTGGTGTCAAGGACTTTGGAAATAGTCAGTATAGGGGCTAGAGAGATGACTCAGATGTTAAGAGCACTATCTGCTCTTCCTGAGGACTAGGGTTCAAGTCCCAGCTCCCATATGGCAGCTCACAATTGTCTGTAACTCCAGTTCCAGGGGATCTGACACCCTCACACAGATATACATGCCAACAAAACACCACTGCACACAAAATAAAAATAAATCATTAAAAAATTAAAAAACAAAAGTAATCAGTATAATACTGTAGCCATTGGTGTGTTGATACATTTTTAAGAATTTGTTTTAGATTTATGGAGCACATGTGTGCCTGGTGCCTGCAAAGGTCAGAAGAGGACATCAGATCCTCTGGGACTAGAATTTCAGATGGTTGTGAGCCACCATGTGGGTGCTGGGAAAAAAACCCAGGTCCTCTATAAGAATAACAAATGCTCATAACTGCTGAGTCAACTTTCCAGCTCTGTTTTTTGTTTTGTTTTGTTTTTATTTGTTTGTTTTTGAGACAGAGTTTCTCTGTGTAGCCCTGGCTGTCCTGGAACTCACTGTGCAGAGTAGGCTGGTCTTGAACTCACAGAAATCCACCTGACTCTGCCTTTCGAGTGCTGGGATTGAAGGGGTATGCCACCACTGCCCGGCCTGTTGATGGGTTTTTATTCCAACAGTTTTTGCACTACTGTGGATGACTTGTAAATTCCCTGAGTTTTTAATGAGACACTCTCCTTGCCTCACAGGGTAGTCTGTAGGTGTGCACATTTGGTACTTTGCCACTTCTGATACTGTTAGAGTTTAGGTGTAAGAATGTCCTCCAGGGGCTTGAGTTTGAATATTGGATCCTCTTCTTCCAACAGTGTCTTGAGAGATTATAGAACCTTTGGGAGGTGGGGCCTGGCTGGAGGAGAGAGATCTTTTGGGGGTGGGAGGGGTGGGCTTATAGGCTTACAGCCTGGCCCTACTTCCTGTCTGGTATGTTTTCTTATCCACACAGATGTGAGCAAGCAGCTTTATGCTCCCAACGTAGTCGTGTGCCTGTCCTGCTGCCGGGCCTTTCCTGGCCTGATGGCTATGGTCAATGAAATTGTCCGTCTTTTCAGTTGCTTCTTCTCAGGTTGCCCATAGCAACAAGGCAATTCACTAACACAGGTACAGTTCACATCTCATTTATTGCTTCAACCTTTGTTGAACATGGTTCTTCTACAATGGTGATAAAATCAAGTACCGATTTCATTTGTTAAAAAAAAATGATCTTATATTTTTGGTTGTGAGCCTAGCCTTTAATGGCTGAGCCATCTCTCCAGCTGGTGGTGGCGCACGCCTTTAATCCCAGCACTCGGGAGACAGAGGCAGGTGGATCTTTGTGAGTTCGAGGCCAGCCTGGGCTACAGAGCAAGAGCCAGGAAAGGCACAAAGCTACACAGAGAGACCCTGTCTCGAAAAAAAAAAAAAAAAAAAAAAAAAAAGATCTTGTGTTTTACAGTTGCTTATTGGAGGCCACATAATAGGAGCTAAACTTTTCTACACAGTCAAAGTTGTTGCCATTATTTATTTATTTTTGTTGCTTAAAAACAAAATCTGGATGTGTTTCTCTTTTTAAATTTAATTTCATTTTTGAGATTAAGATATAATAATGACATCTCTCTCTTCCCTTTCATGCCTCCAAGCTCTCCCATATATCTCTCCCTGTTCTCTCACATTCACAGCCTCTTTTTTTTTTCACTGATGTTTATTGCATGTGTGTGTGTGTGTGTGTGTGTGTGTGTGTGTGTAGACATAGCATTCCTAAATTTAACCTCTTCAGGCCATGTTATTTGTATACATGCTTTGAGGGTGACCATTTGGCACTGAACAACCAATAGGCGTGCTCCTCTCTGGGGAAATCGTCTCCAGATCACCTCTCCTGCTCCCAGCTTTCCTGTCTGGTCTATAGTTCTTCCTGTGGAGTTGAGGCCTCGTGGGCTTTTCCCCATCCTCTGTCCATTGGTGTCAGCCTTGTTCAGCTCACATTTGGGCGGTGGTGTTGGTGAGACTTCATGGACATAGCTGTCGACGTTCCCAGGGGACACAGTCTCACAGAGAACTCCCCAATTCTCCGGCTCTTACACTCTTTCCACCCCCCCTTGTGCAATGTCCCCTGAGCCTTGGGCTGTGCTTCCTGCTTGCACATGATGCAGACACACCAGGATGGAAGGGCCGGGGTGTCTTCCTTTGGGAAGGTCAGCTGCTTTCAATCTCTGCAGCAGAGAGTCCCTTTCATCCAATTAAGATGGCAGAAGACTATTTTTCATGACAGCATAAAAGGAGACTCTCCCATTTACCTTGTAAAAATTAATTGTATCTCTCTGGCCGTTTACCAGAAGCTGTGTTATTATGGAATTAATTCAAATATAGGCTTCGTGTATTTTTTTCATAAGTCAGTGGGAGAACTTTAGTGTTCTATTCTTTTGGGAGAGTTTTCTCACCGTTTACTTCACACTCCCTTTCCTCCTTTCTCTTTAACGCAAATATGAAACATAAAAAGAACATTTTCAGCTTTGTAAACAGTATCAGCAGAGCTATTTTAAACTTCTGTGTCAGTAAATGATCTCCTACTCATACATAGGAGGAAAACCCCACCTAGTCTTTAGACACCGAGACTATGTTTTAGGAAGTTCATCATCATCATTACACACACACACACACACACAACACACACACACACACATGTATGTGTGTGTGTGTGTGTGTGTGTGTGTGTGTGTGTGTTTGCTAGTTATTTCAAAGGAACCAAAAAACCATTTGGTGGGATATAGTGGCACACTTCTTTAATGCCAGCACTTCAGAGGCTGACAGATCTCTGAGAGGCAGAGGCCATCCTGGTCTACATAGCAAGTTCTAGGTCAGCCAGTCAAGGTTGTATAGTGAGGGCCTTTCTTAAAAACAAATAAACAAACAAATAACAAACAATCAACCAACCAAAACAGAAAAACACACAAATTCTTCTAGTCTAGAATTTTCTGTACTTGTGTACACAAGAAACAGCATGGTTTTCACTGGGTATTAACCTTGAATTTCTGTGTTTCAGCCTCTATCTATCTCCTCCTCCTCTCCCTGCTGTTTCTCTCCTTTTCTTCCTCCACCTTTTGTTTTGAGATACCTCATCTGAAGAGAATTAACAATGGTTGCGCACACGCATGCGTGCATGTGTGTGTGTGTGTGTGTGTGTGTGTGTGTGTGTATGTATTTCTCTCTGTGTGTGTATTTCTCTGTGAGTGTATTTCCTCTCTGTGTGTGTATTTCTCTGTGAGTGTATTTCTCTCTCTGTGTGTATTTCTCTCTCTCTCTCTCTCTCTGTGTGTGTGTCTGTCTGTCTGTCTGTGTCATGTGTATTTGTGTCTGATTGTGTGAGTGCACTCTTTACGTGCAGTGCCTGTGTCTGGGGATAGATGACCTCAAGTCTTTGCCTTCAAACATTTTTGAGGCTGAATCTCTTGCTGTTCACTGCTGCTTAAGGTGGGCTAGCTGTCCCACAAGCTTCAGTGGCCGCCCTTGTCTTTGTCTTATGTCTTGCCTTATGGGCTCTTGGAATACAGATGCACACTACCACATCCACTTGACATAGGTTGGGGGGGTCTGAACTCTGGTTTATCCACTGAGCCATCGTCCCAGTCCATCCATGTTCATTTCTTTGACCAGGCACTATTGCATAACCAAAAGGAGAGTTACAAACCAAGGATTAACCATGGTGTTATAATTGAGATGCCAAGATGCTTTTTGTAATAGGATTTACTTTTCAGGGAAATAGCACTA
Source organism: Peromyscus leucopus (assembly GCF_004664715.2). Classification (NCBI taxonomy): domain Eukaryota; kingdom Metazoa; phylum Chordata; class Mammalia; order Rodentia; family Cricetidae; genus Peromyscus; species Peromyscus leucopus. Next base: position 5,837,224 of record NC_051072.1, on the reverse strand, counting down.
AATAAAAGCTAAAAGATTTTTTTATTATTGTAGGAGAAAACACTCTTCGATGTTATAGCAAAAATATCAGATTATTTTCAGTAATTGAGGAAATTAACTTACTCTTAGATTTAAATTGGAAACTTGCTTTAGATCTAAAATTTGAGAACAGGTATATTTTTTTATTTTGAGTTCAGAGAATCAAATAAAAAAAAAAAAGAAAATCTATTCTCTTGTATCTTAGGACACAGGCGAGTAAAAGCCCATGCTGGAAAATTCACTCCAATTTTAAAAGAATTGATTTTTCTTCCATCTGACATTAGATACTAGTGACTGTTCAAGCAACGCCTCTACTTATAACACTGAAAATCCATGCATATTGAATATTTCTTATGATTATTGAAGTTGACAAATTGTAGTGCCGCTTGACTAAGCTAGTAAACAGAAGTTAATTAAATATGCCATGATTGCCAATGACTAAAAAATGAGAATAAAAACACAGTTGCCTTTTATGCCCTAATCACATTTGTTCTATGATTAAGAAAATACACAAGGAGTATGCAGGGTCATGAGCCATCATGGTGAGTCACAAGGCTGTACATATTTGGAAATACTCTTTGGTACAGAAGTGGTATGAGGAACCACAAAAACACACCTGGTTGAACCTCCTTGCCTCACATCATTATCTGTGGGGTTTCAGAAATGTTAGTTGTATTATGTATTTTTCTCTGTAATATTGTTTAACACATCACTGTAAAACCCACACCTAATAAGATGCGTCCCTGGACTGGTTCAGTGTTGGCTGGCCTAGGCTGGATTCAGATGGCCTTGGCTCTAAGAAGGGAGTTAGCTGAAGGCTTATTCGGAGTGTCTCTCCTCATCTTTGAACCAGCAACACTTTACCGAAGATGTCTTTTCTTCATAATGATGGCAGAAGTTCTAAAGGGCGAGTATGGCTAAAAAGACAATCATGTTTCAGGTTTCTACTCATACTTTCTTTGCTATCATCCTAGTTTCCAAACTTATTCCATGGCCCAAGAACAACAAATGTGGAGGAGGAAAGAATACCTTTGACAGAGAACAGGGGTCTGGGTGCATGCTGACAGGACAGCCCTGTCACTTCACATATTCGTCAGCCCCTCTACAATGACTTTTTTTTGTGGTGTGGTGAAGACGAACAAGACATTGTAGTGCAAATCCACGGTACAGCGGTGACACTCAGCCAGAGAGCCTGAAATGACAGTTGCCATCTTTGCTCATCAAAAATAATATTGTAGACTCAGGGTACTACATGTGACTGAAGGGAATGTTAAGGATCCACTTAATAAGGTACAGAAACTATGCAAGGAACTTTTGAATTCACTTTGCCCAGATTCATTAATTGTTTATGTTTACACATATTGCTTTTTTCAAACCGTTTGAGTTTGTTGAAAATATGCTCTTTATCCATGAATGCTGTTGGATATATTGGCCCCAAACAAGGATCTTCTGTTAAATAGTCACAGTAAAGATACCAAATCCAGAGACTTTATCATTGAGATGACTTGGCTGATATCGTCTAAATAACTGATAAGATATCAATTGATAAAAATATCAATTATTTAGTTCCTGTTCAGACTTCATTACTTGTCTAATAATTGTGTGATGATTCTTGTCTGCTTTCCCCATTTCAGTCCTGAACTTGGTCTAAACTCCTACCTGTGTTTAACTGATGGAGTTTTTTTCTCAGCTTTAAATGAGAATAATTCTTCAGTTTACATTACCCTTCATGTTACAGATTTTGAGAGATTACAAACCAGGTGTGCTGGTACATTTCTGTAACCCTCACAGTCAGGAGGCTGAAGATGAAAGAGCATGAGTTTTTACTTAAATTCCCTTAAAAAGCCAGTTAAAATCTCCCTTATTTTGATTTAGTATGACATTTACAAATGAATATATACAAGCTATCCATCTGGGACAACCTACTGCATGGGAAATATATGTTCTTCCTGGTATGGCACTGGGAGGCATGTTATATCCGTCTGTCCCAATGTTGGTGATACTGACTTTGATCTTGACTAAGGTAGTGTCTGTAAGGTTTCATTACAATTTTAAAAGTTTTATTTATTGTGATTTTGTGTGAGAGTGTATGTGTGTAGGGGGGCGGTCCTGGAGGGGGGAGGTGAATATATACCGCAGAGTGCCTATGGAGGTCAGAGGGCAACTTTGGAGAGTCAGCTCTCTCCTTCACCTTTACATGAGTTTGGGGGACTGAACTCAGGTCACCAAGCTTGCCAGGTAAGTACTTTTGCCTGCTGGACCATCTCAGTGGTCGAAGACCTCTTGACTAAAAAACATTTCTCCTTATACTTTGTAAGTCATCTGCTAGAAAACTCACTCTGCTTTATGTTGTCATTGATACTGGCCTGAAACTATCTATGGCAGTTCACCTTCCATCTCTATGGATGTCATATCCTAGATTTGCTTAGTCACAGATAGAAATCGCATCTCCTTTGAGCCTGGATGTGTTTCCTTGGTGTCATTTTCCAAATAATCGAGTGCTGCGGCTTCCTAGCTGTATGAGGCGAGTGACCTGACACAGTGATGACATAGCGTTTCTGTGATGTCACACATTGTGAGTCACCTAGAAAGACTTTAAAGTGCAAAGATGTACACAGGTCTGTACAAACGCTACACAACTACAAATCCGGGACTTGAACATCTGGGGGTTTTGTTTCCCACTAGGGGCCTGGAACCAATCCTGCGGGGATAACCAAAGACAGGTGCATTACTAGATTCCCTACAAAAGGGTAATTTGATGCTTCTGATGTTTCTCTGTGTGTAGTGGATAGCATCCTACTGTGAGTAAGTACCTCCCTGTCTCCACTCACTTCCTCAATAGGTGTGGACATTCAATTTTTCTTTTTACTCATTGGATTATAGGATATACTGCATTATTAATAGTGCATACTGGTGCTCAATTTGTCCCGTATTAGGGAAAGTCAGGAAACCCCGAAAGCTAGCTCCTGGGTCCTTGAATCATATTTTTGCTTTCTATAGCTTTTGGCATATCAAGTTGTCCCAGGCTCATGCTGTACTTTCTTCTTCTGCTCCTGGAATTTGCTATTTCTCCAAGGAGCCTTAGTTAATATGTTCTCTTTCCTTCAGGCTGAATCATATTAATTTAGATGAAAATGTTGCCCACAAGCTCAATAACTCAGGTTTAATAACATTATCATGAGCACTCCAAGGGAAACTCTGCTCAAACACGTTTTTTCTGACTCTTATATAAAAATTCCAAGTTGATGATATTGTAAATGATCATACTTTGGAATACTGGCTAGCACACAAAACACCCATTATTTATCAATTGATCACATCAAGCCATTAATACAACATAAAACATGTGACTAGTAGATTTTACTTTAAACAAGACAGGGACATCCTATCAAACAATAGGTTTACCCTTGGAAGATCTTTGCCCCCAGAGAAGAAAAATGCAAAAACAAAACACAACAAAATGAAACAATTCCTGTGTTGGATGTCAATTCAAATCGATAAAAGATAGAGATTCAAAACCCTTTCTTCTCTTTCAGAGGTCATCATCTATCTGAATGTAGTGTGGAGGCTTCAGTGACTTTATAAATGTTATAATTCATGGACAGCATCAGTCAGGGTCAGATGTGATGTCTTGAATCTACCACTAACACAAAAGACTTTTTTTGAGTCTGTGTAGGAAGTGGGCTGGTCATTAATAGATTAGTTTATTCCTTAACTTCTTCTTGTCCACATTCTATACTAGCATCCTTGTTTACAAAATTCTTTCTTCCTCCCCATCCTTAATTTCATATTCCAGAAGTGCTGGCATCTCTAATAAGAAGCAGTTTTCCTGGGTGTCTACGAGGACCTCATACTTCTGGTAGCAATCCATACTCCCTTGTGACTTCAGAGTGCCTCAGAAATGATTGCCTGGAGCCAGAAACAGCAGAAAAATCCTACTGATGATCCACCAGCCCCATTTGCCACTCAAGCTCAGTCTGGGCAAGAAAAAGGCAGAGAGGGAGACAGGTCCAATCCCCTGCTAGCCCCTCCCATGCTCGTAAAGTTCCTCAAATACAATCTTTCAGTCCCTATCTCTTTCTTGTTGGTTTCTAGACTGTTTGGTTTTTATTTCTTTCGGAGGCAGCGTCTCATGTAGCCACAGCTCTTGAACAGGATGATTCTGAACTCTTGACTCTCCTGGCTCTGCCTCCTAGGTTCTGAAATGATAGGTTCTTCCCACCGTGCTGGGTTTATGTGGTCCTGGAGAAGGTGCAGAGTTTCCTTCAAGACAGGCAAGCTTTCTACCAGCGGAACTACATCTCCTAGTCACAGTCTGTACGAGACACCTCTCTCGGGTGTTTCATGGGACAACACTGTAACTCCTACATTTTTACATCTGTCATGACGTGAATCATCTAGTATTATTATTATTTCTATGCACATTCACCCCGCTCTCCAGATGGAGCAGCTTGGGTTCACAGGTATCCTCAGTGGATCTTTCTAGGTCTCTCCAGTCACTGCTTGAAGAAAGTGTTCAATATACACCTCTTTTCTGAGAATTTGATTAGCTTTTTTATCCCCAACATGTGGTGATGCAATGTGTTCTATAGTTTAAAAATAATTTATTTTTTAAAAAATAAATTTATGTATTTTTACATCCCAGCTGCAGTTTCCCCTCCCTCCTCTCCTCCCAGTCCCTCCCCCCATTACCCTGTGTTCCCATCCCCAATCAACTCCTCACCATTTCTGTTTAGGAAAGGGCAGCTCTCCCATAAGTATCAAAACATGGCATAGCGAGTTTCACGACTAAGTGCCTCCCCATGTATTAAGGCTGGGCAAGGTGACCCAGTATGAGAAGTAGGGTCCCCAAAAGCCAGCAAAAGAGTCAGAGACAGTCCTTGCTCCTACTGTTAGGAGTCCCACAAAAGGGACCAAGCTACACAACTGTGACATTTATGCAGAGGGCCTAAGTCAGTCCCATGCAGGCTCCTTGGTTGTCTGGTTCAGTCTTGATGAGCCCCAGTGAGCCCAGGTTAGTTGATTCCGTGAGTTTTCTTGTGGTGCCCTTGACCCCTCTGGCTCCTAAAATCCTTCTTCTTCTCTTCTGTAGAATTCCCAAGCTCTACCTAAAGTTTGACTGTGGGTCTGCCTCTGTTTCCATCAGTTGCTGGATGGTACCTCTCTGATGACCATTGGCTCAGCAACAATCTGATTACAGGAGATGGCCAGTTCAGGCTACGTATCTGCTATTGCTAGGAGTCTTAGCTGGGGTCCTCCTTGTAGATTCCTGGGATATTCTGTTGTGCTAGGTTTATACCTGACCCTGAAATGCCCCCCCCCTTCCAGCAGTCTTTTTCAGTACTCTCCTATTCTATTCCCCGTATCCTGATCACTCATGTTCCCATCACCACCGCCCTCAGCCCACTCACAAAATCTCTTCTATTTCTACTTCCCAGGGAGATCCAGGTGTTTACCCTCTGCCCCCACCCTGTCATGAACCTTCCTTGTTACCTAGCCTCTCTGGGTCTGTGGATTGTAGTATAGTCATCCTTTATTTTCCAGCTAATATTCACTTATAAGTGAGTACATAACATATTTTTCTCTCTCAGGCTAAGTTACTTCACTCAGGATGTTTTTTTTTTTTTCTAGTTCTATCCATTTGTCTGCAAATTTCATGATGTCCTTGCTTTTAACAGCTAAGTAATACTCCATTATGTAAATGTACCACATTTCATTTATCCATTCCTTGGTTGAGTGACATCTAGATTGTTTTCAGGTTCAGGCTATTACAAATAATGCTGCTATGAACATATTTGAACAAGTGTCCTTGTGATATGATTGAAAATCCTTTGGGTATATGCCTAAGAGTGGTATAGCTGGGTCTTAAGGTAGATTAATTCCCAGTTTTCTGAGAAACCGCCACACTGACTTCCAATGTGGTTGTACAAGTTTGTATTTTCGTCAACAGTGTAGGAGTGTTCCTACACATCCTCTCTAGCATGAGCTAGGGCTTGTGTTTTTGATCTTAGCCATTCTGACAGGTATAAGATGGCATCTCAGAGTTGTTTTGATTTGCATTTCTCTAATGGCTAAGGATAGTGAACGTCTCCATAAGTGTTTCTTGGCCATTTGTGATTCTTCTGTTGAGAATTTTGTTTAGATCTGTACTCCATTTTTAAATTGGATTGTTGGGTTTGTTGATATCTAATTTCTTGAGTTCTTTATGTATTTTAGAAATCATCCCTCAGTTTTTTGTGGGGTTGGTGAAGATCTTTTCCCATTCTGTAGGCTGCCATTTTGTCCTAGGACTATGTCCTTTGTCTTACAGAAACTTTTCAATTTCATGAGGTCCCATTTATTAATTGTCAGTCTTAATACCTGTGCTATTGGTGTTCTGTTCAGAAAGTTATCTCCTGTGCCAATGCTTTTGAGATTGTTTTCCATTTTCTCTTCTCTCAGGTTCAGTATATCTGGATTTATGTTGAGGTCTTTGATTCACTTGGACCCGAGTTTTGTGCAGGGTTATAAATATGGATCTATTTGCATTCTTCTACATGCCAACATCCAGTTAGATCAGCACCATTTGTTGAAGATGCTTCCCCCGCCCCAATGTACAATTTTGTCTTCTTTGTTGAAAATCAGGTGTCCACAGGTGTGTGGATTTACATCTGGGTCTTTGATCTGATTCCATTGATCCACCTGTCTGTTTTTATGCCAATACCATGCAGTTTTTATTATTATAGCTCTGTAGTAGAACTTGAAATCAGGGATGGTGATACCTCCAGAAGTTCTTTTATTGTACAGAATTGTTTTAGCTATCTTGGATTTTTGTTTTCCATATGAAGTTGAGTATTGTTCTTTAAAGGTCTGTAAAGAACTGTGTTGGGATTTTAATGGGTATTGCATTGAATCTGTTGATTGATTTTGGTAAGATTGCCATTTTGACTATGTTAAATCCTCCAGATCCATGAGCATGGGAGATCTTTTCATTTTCTGATATCTTCTTAATTTCTTTCTTCAAGGATTTGAAGTTCTTGTCATACAGGTCTTTTGCTTGCTTGGTTAGAGTTACACCAAGATATTTTATATTACTTGAGGCTATTGTAAAGGGTGTTGATTCTCTGATTTCTTTCTCAACCCATTTATCATTTATATATAAGATGGATACTGATTATTTTGAGTTAATCTTGTATCCAGCCACTTGACTAAAGGTATTTATCAGCTATAGGCTTTCCCTGATGGAGTTTTTGGTGTTGCTTACATATACTATCATATCATCTGCAAATGATACACTGACTTCTTCCTTTCCAATTATTTCCTTTAGTTGTCTTATTACTCTAGCTAGAACTTCAAGTACTATATTGAATAGGTATGGAGAGAGTGGACAACCTTGCCTTGTTCCTGATTTTAGTGGAATTGCTTTGAGTTTCTCTTCATTTAATTTGATCTTGGCCATTGGCTTGCTACATGTTGCTTTTATTATGTGTAGGTGTGTTCCTGTAACCCTGATCTCTCCAAGACTTTTATCATTAAGGGGTGTTGAATTTTGTCAAAGGCTTTTTTAGCAGCTAATGGGATGATCATGTAGTGTTTTTCTTTCCATTTGTTTATATGGTGGATTACATTGACAGATTTTCATATGTTGACCTACTCCTGCATCTCTGGCATGAAGCCTACTTGGTCATGGTGGATGATCTTTTTGATGTGTTCTTGGATTAGGTTGGCCAGTATTTTATTGAGCAATTTTGCCTCAATGCTCATGAGTGAAATTGGTCTGTAATTCTCTTTCTTTGTTGAGTCTTTGTGTGATTTGGGTATTAGAATGACTGTGGCCTCATAGAAAGAATTTGGCAATGTTTCTTTTATCTCTATTTGTGGAATAAATCAAAGAGTATTGATATTAGCTCTTCTTTGAAAGTCTCGTATAATTCTGCATTAAAACCATCTGTCCCTGTTTTTTTGGGGGGTGGGGGGGGGTGGGGGTTGGGAGATTTTAATGACTTGTTATATTTCCTTAGGGCTATCACTCTATTTAAATTGTTTATCTGATATTGATTCAACTTTGGTAAGTGGTATCTATCAAGAAATTTATCTGTTTCTTTTAGATTTTCCAACTTTGTGGAGTACAATTTTTTGAAATATGACTTAACGATTCTCTTTATTTCCTTGGAGTCTGTTATTATGTACTACTTCCCCCCCCCCCCCGATTTTATTGATTTGGATATTCTCTCTCTCTGCCTTTTAGTTAGTTAGTTTAGGTAAAGATTTATCTATTTTGTTGATTTTCTTAAAGAACCAACTCTTTGTTTTACTGATTCTTTGTATTGTTCTCTTCGTTTCTATTTTATTGATTTCAGCACTCAGTTTGATCATTTCCTGTTGTCTATGCCTCCTGGGTGAGTTTGCTTCTTTTTGTTCTAGAGCTTTCAGGTGTGCTGTTAAGTCACTAGTATGAGATCTCTCCAAATTCTTCATGAAAGCACTTAGTGCTATGAAATTTCCTCTTAGCATCATCTTCATTATGTCCTATAAGTTTGGAATATTGTGCAACCATTTGCATTGAATTCTACAAAGTCTTTAACTTCTTTCTTTATTTCTTCCTTGACCCAGTGGTAACTCAGTATAGAGTTGTTCAATTTCTATGAATTTGTAGTTTTTTGTTGTTTGTGTTGTTGAAATCCAGCTTTAATCCATAGTGGTCTGACATAGGGGGTTATTTCAATTTTTTTTGTACTTGTTGAGACTTGTTTGTGGCTAAGTATATCAATTTTAGAGAAGGTTCCATGTATTGCTGAGAAGAAGATATATTCTTTTGTGTTTGGATGAAATATTCTACAGATATCCATTAGATCCATTTGAGTCATAATATTTGTTAGTTCCCTTATTTCTCTGTTTAGTTTCTGTCTGGATGACCAGTCCATTGATGAGGGTGGGGTGTTAAACTCTCCCACTATTATTGTGTGGGGTTCTGTGTGTCATTGAAGCATTAATAATGTTTCTTTTACAAATGTGTGTGGGTGCCCTTGCATTTGGGGCATAGATGTTCAGAACCGAGACTTCATCTTGGTAGATTTCTCATTTGATGAATAAGAAATGTCCTTTTCCATCTCTTTTGATTAATTTTGGTTGGAAATCTATTTTGTTATATGTTAGGATACCTACACAAGCTTACTTCTTAGGTCCATTTGATTGGAAAATATTTTTCTAACCCTTTATTATGAGGTAATATCTATCTTTGATGTTGAAGTGTGTTTCTTGTATGCAGCAGAATACCGGATCCTGTTTTTGTATCTAATACATTAACCCGTGTCTTTTTATTGGTGAATTGAGTCCCTTTATATTGAGGGATATTAATGACCAGTAACTGTTAATTCCTGTTATTTTGTTGTTGTTGGTTGTATGTGTGTATGTCTGTGTGTGTGTGTGTGTGTGTGTGTGTGTGTGTGTGTGTGTGTGTGTTTTGTGTGTTTCCTTTCTTTGGGTTTTTTTCTGGTGTGATATTATCTATTGCCTGCTTTTTTTGTGGGGCCAGTTAACTTCCTGGGGTTGGAATTTTCCTTCTAGTACCTTATGTAGGACTGGGTTTGTGGATAGATGATGCTTAAATTTGACTTTGTCATGAAATCTTTTTTTTTCTACACCTATGGTTATTGACAGTTTTACTGGGTATAACAGTCTGAGCCAGCATCTGTGGTCTCTTAGTGTCTGCAAGACATCAGTCCAGGCCTTCTGGATTTTAGGGTCTCCATTGAGATGCTGGGTATGATCTAATAGATCTGCCTTTAGATGTTACTTGCCTTTTTCCCCTTGCTGTTTTTTTGTAGCTTGAATTGCTAAATGGTCTTATTAATAAAAAATCCAGAGCCAGGTATTGGGGTGATAGCTGAGAGATCAGAGAAGCAGAACAAGTCACAGCTAACCTCATCTTGACAACTCCTCATCCAATGCTGTTTCCACAAAACCTCATACTGAAAGCTTCTGAGTCCTCACCCAAATGGATCTCAGCTGAACTGCTGCTAAAAGCCTAAAAGCTTAAAAGCCTCTAGTTCCTGGTCCTCATGCCTTATATACCTTTCTGCTTCCTGCCATCACTTCCTGGGATTAAAGACATGTGTGTTTCCCAAGCAAGACATGAGATCTCAAGTCCTGGGATTAAAGGTGTGTGCCACCACTGCCTGGCTCTTTTTCCAGTGTGGCCTGGAACTCACAGAGATCCAAGTGGATCTCTGCCTCCCGAGTGATAGGATTAAAGATGTGTCTGTCACCATTTTCTGGCATCTATGTCTAACCTAGTGGTTGTTCTGTTCTCTGACCCTAAATAAGTTTATTATGGTGCACAATATATCAACCACAGCTTTTAATATTTTTTCTTTGTTCTATATGTTCAGAGTTTTGATTGTTATGTGGCAAGGCAATTTCCTTTTCTGATCCAATCTGTTTGGTGTTCTGTTAGCTTCATGTACCTTTATAGGCATGCCCTTATTTAGGTTGGGAAATTTTTCTTCTATGATTTTGTTAAATATATTCTCTGGATGTTGAGCTGTGCTTCTTCTTGTAATCCTGTTATTCTTTTCATATGTTTGGTCTTTTCATAGTGTCCCAGATTTTCTGGATGTTTTGTGTTAGGAATTTTTTAGATTTAGCATTTTCTTTGACTGATGAATCTATTTCCTCTATCGTGTCTTCAATGCCCAAGAGTCTCCCTTTCATCTCTTGTATTCTGTTGATGATACTTGAATCTGTAGTTCCTGTTCACTTACTCAGATTTTCCAGTTCAGAGATTCCCACTGTTTATGTTTTCTTTATTGCTTCTATTTCCATTTTCAGTTTTTTTTTTTTTTTTTTTTTTTTTTTTTTTTTTTTTTTTTTTTTTTTTTTTTTTTAATTGACATTATTTCCATCTGGTATCAAGAACAAAAACAAGTATCTCATTGCCAATTTTCATTCTGTTTTTGTTAGCTCTGAGTTCTCGGATGTTCAGCTGTTATCTCATGTGTTAACCAGTAATTTCACATTTTTTTTTTTTTTTTTTTTGTTTCTTTATTTTTTCTATTTCTCATTTTCTATTGGTCTTGTAATCAGCTTCCTTTATCTCTGTTGATTATGTGTCTTTCTTTTTCATTCTTATCTTTTTGTTTTTTTTAAGTATTTATTTTTTTTTTTTATTTTTTTTTTTTTTTTTTTTTTTTTTTTTTTTTTTTTTTTTTTTTTTCGTGTTTCTTTATTTTTATTTTATTGTTTCTTCCAATTTTTTATTTGTCTTTTCCTCAATTTCCTTAAGGAATTTCTTCATATCTTCTTTAAGGACCTCTATCATCTTCATAAAGTAATTTTAAGGTCATTTTCTTGTGCTTCAGCTGGATTGCTCAGGTCTTGCTGTTATAGGATACCTGAGCTCTAGTGGTATCATATTGCCTTTTCTGTTATTGATTGTGTTCTTACCCTGGCATTTAGGCATCCGGATTTGGGATGATTATAGCTCTAGGTGTTGATTCCTGTGTTTGTCTTTGTTAGATGGGTGTTTTGTTCCTTGGTTTCTCTTTCCTCTCTGGTCTTCTAGCCTAAATGGCTAAGGGTTATTGGTGAAATTATTATGGCCACTCCACATAGTTAAAAGGAAGATTTATTTAGTGGGTAACTTACAAAAAAGGGAAAGGTAGGTTGTGGGGTCTGGGGAAGGTGTATCGCAGTCCAGCGGTGTTCTCTGGAGCTCTGCTCGGTCAACCTCCACCGTCTAGAGTCCCAGAACAGAGAGTGAGCTTGCCCATCCAGGTCTCAGGTCTCCAGGTGCCTCCCCTGACCCCGCCTCGTAGGCGTGACAGTTGCCAGAGTCTCAGTGGGGGTTGGAACTTCCAGATCCAAGCTGGAATGGCTACCCACTACAAAGGGTTCTGGTGATCAGTGTGTCTTCAGGTCCAGTAGGGTGTCCTCTGTGATTTTGGGGGTAGGGGTCTCTAGGTATGACCTGGCCTCTGGTAGAGTGGAAGCATTCTTCTGAAGTTGTAGACCAGAATATGGAACCGGGGTGGTGGGATAGGGAGGCAGTGTGCACAGACTCAGTGTTGGACAGACTTGAAGGGGGTTTTGAGGTCAGTAGGCAGTGTCTTACCTGGGTTCCTAGCATCAGCCTGGCTTCCTGTAAGACTGACAGGACTGAGGGCCCTACCTAGTATAGAGCCTAAGGGAAGGGGTCAAAAATAATTTTTTAATAAACAGGCAACACACCAGCTTAGACTCTCATCACTCATAGTTAATTACTCTGCTTGAAGAATGGGATTAGGCATAGGAGCTCATCCTAGCCAGGGATGGTGGAGGATTCCTGGAATGCGGCCTGGAGGCATCCATTAGTAATTGTCAGTTATTGGGGGCCAGGAAGATTCCACAGAGGCTTACTGATTTCACCTTTTAGAATTAAAAGCCTCATTTATGGCTCCATAACACAGTGTATTTATTTATAGCTGTTTGATTAATTTTGTGAAGCATGTAAACCCCAAACCATAAGTACTAAATACATAAATGAATGATTAAAATAACCCTCTGAGCTTTTCTTGCAACGAAATAATAGACTAACATAAACCAAAAACCCAAGCCATTTGTTCTCTCAGGTCATTGTTCATTTATTGTGAGCTGGTTCTGGCTCCAGAGGCCCCTGTTCTGTTGGAAATTCAGACTCAGCTTTGCTATCTGTACTACTTTCTCAAACTCTCTGTATCTCCATTTCCTCACCTTTAAAATGAGCACTTTTGTGCTCCATGGACCCCCATGACAATATTGTGAGGCTTAGATCAGTCAGAGCCAGCACCCATACTTAAACTGCTGCTGAGACCCTGTTTTTTTTTTTTTTTTTTTTTTTTTGAACAAAGGCACACAGAAAGTTCCAAACCACGAACACTGGACTTTCAGCATGCATTTTGGTTATTCTCTTAATGCTAAAAAGAGCTGAAAACCCTGCCGATTTTGTGAGCAGGGAAGAGGCTAGAGAGCCCCTTGGAGGGTTGGAAACATTTGTGACTTGAGGATAAAGGATTATGGAACTAAATGTCTATCTCTTGGGTCTCTGAGTGGCTGTGAAGCTAGGGCAGCTGCCCACAAGTAGGCACACTGCCTTCTGAGAGCACTCAGCAGGGAGCAGGGGCAGGTTATTAGGAACAGGGGACTCATGAGGAAGACTGGACAATGCAGAAGAAGGAGGACCAAGGCACCAAAGGGCAGGCTCTTAGTGGAAATGGTGAGATGCTGTGTGTTAGGGTTGGGGGTCCAAGCTTGTAAAGCTGGACTCAGAAGCCTCAGAGTACATTAGGCAGATGCCAGGGTGTTACTCTATGAGGGCAGAGAGTCTCGGGGATGCTGTAAAAGCTCTTTTAAGGGCCCCCTACCACTTATGACTTTCTGCAGGCATGACATTGGGCCCTGGGCTTTCCAAATGTTGGCTCACTTGACTGTGTCCCAAAGGTCTTGAGAAGTCAGGAGCAAAAAGGAATCCCTAGGATGAAAAGATTTCTGTATGCCACAGTGCCAGGGGCGGCCTCCTGGTGTCTATTGTGTGTTTCCTTGGGGGTAGATAATTTGCAGTGTACAGCCTGCCTAAGGATGCCACTCTTGGGAGGTTGGGAGTTAGAAGAACCCTGAACACAGGCCTCGTGTTTGGGAACTAGGAAAGGGCAGTGCTGTGGGGACTGTGTAGCACAGGCTGTGTCTGTGTATTTATTGTGCTATATTTCCCCTTTTCATGCTTGTTTTCTTCCCTCTGGTGCCCCAGTGCGTTTTGTTGAGGTTATTTGGCTTCCCTGACCCTGACCCAACACCTCTTCTACTTTGTAAGTAATTAAAATCAAATATTGACTCCCTCCTGCAAGAAAAAAAGAAATGCATGTGTTTCTCATCGAGCAAATGGCTTCTGCATTTACCTTGTTGCTGCCTTCATTTCAGACCAGCTCTTTCCTTCACCCTGGGTAATAGGACGAAAACGAACACTTTGAATTCTAGGGTGGATTTATAGAAAGGTTTCTAATTCCACAGTGCTGAATGGTTGAAAGGCCACAGCATATGAGTGATCTCATGTCACTAATACAAAATGAAAATCTCCGCCAGCAATTGCTTTTCCTAATTCTGTTTGATTTTCCCGAGCACAGATGCCATTATTCAACACACATATGAAATCATGCACCTGGGCATTTAAACTTGGGATTGAGTCTCCCGTAGGCCCAAGGTAGAAAAAGGGCTTGGAAGAATTAGCATTTTTCCCAGCAGCAGTTTTAATAACCCTGGAGAAGGGCTTGAAAGCTCTCTGTCGGTCAGAGAGCTTCGTGGCATTCGTGGTATGTGCAGGAATGAGATGATTATGTAGATTTCTCTTCTGCCTGAAAGTATTTGAAAATTGTAACAGGCACAAAATGCCTAGCGTGCTTTGAGAGATTTACAAGAGTCTTTTTGTTAAGTTTTTCTAGTTGATGCTATTTGTGGCTGCAAAGAAGCTGCCCCTCTTCCCCTTTCGTAGCCCACCTTCCACATTTCCCAATGTCTTAGAGACTTGCTTTGGAAAACTACAGTAGAATCTGTGCGAAATTCAGAAAGATAAGTTCCTTCAACTGTATGCCCACCCTCCAAAGTCCCTCCCTCCTTGTCTTAGTCAGGGTTTCTATTACTGTGAAGAGACACCATGACCAAGGCAACTCTTATAAAGGAAAACATTTAACTGGGGCGGCTTGCTTACAGTTCAGAGGTTCAGTCCCTTATTATCATGGTGGGACATGGCAGTGTGCGGGCAGACATGGTGCTGGAGAAGTAGCTGAGTCCTACATCTTGCAGGCAATAGGAAATGGTCTGTGTACTGGGCAGTATCCTGAGCATATATGAGACCTCAAAGCCCACCCCCACAGTGACACGCTCCCTCCAACAAGGTCATACCTACTCTAACAAAGCCACACTTCCTAATAATGCCACTCTCTTTGGAGCAATTTTCTTTCAAACCACCATACCCCCCTTCTTTTGATAAAGGGTCTTGTAACCCAGGCTGGCCTTGAACTCATTATGTAGCCAAGACTGACCTCGAACTCCTGATCCTCCTGACTGCCTCTTGTATGCTGGGATTACAAATATATACCACCACACCCAACTCCCTGTTGTCCTTCTTAATTTTCGTCCACTGTCCATTTGGATTTCCTGATGATTTTTGGGATTCACATCATCCAAGGCTCTGATGGTTCTCAGAATCATGGTCACCCAAAGCATCTTTCCCTGGGGACTCCTTTCTTCTCATTCTAGGCTCATATGTGTGGTGGCCATGGTGTCTTAGTTAGGTTTTCTATTACTGTGATAAAACACCATAACCAAAAGCAACCTGAGGAGGAAAGAGTTTATTTGATTATACAGTTTATAGTCAACGATCCAGGGAAGTTAGGGTAGGAACTTAAGCAGGAACCCAGAGGAAGGAACTGAAGTAGAGACCATGGAAGAATGCTGCTTCTTGGCTGGCTTCCCATGCTCAGGCTTCTTTCCTATACAACCCAGGACCACTTGCCCAGAGGTGGTACCACAGCAGTGATCTAGGCCCTGCTGCATCAGTGATTAAATACCCTATGGACTTGGTGTATAGGCCAATCTTATGGAGGGATTTTTCCCAATTGAAAGTCTTTCCAAATGACTCAAGCTTTTGTGAAGTGGACAAGAAAAAAAAAAAAAAAAAAAAGCCAGGACATGTGTGCTGGTGGGATCGTATTCCTCACAGGGAATCAGATCTTCAGTGAACCAGGGGGAAAGGAAGAAGGAAGGGATGACTGTCACTGAACCATGCTACCCTGTTGTTGAGTTGGATCCATCACAGGGCAAGTATGTGATTCCTTCAGGAAACATGAACTCAGTGTTCAGCTATGAAGTGAGACAGTCAGCAGAGCACCTAGGTCTTCCAGTGTCTCATCAGCTTGTTTCAAATTGTTTTCAAAGAGTTTAGTTACGTGCCTTTTACATGCTTTCGTACTTATCACCTCTGATGGTTTGAATGACGTGGCTCCTGTGGGCTCATATATTTGACTGCTCGGTCCCTAGTTAGTGGAACTGTTTGGGAAGGATCAGGAGATGTGGGGTTTGTTAGAAGAGGCATGTCATTAGGGTGGATTTGAGGTCACAAAAGCGCATGTCAGACCAAGTTTCTCCCTTTCTTACTGCTGCTTGTGTATCAGGGTGCATGCTCTCAGCTACTGCTTCAGCACCGTGCCTGCCTATTGCTGTGCTCCTCACCATAATGAACATGGATTCACACTCTGAAACTGTAAGCAAGCTTCAAATTAAATGCTTTCTCTTGTAAGTTGCATCGGTCATGGGGGTCTCTTCACAGCAATAGAACAATAACTAGATCAGCACCCGTGTATACATTTGACAAATGTACAGAGAACATTCGTGTGCCAGGCATATTCTAGATAACAATAGCAGGAAAAAGGGTCTCAAGAAAAAAAAAGGTATGCCCATGATACAGATTTGACAAGACTAAATGGCCAATTAGGATTTCATGACTGCGGAAAGTTAGGATGCTGCAGACCCAGAGTCAGATGGTCTTGGGATATCTTTAGCTACTTAATAGCTACTTTGTATGGCAACTTAATTGATCATCTCTTGGTCTGATACAATGTCTATGGTGGTATTTTATTTGTACTGAAATGTGATTTTCATTGTATGTTAATAAATAAAGTTACCCCGGGGTCAGAGCTATTAGAGCCATAGCAAGAGCGTGGTGGTGGTGGCGGCGGCGGTGGCGGCGGCAGCGTTTAATCCCAGCACTTGGTAGAAGAGCTAGGCAGATCTCTGTGTGTTCAGGGATACAGCTAGCATTGGAGACACACGCCTTTAAGACCTGGAGGGCGGTACTTACAGGCAGTGACAAGGCAGTCATGTGTTTGGGTTTACAACCAATGAGAAGGCAGAACAGAAAGACTATTTAAAGACAGACACACAGGAAGTAGCTCTCTTTCCGGGAAGCTAGGAGCACTGCAGGAGGTAAGATTTTAGCTCTGAGCTCTGACCTCGGCTTTCTCTTTTACATTGGTTCTGTGTTTCTTATTTTAATAAGACAGTTGGTTACATCTACAAATGTCCTTTTGCTAGCAGGTAAAAGCTTTAAGATGTGTTCTAAGCAAACCACTAGTCTCTACCAGTGCAAGAGCTAAGAAGCATCCAAGACCCACCTAGTGGAGTTTTCTTGCTTTGATGTAATCTGCCTGACTGTCCCCAGCAAGATGTTAGTTAAATGCCTTGACTTGTAATTTTATTTGCTCTGTAACTAATACAGCCTCATGTAACCACTTCTGTGATAGAGCATGGAGTTTGGAGAATTCCTGCTTTCAGGCTACAGTCACTTATATTGGGCTCATGAGTAAACAACCTTATATTCTCTTTGAGGAAATGGCTGCATTTTGTGCTGATAAAAAATTATAGACAAGGTCCTCATTTTTCTACTTCAGAGATAATACATTAGAAGAAAGGAAGCATGTACATAAATGATGAGGCAGACATACATTTGTGGATGGTAACATGGCTGATAGAGAGAAAAGAATCGTGTACTGTAACTGGGACACCAGTTTGAGGATGGTGGATGTGGTAAAGCTTGGGGTTGGACATGACCACTGCTGTCTTGAACCAGAGAGAGTAAATGAACAGACATTTCTTTATATCTCCTCAGGAAAAGTCATGTGACAGAAGGTTTCAGGGATGTCTCTCTGGAAGTAACATTTATGCTCAGAAGGCATTGTTCCAGACCAAGAGTTGGACATGTGAAGTGTTTGGTTGGAACCTCCAGCTTGCCCCTGAATGATCCAGAAAGTCCCATCCCCCCACTCCAAAACTTGCCAGCTCAGAGAGTCCTCAAACAAAGGAAAGTCACCAAAAATCCCAGTTGTGCATTCTTGGTAACTATTGTAGCTTTCTCCCCTGAAGTTGTCAGCTGCTCAAGTCCCCACCTGAGTGCTCAGTTTTTGACCATACTTGGGCACAAATCCAGCTTGTTGTGGACATGTCATCACCCCTTGCCTACAACCCATACAATCTCCCTACTTTCATTTGGGGGGTGACTTCTCTGGCCTCAATCTCTGGGACTGGAGAGCCCGCCTGAGAGTTGCTCTGCTCAAATATACCTGTTATACTTCTTCAATTCAACTTGACCTGGCTTACTGTGTTGGCAGAGAAACTTATTATCGAGGGACAGAAAGCCTATTATGAAGGTTCTAGCAGGAGGAACCATCACATGGGAAGACCCTGAACCATGATTAATGAAGTTGGTATGCTGGGAGAATATTGAAGAGGGTAGATGATGGTGGCTCCTCACTCCATATACCTAGTACTCTACTTTCAAAGCACATTACAGCTGCCTTGCAACAAACAAAGCATCTACCAAGTGTTTCTCTGGCATGCTTAGTATAGAGAAAGGTATAACAAGAGTTGGAAGCTAAAGGTCTAGCATCTTCACCCCTTGAATGTGAAAACTGCCTACTCTATCCCTTGTAGGATTGAGCTCCAGTGGTCTGCAGGGGTCTCCTGCTCATGGACACATCATGCATGACTCCTTCTCATCTTCATACCACTCTCTCTCTGAGTTTTCAATACTTTTTTTTGGGTCATTTGGCTACTAAATTACTTGTCCTTTAATTCTTTAATTATCTTTTTGTTTTTGAGATGGGATCTTACTCTGTAGACCAGGCTTACCAAGAACTTACTGTGTAGCTTAGACTGGCCCGAAACTCACAGTAACCTTCCAACATCAGCCTCCCAAGTTCTTTGGCAGGGATTCAGATCCCAAAGAGGATGTGTGGAGTTGGTAGGGGTGGCAGATGGGAAAACAGACACAATCTGAGGGTTAATAGGGATAGCTGCCAGCATGTTTATTAAAAAAAGAATATACCTTTTGTACTCTATAGTTGCACATAGGATTAAATGAGAGAAAGGAGGCATGTGAGTTGGAGTGTGGCTTGAGATCAAGGGTTGAGGAAGCTAGCACTGACCCTGACAATAGGCATCAGTCAGATGTTAATGAAAAGGCCACAAGTTTCTCTTGCTAGAGATAAAGTCTCCCCGCCCCTTTCAGCAATCAGGAACTTTCTTCAAGCCCCTGAAGAAATGGGGAATTGTCTAAATGTCTGATGACAAATATTGCAGTTTCTTGTATGGCTTAGTTTATCCAAGTAACTAAAGATTAAAGTGAGCAAAGACGAAGCTAGACAGATACTACTGTGAACCTGAGTAGACCTTAGGAATTTATAAATCTTGATTATCAAATATCAAGCACATGTTACTTAAAGGAAAGTAGAAGGATGCTGGAGAATTGGTATCCACAAAATTGAAATACTGGGGCTTTGTCAAGCACCTGTGGTTGCCATGTGGTCCACGACAGTGCTGGGATTATAATCATGAGCCTCCAGACCTACCTCTTGTCTTTGAATTCTTAGCTCCTGGGAAATCCCATGGTCAGCCAGCAAGGAAGCTTAGAGACTGTTAGAAATCAGAGCACAGAGGTCTTGAGTTTACAAAGCATGGTCTTTGCAGGCCTTGTGCTGCTGGAGACCCTTTCAGAGAATATAAGTCAAATTGATTTTTTATATGTCTATTTACATATGTGATATACCTTATACAATATATGATATATATTATATAATATATATTATATAATATATCAGACAATATATGTGATATATACAATATGTATGATATATTATATAATATATGTTATATATGTATTTGTTATAGCCTTTCACTGTCAAAATTCACAACAAGGGTAAATGAAAACAATGGGGCTTTTTCAGAAACCAAGTCTGTGATTTTTGTTATTCATTGTATTAGTGAATCATTGTATCACTACCTGCCTTTGTGGGGTAGGGGACCCCAGTTTTACTTAAGAGTGTCCTTGATAGGACTAATAAAGGACCATGTTTTTTTTTTTAAAATTAGAATCACTTGTGTGTGTACTCTTTAAATTCTGCACAATGAAATAGGAAGCGAGTAGACACCCCACCGCACAGCAGACTTCAATGGTCACCTCGAGGGAAAGCACACGGGTGGTGTTGGAGTTGAAGGGCTGAGTCCTTCATGGACAAACAATAAAATCAAGATGATTCAGGCCTGCAAGACAGTTTCCTAAAAACAAGCAAAGCGAGCTTGTCTCTTGAAGAAGAAATAGCAGATATTTGTTGTCAATAATAAAATTTGAATTTCCAAATGAAAGCTAAAATTTTAAAACCTCGTATGTGGTTAGCTTGAGAGTTCCCTGAGACTTACATTCTTCTGGTAAGGTGGGCGCTGTTATTGACGAATGTGATCTTCTGATAACACCTGAGTGTGCCGTGACAACATTTGGAAGATCTGCCTAACTTAGAGTATCAATATTTTGCAACTGAGGATGTCAGTACAAAACCATGAAGGCATGGATTCATATCAAGACCAAGGCAATTAGTGGGCTTTCATGTCATGGGCTGTGCTGCAAGGTTTTATGTCAACTTGATACAAGCCAGCGTTGTTTGGGAAGAGAGAATCTCAACTGAAAAAGTGCTCCCATCAGATGTGGGCAAACCTGTGTTACATTTTCCTAATTTGTGATTGGTGTAGGAGGGCCCAGCCCATGGTGGGTGGTGCTGCCCTTGGGCAGGTCATCTTGGTGTCTAAGAAAGCAGGCTGAGCAAGCCAGATGTTTCTCTGTGTTTCTCCATCAATTCCTGCCTCAATTCCTACCTCCAGATTCCTGCCTTGAGTTCCTGCTGGGACTGCCCCCACAGGACTGTTACCTGAAAGTGTAAGATGCAACAAACCCTCTCCTCCCCCAGTTGCTTTTGGTTATGACTTTTTTTTATATATATATTACGTAAGCAGGACATGGACTGAAAAGGTAACAGATATCATGTTAGATTCCACACTGTAATTAACCTGTAAGACTTGACCATAGCTCAGGGGTAAGAATGATGGCTGCACACACATGAGGACCTGGGACTGAGCACCCTAGTAAGATGGGTGTGGCCACATGCATGCCCGGTATCCCAGTGTTGCTGTGAACAGAGGCAGAAGAGTCACTGGGCTTGCTGGCCCCAGTTCAGTGAGAGACTCTCAAAGGAATAAAGTGGGGAATGATAGAGCGGAATACCTGATGTTTGGCCTGGCTTATATATAAATCAATATGTGCATACCACACACATACATACAACCCCCCCCCCCCACACACATACACCTACCTACCCCCCCCCCACATACACCCCACACATACACCCCCCCTACCCCCCCACCACATCTCCCCATACACACACACACACACACACACACACACACACACACACACACACACACCCACACACTCAGAGCATACTCTCGCTCTGAAATCTGGTATAGTACCATGACAGAATATAACTATTACCAACTTTAGATTTATTGACAACACTTACGACAGAGCAAATGCAGTAGGAGTCCATCATCTTCTGTTAACTCTGGCACTAGAGATTTGCAAAATTGTAAAACGATGCTACCTTTTCACTGGAAATGGTCTTAAAAATAGATTTCATAAATGTTAGGTATCAGCAATATGTTGCTTTAATCACCTTAATATAAAAGCTTTACTGTTTAAACACATTTAAATTTGTTTTATTATTGTTATTTTCAAAGGATAACATAATTAAAAACAAAATCTTTTCAGTTTAAATTCTTAATATAGTAAATGTTGAGACACAGCACACTTATACAAAAACTTGGAGGCTCCCTAATCTTGTATGGGTATCAAGGATCCCCCATTCTTTTCTTTCTCTTTGCTTCCCTCCAACTCTCTAGAGATGGGAGGCATTGTGCTTCCTAAGCACATGTGGAGCTAATGAATTACACCCCAGATCCATATCAACAAATTATGAGATTAAAATTTCTGCGAACTGCTGATGTAAAAACCTCGAAGATTGAGGGCCTTAGGCATCTTTGCCAACTCATGGAGAGCCACTGAAGAGCTTTACACATGCAAGTTCCAAGTCAGGGCAGGTCTTAAAAAAAGTCATTAACCTCAAATGTGTGTTTGTGTGTGTGATTAAAATATGTTAGAAGCTTCTGTAGCTATGAAAGGCGAATGCACCCTAATGGGGCATTTCCAATCTGTTCCAACAGTCTCTGCTAGAGAGAAACATCTACCCAACTATTCTCTCCAGTGGGTGCACACAAGGGTCGAGTTCTATGATAAGTGAGGTTGCCTTTAATTAACTGCTTTCAAGTCAGCTGAGGCATAACAAAGCATTCAGTTAGTCACGAGCAACTTAACAAATACCCACAACGTGCATTTCTGGGTCTGAGCTGATGGAGGGCACCCGAGAAAGATGAAAGCCTTCACCCTTGAGAGTGGAGGAGGGGAACACAGACCTGCTTGCTGCAGGTGAGTGACTGCCATCCTACCTTCCATCCGACTTGCCTTTGACCTTACACCGTGGTGCTGCACTCTACAGTAATTTTCCTGACCTGATTGTGCTCTTGGTGTGGTGGGATTTGGTAGAAACAATATTTGAGTAGGGGAAGCAGAGGGGGCAGGGAGGGAGATGGGGGAATAACACCAGACAGAATTCTAGCAGGAACATTTTTAAAGTATTGGGTATTGTTCAAATTCCATAACTCCAGGGCATATCTTGAGCTCTAACTGACTCTGGTGAGTTTAGAAAACTGTTTAATGGCTGAGTGGGGTGGCGCATGCCTTTAATCCTAGCACGCAGGAGGCAGAGGCAGGTGGATGGATCTCTGTGAGTTTGAGGCCAGCCTGGTCTACAAAGCGAGTCACAGGACAGGGCTGTTACACAGAGAAACCCTGTGGAAAAAGAAAACTGTGTAATGGGCTGAGCTTGGAGCACAATTATGTGTCACTCTAAGCCAGTGGTTCTCAACCTGTGGGTCACAACCCCACAGGGGTCAGATATCAGATATCCTGCATATCAGGTATTTACATTACAATTCACAGCAATAGCAAAATTACAGTTATGAAGTAGCAATGAAATAACTTTATGGTTGGGGAGGTCACCACAACATAAGGAACCGTATTAAAGGGTCACGGCATTAGGAAGGTTGAGAACCATCGCTCTAAGCAGAGGTCAGTGGGGGAATAGTTTCTCCATGCATAGGGAAGAATTTTGTTCAATGTCATGCTGGACCAAAAGATAACTTTCTGGATTGCAGCAATATGGAAGAACAAAGTGTATGCATACCACGTCCGTGTATGTGTATGTAACAACAATTAAGGAAAAAAGAGGCTGTGAATTTGAAAGAGACCAAGAAGGTGATATGGGGGCGGGGGTTTGGAGCGAGGAAAAGGAAATGGGGGAAATTATATAATTATATTATAATCTCAAAAAATAAAATAAGTAATGAAAAAGAAAGGAATATATACACCAGCATGAAAGCATCCATCCGAGGGCTGAGCCCTTAGCCTCACAGACAGAAGCTTTGATACAAACCTTCAGGCCTTGGTAGGACCTGCACTGCCTGGGAGGGGCCCTCAGCTTGTCTCCTTTTAGGGCTGTGCCTTCTCTTGAAGAATGAATCTCTGTGGGCATTGTGCTTCAAAAATCCTTTCAGCAGGGCTGGAGAGATGGCTCAGCAGTTAAGAGCTCTGGCTGTTCTTCCAGAGGTCCCTGGTTCGATCCAAACACCCACATGATAGCTTACAATTGTCCTTAACTCCAGTTCTAGGGGATTTGATACCTTCATACCAATGCACATGAAATAAAAAGTTGAATAAATTATTAAAGATACATAAAAATTAAAAGAATTAAAAAGAAATCCTCTCAGCTATGAGCAATAGGATGATTGGTTTTAATGTCCACAGGGAACGAGAAGGAAACTTGAGGACATGTCCCCAGAAATAAACATGGAAACAGACACCTTCCACCCTGGAAAGGTGTTTGTGCAGAGGACAGTTAGGTTTTTTTTTTTTTTTTTTTTTTTTTTTTCCTGTAAGGATGGAACTCCATCCTGAGTCAATGGGAAGTCACTGTCTCCAGCAAGAATCTGGAGTAGCCTTGGCCAGCCTCAGAGGTCCTTTCTCTCACCCATGAGTGGCTTTGTCTTATAAGGCTGACAGAATACGTGAAGCCTTTGCTGTATTTTTCCAATTTTTTTTTTTTTTTTTTTTTTTTTTTTTTTTTTTTTTTTTTTTTTTTTTTTTTTTTTTTTGCAATCCCCTTGTAAAGGGGCCAAAGTCCTCAAGACGTTTCTGGTTGGAGTTTCCTCCTTCATCTTCTGTCCTGGCTTTGGTGACAGTGGCACCATGGACAGCTTTATGACATGTTGCAAGCTATTTAGAAGAGTGCTTCTCCAAGGCAAGATGTATTCATTTGACTCAAACTCTTTAATATCCTGATGTCAGGGATTGGAGGTCAGAAGAGACGCTTTTTCTTTCTCTGCCTCTGTCTCCCGAGATGTTCTCACAGCCAGCTTCACCTCCCTTCTCAACAGAACAGCATCACTGTAGACCCTTATCACCCACACTCTGTAGGACTTTTACAGCATACTAAGTGGGGGTGTGCCCTGAGTTGTTTCTCTCTAATGGTGTTTCCTGGGTCAGGCTTTCCCACTTTTCATCCCTTGGTGCTCTCACTTCCCCATTTGGTGGCTTTCTATCGCCTGAAGAGTAAGTTGCTGATCACAGAGAACACTGCCAGGTGGATGCTTACTAATGTCTGTGTGATCCTTGACATTCCCCCTCCTCTCCTATGATGAGGCTCGAACCAGAGGCCAGGTTTTGGTTATGAGGCAAGAGTAACAGAATTCACTTCTGAGGTTGACCTTCAAGCATATCAAAACATCCCACAGTAGACTTCAACTCTCTCCTGTTGCCCACCATGTGTGAGTTATCCATTGGACTCTGCCTTTCTAAAAGTTGTGTTGAAATTCTGAAACTTTCTATCTGTGAATGTAGGCTTGAATGGAAATAGGATTGCTGTAGATGTAATCCAACAAAGGTAAGAGCTTGAAGATAGGCCTAGATCTAAGACTGATGTTTTTATAAGTTTAGGGAAATTAAGACAGGCAACCTGAGAGAAGGAGGCAGATGTGGTACAGATGCCTCAGTCTAAGGAAGAGCTGGGCCACCAGACTCTGGAAGACTGCTGTGAGATATTCTGTATGCTCTGAATGTGTTGTTCTGATTGGTTAATAAATAAAGTGCTGATTGGCCAGTAGCCAGGCAGGAAATATAGGTGGAATAAAGAAAGAGGAGAATTCGGGGAAATGGAAGGCTGAGTTAGGGAAATGCTGCCAGCTGCCATGATGAGAAGCAACATGTAAAGATACCGGTAAGCCACGAAACACATGGCAACCTATAGATTAATAGAAATGGGTTAATTTAAGATATAAGAACAGCTAGCAAGAAGTCTGAGCCATTAGGCCATACAGTTTGTAAATAATATAAGTCTCTGTGTGTTTACTTGGGTCTGAGGGCCACGGGAACTGGGCAGGAACAGGATAACTTCAGCTACGGAAGACCTTAGGGAAGGTCAATTTCCAGAGGTCACAAGGATAATGAGATGCTGCTACACTGAGTGCTTTGTGAGTGGGAAGCAGAGCTTTCCTGTGATTATTGTCACAGGGATTTAAGGATGTAGTTGTTACTGGAGCAACTTAAGCCCATCCAGAAGAATCAGGTTCACGTGAACCTTCTTTGCATCATTTCCTTACTTTCTTTTGCCCCAGGAATGTATTTAATGATTTTGAGATTTGTTGTGAGTTCTTGTTTATGTTTAGAATGCTTTTGATTAATTAATTGTGTGTGTGTGTGTGTGTGTGTGTGTGTGTGTGCGTGCACACACGTGCCATTTTTATGTGTGTACACAGAGGTCAGAGGAAAGCTGATTCTTTCCTTTCACCATTGGTTCTAGGAATCAAACTCAGGCAGCCCTTAGATTTTTATTATTTTATTTATTTTTTTAAACCAGGAGAAATCATATCCTGTAAAATACCAGCTCAGATATTAGTTTCTTCAAGAAGAGTTAAAGGTATTTGTAGAATTTGTAAATTTAGTTTTCAGAGGAACTTGTGCTATCCAGGACAAAGAAGCTCATGTCCCCTCATCATGAGTGATGGCCAGCACCTGCGTTGGCCTCCTTGGCTACTGGAGGTGTATAGAAGTGGTCAGTCTCTGTCCTGGTGATCATTGCTGGCCAACTACAGGAAGGCACGGTGCATCTCTGGAGTCTCATGTACTCTGTACATACCTGGACTCATCTGGTGGCTGGAAGAACTAATGTTCTACATGTGTGTGTGCGTGTGCGTGCGTGTGTGTGTGCACACGCGCGCGCGCACCCACATGTGCATGTATGTGTGTGTTTGTAAAAAGGAGGAAAGAGAGCAGAAGAAGAATGAGAGAAAGCAAGAGTGAGACCCAGTGAGAGAGACTGTTAGTGGGTCTCTAAGGGGTCTGTAGGTCAGGGCATTATTATTGCCTTCTCTACCCTTCAGACAGCTTGCCAAATTTCTGCTGTGAAATAATCCTTCTGTACACTGTGAAAATGTGTTGCTCTCATTGTTAGTAAAAAACTGGTTGGCAGATAGCTAGGCAGGATTTTTGTAGCAGAGAGAATGCTGGGAGGAAGAAGGAAGGAGTCTGAGGAGACGTGAGCCAGGCTTGGAAGAAGCAACATGGGAAATTCATAGGTGAGGTAAATGAGTCTTAGATCAGCATATAGATGAATAGAAATGAGTTAATTTAAGTTGTAAGAGCTGGCTGGAGACAAGCCTAAGCTATTGGCTGAGCATTTATACTTAATAAGTCTCTGTGTGGTTATTTGGGAGTGGCCTCCGGGACACAGAGAAACTCTGCCTACAAAATTCCAAACTAACTTCTTTCATTTCTTTAGGTGATTTGAAGAGTTTAGAATACACAGAAGAGCACAGAGAGAACTCATGAGTGACTTATGCACCAGTATATCTGGCAGGCAGGTTTCCGATGTAGGCTACAGGGTTTGTATCTGGGCGATGTTGATGATTACTTTCCTCCTCTGGATGCATGCAAAGCATATTGCAGCACCATGGATGCTTGTCAGTAGGGGTGAAGCCTCTAGCTGGACACTGCCTCGATTTCACAATGTTTGTCTTCAGCAATAGGGCCTTGCCATCAGGTTATGGAGATTTATCAAAAGCCTTGGCAATAACCTGTGATGTTTAGGGGCTGGGGCTGGGATCTATGGAACTCTTTTAACCAGTGACTCAACAAGATGTAGCCCATCCCTGGTACTAGATGGCATACGATGTCTAGTTTGGGATGTTGCCTTCCCCAGTAAATTATGATTCCATTTAAATTCCTTTCAAACATGCATATATTTTAAGAAGCTTCTACAGTGTTAGATTTCTATGTGGCTGACCAAAAGGGCCTTTAGTGTTAGTTGCCCCTCCCCATTTTCCCTTTTATACCCTGTCCTCCTACCCCCTCAGTTTAATCCTTTTATTTTAGTTTCCCTTTTATCTCTTCATAACACGACACTCTATTTCCCCTTCCTTGGAATAGTCCCTCCTTCCTCTTGGTCCCTTTCTAGGTATCTACCTTCTGATTATTCTGATTGAAACACACTGTCTAACATTGAAGAGCTATCATCCACATATCAGAGAAATTGGGTATGTGAAATCTCCCTTGACATCCTGGACAGAATAAGAAGTCATAGCTCCTGATCAACCACACAGTCACAACAGGAAGTGATTGATGCTTTACAGTGTGTATGTGTGTGTGTGCATGTGTATGTGTGCGTGTGTGTGTGTGTGTGTGTGTTTTGCTAAACTAGGATGTGCTGTAGGTGGCATGTGTTAAATGTGTTTTTATTATAGTCTTTTCAACTTGTGATGGGTTTATCAGGACATAAAAGGCAAGTTGAGGAGTATCTGTCTTTGAGACTTGCCCTTGTTTATATGTGTAAATTTAGTTCAGTCCTTGTTGCAAGGTATACATCTAGGAATATGCCACTATTTGTTCATCCATTTTCCTGGTAATAAATATTTCACATGGTTTTTGCTTTTACTGCATCTCATGTACCTTCTCCTGAGTCCACTATGTAGATGCTGGAAAGCTTCTCTAAAACATGCATCCAAGTACAGCATGGTGGGGTGATGAACAGGGAGGTTTTTGCTTTGGTTTTGTTTTTGAGACATGGTCTCATGTAGCCCAGCCTGGCCTTAAACTTGCTATGTAGCTGAGGGTGAAGTCTTGATCCTCCTGTTTTTACCTCCCAAATGCTGGGCTTACAGGTGTGTGTCACCATGGCTGGCTCTGAACAGGTTTGTCTTACTCAGAGTCACTATTGCTGTGATGAAACACCATGAACAAAAGCAACTTGGGCAGGAAGGGTTTATTTGGTGTTCATATCCACATCATAGTCCATCATGGAAGGAAGTCAGGGCAGGAACTCAAGCAGGGCAGGAACCTGGAGGCAGGAGCTGATGCAGAGGCCATGGAGGAGTGCTGCTCACTGGCTTGCTCCTCATGACTTGCTCAGTCTGGTCTCTTATAGAACCTAAGACCACCAGCCCACAGGTGGCACCACCCACATTGAGCTGGGCCCTCCCCCATCAATCACTAATTAAGAAAATGTTCTACAGGCCTGCCTACAGCTCGATCTTATAGAAGCATTTTCCCAATGGATGTTCCCTCCTCTTAGGTGACTCTAGCTTGTGTCAAGTTGACATAAACTATCACAGACACATTTTCAGATACTGGACAGGGCCCGCAGTTCTTGGGTTGCTGAGTTTATAGCCTTTATTCTAGGATGAGGACACATGGACACAAATGCCTGGCCCCCTCATTTCAATTACAAGGTGTGACCTGAACTATTTACTTTTACCAAGACCTGCTGACCTCTGTCCCTATGGCCTCTCTCTTTTCCTTTCTGTTTCCTCCTTTCCTGTTTTTCCTTTCCTTATCCACCTGTTTTTCTGATTCATAGGGTATTTCCCAATGCCATCATATTTTCCTTTGCATTATTCATTCTGATATCTGGTATCCCACGTCGAACATTTGTAGCCCCTTTCCTGCATCCCCAGGATAACCCAAAAGGTAGCAAAACTGAGGACCCAGTGTCCCACGGTTCCCACCAGAGTAATCCTTTCCATGAGACACAGGGGAAACAATTCACTATAAACATATACATTTTTTTTTCCAGATTATTCCTGGCCTGTACTAAATAGCTCTGATGAACGGAAGTGGGCATGGGCAGGAAGCAGCAGGGACGGACAGGAAGTGAGTTATGTTGTCTCTGCTTTGCCTTCCGCTGACCTCAGTCAGCCCTGTCTTGTCCTGAGCCCCCGCTCTGCCCCCTGGTGTCTGGGAATCCCACTTCCTTATGCCGTTTTCTACATCCTCTGGGACCCCCAGGTCACCTCCTTCCTCACAGTTTCTCCACGCTGTTCAGGGAGCTGGTCACCTGGTTGCTCTTTGGCGAGCCCTGGAGACAGGAGGAGAGTTAGGAAACACCTTTGCCCCACAGGGTCTGCTCTAGCCTACCTGGCTTTCATGATCCACGTGTAGGAAATCCATTAAAGTTATTCTCAGAAAAATGAAATAACTGCAAGGCGTGTGGGCCCTGTGTACACGGGCACAGCCTTAGCATCTGTGATTATTATGGTGTGGGGTCATTGGTATATCTCCCTAACCACAGTATAGCCAGTATGGAAAAGATTTGCATGGCTTCCAAGAAAGCTTTAGTGAGAAAAGAGAGGATGATTATTGGTTCAAGGTAATTCTTACTTTGCTTACTAGCTTGCAATGGATTCCTCACTGCTCAGTTGCAAAGCCCTTTGTAATCCTGCATATTCTTGTGCAACCTGCATTGTCATCTGCAGAAACAGTTCTAACCCAACAGCTCCTGAGTTGGCTGCTGTGGGCAGAGATGTGACGGTGTCAATGGGCGTTGGGCACACGGGGTAGGATTGAAAAGGCAACCAAGGGTCCTTACCAAATCACGAGACTATGAGCATCCACACAATAGCCACAGGGTTCACTAGCTGGCTCAGGCCTCTTAGAAAGAACATGAAGAGGGTGTTAGCAGTCAGGAAGCCACAGCCTTTGCTTGTTGTAACAGATGGGAGACCTGAAGCCCTCTGAGGTTGGTGATTAAACTAAGCCTACACACCGGCAGTGCTGAGAATAGACCCCAGTCTTTCAAGTGGAGAGCAGTCCTTTGTGTATCCTAGACTTCCTTGGTTTACAGGACAGTGGCATGGTCACTAGGCAAATACCATCTGGGAGGAGTAATATCGAAAACTTCACCATTTACCCCTGGACATCAAGGTGAGTGTGTGGTAGAAGGAAATGAGCATCGCTCCTGGGAGGGATTTGCTTGGTCTAGGGCAGCTGCATCCAGGAGAAAATTCCTCACGTGGAATTTTAATTTCCTAGCAGTGTTGTATTAGTTACTTTTCTATTGCCACAAAAAGATATCAAGACCAAGGGAACTTATAGAAGAAAGCATTTATTGGGGCTCACAGTTCCAGAGGGTTAGAGTCCATGACCATCCTGGTGGGAACATGGCAGCGGGCAGGCAGGCATGGTGCTGGAGCAGTAACTGAGAGTTTATGTCTTCAGACACAGCCATGGGAAGAGAAGAGAGACAGAGAGAGAGAGAGAGAGAGAAGAGAGAGAGATACAGAGAGAGACAGAGAGAGACAGAGACAGAGAGCGACAGGGAGAGACAGAGACAGAAAAAGAGGAGAAGAGGAGAGAGAGAGCAAACTAGGGATGGCAAGGGCTTTTGAAACCATGAAGCTACCTGAACTGACATTCCTCCTTTAACAAGGCCACATCTCCTAATCCTTCCCAAACAGTTCCAAAAGCTAGGAACCAAGCATTCAAATATATAAGTCTGTGAGGGCCATTGCCATTCAAACCACAAGTGTATTCATCAGTTTTTGCTACTATAGTAACATACTTAAGGCTCTCGGTTCTGGAAGTCTAAGGCTGACCAGCTAGTTGTAGCTTGTGTTGACCTTCTTGACATCAGAGTTCCAAGAGTTGCTAAGCATCATGTGACAGGAGAGAAGGACTGTGAGTGTGTCCTGGGCTCCCTATCTGCTTGTACAGACACATTTAATCATGGAGGCTTTCCTAGGAAAGTCTTATTCAATTCTAATCATTCCCCAAAGACCCCACATTTAAACACCATAACCAAAGTTTGCTAAACTATTATCAAACCAAAGCAAGTGCTATTCTAAAAGAATAAATACTTTTGAGAATATATTTAAATTTTAATAGTATATTAATTTCTATTTAACTACTTTTATTACATGTACTTATTTTGCTTATGTATATGTATATGTATGTGGAGATAACAGGACAATCTGTGGGGGTCTGTTCTCTTCTTCCACCGTGTGGGACTTGGGGGTCAGACTCAGGTCAGCAGGCTTGGCAGAAAGAGCCTGTACTTGGCGAGCCATCTTGCAGGCCCATATATTAATTATTTCAATGAGTATAATTTTAATCCAATAGGTCCAAGATATAATTTTAATGTAGCGGTTATTATTTTTACGCAAGTTATTGAACCCATAGTTTTACACACAGAAAAAAGGCATTTTGCCACTAAATGACACACAGACTCAATGTAAAAGTTATTGATGATCTACTTTGCATATGTTGAAATGAAACTCTCATAATCTGGAAGGTATGTTGAACTTTCAATATCTCTCAATCTGTGCATGTTGGCTCCCGGGCTGCACAGTATAGTTCTAAAGTACTCTCTTCTGACTTCTGGATTTATGTGATGGAGTGCCTACATTGAGAGGTTCAGAGAAATCCCATTCTTCATTACCTAGATATAATTGTATAGATTAGTAAGCAAACCAAATACTACCAGGGTGACAGAAAGAGAGTAACCTGATGATTGTATAAGCAAAGCGCATTCATCAGCACTTGACTCAGAGACAAAGACAAGGGATCTCTTTAGTTATAGATTTTCATCAGAAGAGGTTTAGACCATGCCCCTGAGGTAACAGTCACTGTAGGAGTCACTGAGTGGCCTGTAGTGTCCAGTGGGCATGGAGAGAGATGGAAGAGATCTGAGCAAAGACACTCGAGGTGTATCTAGACACTCCAGTGTGGAGACCCTGCAGTTTAATGAAACTTGCTGAAAGTACAAGTATGAAAAGAGAAAATTAGCTTAAACTGTAGAATTCAAGATTTATATGAGACCTAGGAAGAGTTCCCTGGCACAGAGAAGATGTCTCAGAGACGGGTGTGTGAGTGCTTCTGGGGCACTAAAAGCAGCGTGGATTTATTCCATCCCAGGCAGAGAACTTCCTGCTGGGAGAGTATAATGAATTAACAGCTGTCTAAACCCCTTTAGCTCCAGAACCCAATAAAAGATAAAACCACTGGTTGTAAAATGTTCCAAAGATGACAAAATCATTTAGCTAAAAAAAAAAAAAAAAATGTCGCAAATCTCTGTGTCATTAAAACACAAGCCTTAATGGGGGAAACCACAAACCCAAACATTTAGTGACTGTAACATAGAAAGAAATGATCTCACGTCTTATTCACTTGGAATTTAAGAAAAATTATGAGGGAAGGATCTTTTGCAGAAGTTCTTCCTCACGCATCTTTCTTGAAAAAGACTAGTTTTCCTTGAGCATGCATCTGAAAATATTGCTATTTCATGCATTATGTGAAAACAGATGTTTTCAGCTGGATTTTACATTGTAAGGGAACAGTGCTGCAAAATATCTCTGTCACACATTATCATACTCAACAGCCATTTATTTCCTGCTTGTCCTTTTTAAATTGGCTAAACTTAAATTTTCCTAATTTTAAAAACTAGAGTGTTTCACTAATGTTCCTTGAACCAAACTGGGTAAGATCATTTTCAACCAATCAACAGCTGCAGGGTGAAAGATGTGACCTGGTTGACCAGCATGGGGACCCGATCCAACCTGAGTCACTCTCCTAGTGTGACACAGACATGGTGCTTACTCCCTTGCAGTTCCAGGAAGCACAGAGACAGCAGAGGCATGGCAGGGTCTCTCCTGCAAGTAGCAGAATCAAACTGGTTCAGAAACAAAAGCATCTGCTGTGGTGCCTTTGGGGAAAGTTGGAGGCAGAATGGCTCTGGGGGAAGCAGATTGACAGCTGTGGATGGCCAGTTGCTCTGGGTACTTCAGCACGGCCATCTCATTTGTCATTATTTGCTGGCCGGCATGCAGACAAGGAGGCTGTAGCAGGTGTCCCATTAAGGCTTGGAACCACCACAGAGGACAAAGCCCCTTTCTTCCCATAGCCTTTATCATGGTGCTTCTTCCTGTCTCCTCGGCTAGGCGGGTCACATGGCACCAATAATCTCATCACCAGCCCGAGGAATGGGTTACTGAGATGAGCTCAGAGAACTCATTGGCATTGGGTAGATGGTGTGGCATCAACAGTGTTTAGCTGACGAGGATAGCTGTGGTGTTTGGGAAGATCATTGCAGTGTGAATGCTGTGTTCATGGTGACAGTCTAAGCACACAGATCGTCAATACTTAAATACTTACAATGTAGTTGTCATTTTATAAAGAACATACACGGAGTGTCTCATCTTTGCCCACCAAAAAGAGTATATGGTTCTTGATTTTCCATACCTGAAAATCTTTCTGAACTGTACTTGTAATGGTGCATCCAGAGGGCAGCTAACAGGATTCTCTATCACCTGTCACCCTCAGGGAGAAGAGAGGACACTGTGCCATGCACTCTTGGTATATGATGAGTTCAGATTAACATCAGCATGTTCTATTCTTTTGTAGCAATCAGATCAAGACCAGGTAGCCAGCTGGGTAGCCATGGCTGAGAGGTGAGCTCATCTGGCAGGCACATTGGAATGCAGATCCTACTGTTTCCCCCTGAGTGCATTTCCCCCCCAGTACCTCTGCCTTTCCCGAGTACCCGTGTCCCCAACCCCAGGACCTGTGTAACAAGTGAATCTACTAAACCTCTCTGGGCCATGCTGAGGGGTTTCACAAAGTAAAACTGAAAAGCAGTTGCCACAGTTTCTATCAGAAAAACAGATGCTTAATAAAATGGTTGCCTTGTAGGTTGTATGGGAGGTATTTTAAAGGTATTTAATAGTAATGGCATCCTATCCCAGAAAACACTGAGTCTCAACAAATTCAATATAGTTAAGCCAATGGATGTTGAACAAAAATGGACTAAAAATGAAAATATCTTCAGTTGGTGTTAGTGGAGTGTTGGTGGGGTAAGGAGGGAGGCATGGATGTAATTGATGTCAGTTCTCAGCTCATGGGGCCAATCATTAATGATAAAGTACCATCTGTGAGTCTGAAACTTGCAAATAGTGTGTGAGTGTATATATATGTGCCCTTGGGTGTGTGTGTCCACAAGATATGTTTGCATACCCAAGATGGATACCTTTGAATTTTATTTTTAAGTCAGCCTTGTAGAGATATAATTGACATACAATAAAATTTTGGAAAATTGTTGTGATGAATTTTAATAAATTTATACACATGTGTAACTAGCACCATAATCCATAATCAAAATTTAGAATAATTCCATCATCTAGAAAACTCCTTGATGGCCCATCCCAAGCTGATTACTATTCTTTCAGCCATTGGAAATTAATTCTAGCCTTTCCAAATTTTGTCATGGCCTTCTGGCACACTCTAGCAATCTCTCAGTGTACTGTGGACATTTCATTTAATTTACTTAGTGAGCTGTCTGCCTGCCTGTCTTTCTGTGCGCGTGTATGCATGTGTGTGTGTGTGTGTGTGTGTGTGTGTGTGTGTGTGTGTGTGTGTGCGCGTGTGTGTATTCACAAGATTGATAAAGGGCGGGGGGGTTCTTAGACTGCCCTTGAACTCCCCAGGGTCCTCCTCCTAGTACTAAGATTACAGGGATGTGTTACCATGCCCAGATGGATGCTTTAAATGATTAAGGGAAACCCTGAGACATCTGTAGATGTTATGGGACCACTATGACAAATTCTTTCAGACCTACTGATTCTGTAAGAAGAACTGTAGGGTATAGCTTCTGGCTTAGGGTCACTATGCAAAGGTTCCTGAGATATTAATAATGTAATTACCTGTGTGTATTTTTTTTTATTTTGCCCAGAAGCATTTTAGTGTAAGGATTTTAACACAACTTCATTAAAGAAAGCTACTGTAAGCATTCATATTCAGATCTTCTGAATAAACATGCTTTCATTTTTCTTGGGTAGATAGCTAGGCGCAGAATTCCTGGGTCATATGCTAAGTGTATGTTTAACTTTTTAAGAACCTGCCAAACTGTTTTCCAAAGCAGATTCCCACCCCCCAGTTGCTCTACTTCCTCGCCAGCACTCCAGTGCCAGCCTCTTTAATTTTAGACTTTAGTGGGTGTTAGCTGCTAGCTCTCTGCGCCTTTCTCATTTGCATTTTCCTGATGACTAATGATGTTGAGAATCTTTTCATGTGCCCATTGTCCATTTGCATATCCCTTTTAGTGAAGTCTGTTGAAATCCTGTGCCCGTTTAAAATCGGAGTGGTTTGTCTTCTTATCATTGAGCTATAAACATTTTATATGTTCTTAATACAAGCCCACTGACAGAAACATATGTGAGTAAATTTCTACTCTTGGGTGGCTTGCTTTTCCATTGTCTCAACAGTATTTTTTGAAAAGGAGGAGCCTCCAGCTTCGATGAGTCCAGTTTTTCAACTGATTTCTTTGATGGTTAGTGCTTCTGTTGCTTCTGCATGTGTCCTAAGAGTTTTTGTTTGCTTCAAGCTCTCAATGACCCCTCCCATCTCTATTTTAAGGCTTAACTTTTACTTTTAAGTTTATGATGCATTTGTGGTGTAAGGTAAGAGGGCTTGGTTGGACCAGTCGCCTCTGTTGAGGGGCCCACCTTCTTTCTGTCGGATTCCTTGATCCCTTCCTTGAGCACTAATTTGGGGTTCTGTCTGGGGTTCTGTTGCTGGACTCCTTCATCTTCATTCACCTTGACTGTACTTTGTCGCTTCCGATCCCTTGATGACCGGAACTCTCTATTAAGTGTTGAAATCCAGGTCATATAAATCCTTTCACTATGTTCTTCCTTTTTCAGATTTATTTTGTCTGAAATATAGGTCCTTTCTAACAGGTATGTACCTTGAAAAACAGCCACAAATCTTCGGGACACTATCTCTAAAGCTGACTTTCCCCTCTGGTGTAGAACCCAAAGCACAAAACAAAACCAACCACACTTTCTAGCCCCCAATTACCGCCAGGACTCAGGCATGGGGCAGAGCTCACTCATCAGATGAATCCACATGAGACTTTGATTTTACAGAAAGGGAGGTGAAGAGCGGGACAGGATTGCTTCTGTGTTCTTCAGGACAGGCATGACAGAGCCAGCACTGCATTGGAGCCTCCCTGTCCCTTCCTCGAGGGAGTTGTTTCTGAAGCCTGGAGTCCATTATGCTTCTTTGAGTCTTGTAGAGCTTCCACTCCTCATTACAAACCTCCTCTTTACAAAGCAGTTACAACAGATTCTACTGTCCTAGCTCAAGACCCAGAGCGAAGTCCTAGAAGCAATACAGTAACCTTGGGGCCAGCCTGACACCTTCCTCTCTCACCATGGCAATCATTCACCAAGTCTGAGTTCTAAGTCTGCCTGCTTGTGTCCCTTCCCACTCCCCTGCCCCAGGTAAGTCACCAGTGTCTCTCACGTTGAGTTTGGCAGTAGCTTCTAATGGCTCAAATCAAATACAGTATATTTATGTAACAGAATATTAAAGTTTGCTGCAAAAAGGAACGGCATTCAAATACAGGTTAGACCCTGATGCTAAGTAAAAGAAGCACCATTAGATCATACATGAAGTGTCCAGTATAGGTAAATCCACTGAAACAGAAAACAGGTTACTGATAGCTAGATGCTAAGTAAGGGTGGGTCAGTGACTGCTGCTTATGAACATGCTCTAGACTTAGATGATGGTCATTCAATGTTATGAATATATTAATGACTTAAATTACTTTAAAATTGTAAATTATATGCTATCTATATTTTATCATAATAGAAAAATATACACCAAATCAAGAATGTGATAAGAAAATAATTTTTTGGAAATATTACCATCTAGACACTCCATAACCCTTATCATGGCTCATCTTATGCTTTGTCTTCTCTTTAAAAAATCAGGTGAAATATTCAACTGCTTTGGTCTTAATGTGAAATGTCCCCCACAGTCTCATGTATCTGAACACCTGGTTCTTAACTAGAGGCTCAGTTTGGAGAGGTTGTGGAGCCTTTCGCATGGGTCCTCATTGGTAGACTTAGGCCCCCTAGGGCAGGGCTTGGAATGTTAAAGCACCTCAGGCTGTGGTCTGTGCTCTTTCCGTCCTGTCTGCAGCTGTGGTGTGAGGTCACATGATCACATGCTGCCATCGCCATGAACTCCGCCATGTCTTCCCCACAATTATGTACTAAGACTTCTGAAACCTAAATAAATCCTTCCCCCTTAAATCGATTCTGTCAGGCATTTTTGTGCAGCAAGGAGAAAATGATCTCACACCAGCTTTCTTCGACTTAACATTTGTGTGGGAAGGGGCCTAGAGACAACAGTTGGCTGTGTCCCTTTCAACCCCCTTGGGTCTGAGCTTCTGCTCACTGCTTAACAGAACGCCACCTCACTCTTCTTTGCTTGGTGATTGTTACTCTCTGGTGTCAACTTGCCTGGGGGACACAGCTGAACATGCCTGTGAGAGTGTTTTCCAGGGAGGGTTAATGGAGAAAGGAAGTCCTGACTTGGACATGGGCAGTGCCACCTCATGGGCTAGGGTGCTACCAGACTGAATAAAAAGTGGAAAAGTAGAAGGTGAGATGAGCACTAGCAATCATCTGTTTCTACTTCCTGGCTGTAGATGCAGGGTGTCCTGTGGCCTCAGGGTTCCCCTGCCATGCCTTCCTACTATGATGGACTGCATCCTCAGGGTTCCCCTGCTGTGCCTTCCTATGATGGTGGACTGCATCCTCAGGGTTCCCCTGCTGTGCCTTCCTATAATGATGGACTGCATCCTCAGGGTTCCCCTGCCATGCCTTCCTACTATGATGGAATCCAAAAAATGCCTTTTCTTCAGTTGGTTGTGTCAGATCGTCTGTCCTAGAAATGTGAAAAGTAACTAATCACGGGGCTAATGAGATATCCTAAGCTTTATGAGGCAGGCTGTCTGATAATATGTACGACTTTCTCTCTAAACCACAAGGCTTGGGTTTTGGACACCATAGGAAGCTTTTTGCTTTCTTGTCTTCTTGTGGCCAGGAAGAAGGACAGAGTCCTATGGGCTGCTTCCGGACTCCGCATTGACCTCCATAACAATATTTTTTTTTCCAACCTGGATTGTTTCCTTGGCAACCAAGTTAATAGTCACTCACTGTTTCAACTCCTCAACTTCTTATGAATGCTTGCTCAGTCTCGAATGGTTTGTCTCACTTGAAAAGAAACTGCAGAAGCTGCACTTCTTCCGTTGCTAATTTTTCTGAAGCTGGGTTTCTGCCAGGCTCTTTAAAGGGTCCATTCAGATTTTTGCCATGAATGCTTGAAAAAGCAGTCAGCAACTATATACCGTACCTACTATGTGACAGGCACATTCTAAGGGCTTTGCATAAAATCATTTAATCTTTAGAACAACCTGTAACACATGCACAGTGAACAACGGATCTTACAGATGAGCATGATGAGGTATACGGAGGTCAAATTCCTTGTCCAACTTCAACAACGCACACTACCATGAATGGAATACCTACCTGCCTTTCCAAAGAATGCTCCCCAAGGTGACGGGAGCCATAAGCCTAAGCGACCCTTGACACACATGCTGCCATATTTGGGCTTCTCTCCCCTTTTCTTAGTTCTAGGCCTTGCTTAAGTCTCCATAGCACCAGAACCTCTTCTCATATATCAGGTGAATGAGCTGCAGTTAAGCAATTAGGCGGTTAGACAAGGGTAGATAGATAACCTTCAGAGCAACATTTCCTGCTGGCCGAACAGTCCATAATTAACCCTTCCTGCTTGCGACCCCCTTTGCCCACCTATATATGCCTTGTGAGAAAAAAAAAATATTTGGAGCTTGATCAGACGTCCTGTCTTGCTCTCATTCTTTGTGTCTCTTGTCCCTCTCATTCGCCGGCCCTCCCTTTAGGTCCCCATTGAAGACCCCGCTGGCCAGGGCACCAAGGGAAGGAAATCTTTATCCAAAGGGGTTGATGATGGATTCTTAGTCCTAAGAATGGTTGATGGGAGAGTTTGGGGAAAGGGAAGCACTCATGAAAACTCCCCAGAGCCTCTCAGGTGGGTTCACATACCCAAAGGTACCATGGTTTTGCTTTGACTGATCATGAAGTACAGAAAAGCCTACCTAAGAAGCACAGACTCTGGGGTCAGGCTGTCTCTGCCATCAAAATGTAGTTAGCGGGCCAATGACCTTGGAAATTTAAAGCTGAGGTGGACCAGCTAAGAGGAAGTTATTACTCTGAGAAAATGAGTAGCTAGAAAGGACTTTGGATTTGCCTGTGATCTCTCAACCTTAGCTCTCTAGACATTGGAGACCACGTCATTCTTTACTGAGCATGGTTTGTGCTGTGCACTGTAGCATGTTCAGCTGAATGCCTGGCTTCCACCCACTAGAGTCAGTAGCATCCATCCAGTTGTAAGAAGTAAAAATAATTGCCTGATGAAGTAAAATGTGTCCTAGGTAGCCAAGCCATCCCTGGCAGAGAGCCAATAGATCGGACATTGTTCTGTGACTCTATCATATGCCGTCAAGGGGGCCAGCTTCATATAACATTTGGAGGGCAAGGATCTAGAATTTGTTTTGCAATTCATTGTTTGAGAATTTCATATGTGACTGTAGTGCATTTTGGTTAAATCTCCCCGCTTCCTGCCTGGAGGATCAAGAATTTAGAATCATTACTCAGATGTGCAGAAGGACAATCTGACTTCTGCAATTTGTCACAGGAGCCTTTCCTTGGTGGAAGCAATCTCTGTTATCATCATGCTCCATTTCCTCTCAGAAAAGCAATCTCACCTCTCAAGGTGATGCTGTGTTTTCTGGTGATGACAAAAGCCTCTTTTCATTTAATTCTTTGCCACCTGCATGTTCCTATCAGTCCTTTCTCACCTTTGTGGTTCCTTCATTCTTAGGCAGTCGCTGAGAAATCTTTCTTTTCCCAGAGAAGGCCACATAAATGCTAGTACTGTGAGTGAGCACCAAACTACCCCTCCCTGAGAGGAGGCTGATAGGTACTCACCCCACATCTACCACCTAGAATCACCAATGTGCTTGTGTACTCTCCTTATTCTCCTCTTACCATGGAATAAATACTCGGGCTTTCAAAGGACCCAAGCCTTGAATTCCATAGTGGACCCATCTCTTTTTTCCAAGCTTATTCTCCAGAAAGTACGCCCCCACCCCCGCTGTCTTCAGAATCATTACTTTTTAATTTACTTGTTCATTTAACCATGCTTAATCTTTTCTTGACCTCCGCTAGAATCCCACCCTACTTTTTCATTTTTATAGGATGATTTCTACTTTTGCTGTCTTCAACCTCTTTCTTCCTATTTGATTAAGAACCTTCTTCTTGGGCTAGGGGGGTAGCTTAGTCCATGATGTGCTTGCCATGCAAGCATGAAGACCTGAGTTTGGTCTCCAGCACCCATGTAAATGTTGGTGGGCACAGCAGTACCTGTCTGTAATTCCAGCATAAGGGAGGCAGAGACAGATGGATGCCTGGAACTCATTGGCCAGCAAGCCTAGGCAAATCAAATGAGCTCCAGGTCCAGTGATAGATTCTGTCTCAAAAAATTGAGGAAGGATATCCAGTGTTGACCTTCAGTCCCCCACCCCACGTGTACACATCCACATGAGCAAAGACATACTACATACATACATACATACATATATGTACAAAACTTCTTTTGTTGTGGAAGGTTGAATGATAATGGCCCCCAGAGGCTCAAGTATTTGAATGCTTAGTCACCAGAGAGTAGAACTGTTTTAGAAGGATAAGGAAGGGTGTGGCCTTGTTGGAGGAGGTGTATCACTAGGAGTGGTCTTTGAAGGTTCAAAAAGTCCATGTCAGGTCCAGTCTGCCTATGTGTCTGTCTGTCTTTCTGTGTGCTTCTTGTGGATCAGGATGTAAAGCTCTCAGCCATTTTTCCAGCTCCATGCCTGTCTGCTTCTACATGATAATCATGGACTAACCCTTTAAAACTGTAAGCAAGCTCCCAATTAAATGCTTTATTTTTATGTATTGCCTTGGTCATGGTGTCTCTTCACAGCAATAGAATGGTGACTAAGACGGTTGTGGTAAAATATTCACAATGTAACACTGATGGATGTAACTGTAAAAGTGCATTAGCACGGTGAGTTTAAGTACATGCACAGCTTCATGCTACCTTAGCTCTATCCAGTGACAGGAATTTCATCACTCCATGTGGGAATCTCATGCCCACTGAGCAGTCCCTTCAGATTCTCCTGCTTCTATGATCCTCCCAGTCTGTGATAAACAGGAATTCCCTTCTCCATCTCTATGGATTTGATTTGTCTGTAATTCGATATTTCCTAGAGTAGAACCATATAGTATGTGATTCTTGGTGCCTGGGCTTCCAATGCTTTGATACTTGTGATGCTTAATCTTAATTGTCAACTTGGCTACAGCTGGCATCAACTAAAACCCAAGCTGCTAGGCATACCGAGGATTTTCTTAATTAGATTACTTGGAGCAGGAAAACCTACCCTAAATCCAGTCATACTTTCTGGTGGCAGCCCACAGAAAAAACATGGAAGAAAGAAACCTTGCTTTTTGCCTGCTTGTCCTCATTCTCCTCGGCAAATTCACCCATCCTGTTACTGTGGCCGGTATTACATGCAACTCCTTCAGGGTTCCAATATAGGCTGAAGATCAGCAGTTCTCCAGAATCCTTCCAGGACTCCATCGCTGCACTAGGATGGCTGCCATGTCTAGCTAGCATCATGGGCAAATACTGTATTCTTTGCTTTCTGTTGTCATCCAGCCGTCACTGGAGTACTCGGACCATGTCCAGAAAGTTGGTCTAATAAATCCCCTTTTAATATATATACATACATTATACATACTAAATTAATATGTAATATACATACATGTTTATTCCATCACTTATGTTCCTTAAGAGAGCTCAGAGTGCAGAATATCTTCTCCCTTTATGGCTGAACAACACACCACTGTGCAGAGGTACTCACATTTTGTTGTTCAGTCGCTCCCACTTCCAACACTCCATCAAAGCCCTCATTGTTAGGGTGGACAGTGGTCTCTGCATTCCTAAACCGCATGGTTATGTCTCACCCTCTATCTGACTCAAGTTCCCACTGCCTGGCCTCCCACTCCTGGAAAGACTTCATGAAGTTTGGGCCTCCACACTTCTTAGGGCTTCCCTTTCTTCTCCATTTCCCTTTCTGTTTCTTTTTCTGTAACTGCTCCTACCAATCTTGCCTATCTGTGATCTCAGTCCCGAGGTATAAATGCCATTCACAATCTACTTCCACCTTGATGTCTTCTTCTCTATACTCCTGACTTATGTGTCCTCCTGCTCACACAGCATCTCTGTTTGGATGCCAAGTGGTCATAGCTCTAACCTGTTCAACATTAGAGCCCAACATGCATCTGTTCAAAATGTCAACATGCATCTGTATCTGACTCTTCTACAGCCTCTCTCATCTTATGAACTGCAACTTTGTCTTTCCAGTTGTCGAGTACAAACAAAATCTTTCTGAGGCAGGAGAGTTGCTGTAAGTTTGAAGCCAGCCTGAGCTACACAGTGAGCACCAACTTGATCTGCCAGGGCTACATAGAGAGGCCTTGTCTCAAAAAACCAAGCAAAGCAAAGTGAACAAAACACCTTAAGAGTCAGCACTGAGTTTCCATCTTCTTTCCCACTCTGCATTCAATCCAGTGGCATATATTCCTGGGACTACAGGTGTGAACTGCCATGGCTGACTGGTGTGGTGATATTTTATTGGTGCTGAAATGTGGTGATATTTTATTTGTGCTTTAATAAATAAAGCTTGCACAGAGATCAGAGAAAAAGGCCAGCTGTTATAAGTAAACAAAGAAGTCAGGCAGTGGTAGCACACGCCCTTAATCCTATCACTTAGCAGGCAGGGTCTCTGTGTGTTCAAGGCCACACTGGTGTGTGGGGTGTGTGGTGGCACATGCCTTAATTCCAACACTAGTTAACCATGGAGGTCTGGAGACCTGTGTAGACAGATAGAAAGTGACAGAGCTGTGGAGGAAGAGGAAGTGATGTAGTTGGGCAGAGAGAGCAAATCAGATGGCAGAACAGGAAGGCATATAGATGTGGGTAAATAGGAAGTATCTTCCATTGGGAAGCTACAGAGTCGGTGAGGTAAGGTTGGCTGGTGGCTTTCCCTATTTCCCTGATCTCTCTAAGGCTTTCACCCCTATACTTGGGTCTGTGTTTTTTATTTAATAAGACCATTTAGAAATTCATCTACAGGCTGGCTTCTCTACCCTTTCTTTTAAAAAAGTAAAATCCTATTTATCAAGAAACCATTTACACAGAATAAAATGTACAAGAAATCTTTATTTGACGAATTGTAGTAATGGTATCAACTTCTACAAGTGGTCGATCTGATCACCTAGAACTTCCCTTCTTGCTCTATATAGTTGATTCTTCCTGGGAAGTCAGTCTTTCATCTTAGTTCTGCCATTCTATATTAGGTTTTCCTGTTCAAAGTGAATACATGAAATCATGTAGTATATATTCTCATGAACGTAGCTTATTCA
This sequence comes from Peromyscus leucopus, assembly GCF_004664715.2. Classification (NCBI taxonomy): domain Eukaryota; kingdom Metazoa; phylum Chordata; class Mammalia; order Rodentia; family Cricetidae; genus Peromyscus; species Peromyscus leucopus. The sequence goes on along the minus strand of NC_051072.1, from coordinate 5,793,493 downwards.
GTATACTGTTTCTGAGATTCATCCATGTGGTTGAGTATATTGGAAAGTTTCAGTCCTTTTAGTACATTCTGTTTAATGAATATACCATTATCTGTTCATTAATTCATCTGTTAAGGGATGGATGCTCTCAGGTTTTGGCTATTCTGAATAAAACTGCAATGAAAATTCAAGTAAAGGTACTATGTGACTATACCCTTTTGTTGAAAAAGTACTTACTTGTACATGTGTGGATGCATGGATGTTTTGTCTGCATGTATGTCTGTGCATCATATATGTGCAGTGACTGTGGAGGCAGATGCAGGCATTGGTTTCCCTGGGGCTGACATTGCAGACAGTTGTGAGCTGCCATCTTGGAATTGAACCCATGTCGTCTGGAAGAGCAGCCAGTGCTCTTAACTGTTGAGCCATCTCTCCAGCCCTCACATCCTTTTCTTTACGTGAAGCAGTTATCCAAAAGGTATAATCATTGGGCCATATGATTAAGCATATTCTTAAATTCGTAAGACACTATTTTAAAAAATGACTGTGATACTTTATTCTTCTACTAGCAATATGTAGAGTTCTGTTTGCACTACATCCTTTCCATCAGTTTATACTCTCAGTCTTTTTACACTCTGGCCACCCTCCTGAACACCTTGCCGGAAAGTTCAGTTCTCTTTCCCTGCTGACTAATGATAGTAAGCATACTTTCACCCACTTGGACATTTGTATATATTCTTCAGTGGTTTGTTTGCTCAAATATTTCTTTTGTTTTAGTTATGTAAATTTGTATGCATTAACTTTTGTGTATGGTCAGAGATGGAGGTTGAGCCCTCAGCCCTGTCCATTGCTGAGGATGGAATCTAGGGCCTTTGCATGTTGGGTAATCACTGTCACTCCTAAGGAATGGACATGGAGTTTATCAAAGGGAGTGGTAACTGGTGATTTATGTTTGGCAAAGCTTTATTAAGCCCCCCCTCCCAAATAACTCATCTCTGTTTTAGTCTTCATTTGAAGAATGATATACCCAAACACTTAAGAATCAGAAATTCTTACTGTAAACCCCTTCAGCTCTGTTTGTAGGACGGTGGCCCTGGTTCTGTCTATCATCCCTAGTATCTCTCTCCTAGGCTCTTAATTCGCCTTGGGATCTGTGATTATGTTTCTCTTTCTCTCCTTTCCTCTGTCCAATCACTTTCCTCCAAACCTGATAAGATTTTGTAATGCCTACTCTAAGCTCTGTCACTAATATTTGTAAACATTATGCTTTCAAGGAAAGTTCTTTGGAATTCAAAACAAATTATTCTATAAGATATTTGGTTCTTTGCAATCAAACGTGTTGCATTCATGGCCAATTATGTCTGCTATGTCATAAGATGTTTATATGACACTCTTGAATTTTATTATTTTGTGCTACTTCCATTCTTTCTTTCTGAAGAACAATATCTTAATCTGGGCAGAGCGAATAGCAGTCCAAGAAGAGCTGTTACATTAATTTCTTTTTTGGCTTTGAGTTACTGAGGTCATAAAAATCATGCAAAATTTAGATGGTAAGTCACAGCGAGGACAAGCCCAATTAAAATTCATTATAGAAACTCTACTATTCTTTCATAACTCCAAATTATGCAGTAAGTTTCCTTACAGTTTTGCTGAGGCAATAGCTCCATTTCTTTTTCTTAGACTGTTTCAGAGTCGTGTAAAATTCTCTATCTGGGATAGACCCAAGTCTTACTGTCTTCTCCACATGTAGATCCGTTATAAAGCAAATTCTTTGGTTCCCACGTCTTGCTTCCTCTCCCATTCCCACAGGGCACTGCCAGCATCAGCTCGTGTTTAATCCTGTGATTTTTTTTTTTAGGTTTTAGTTTAATTTTTTAGCCATGGAGTTTCCCATTACTTCTTCAGGACTTCTTAAGGACAGTCATTCTTTGTCATATTGATTCATCACTTTTTGGAGCATGGTAGAGAGGAGATGCTGAAGCTATTTTCTTTGCTAAAAAGAGACTTGTCCTTTGTCTGTGCACTCAGGTCTCCAAATCCATCCTTGGGTTTATGATGCACCTGTACCATTCTACAGCTTGCATTTTTGTCCTCTTTTCTTATTTTATTTATTTATTTATGTTTTTTTGAGACAGGGTTTTTTTTTTTTTTTTTGAGACTCTGTGTATCCCTGGCTATCCTGGAACTCCCTCTGTAGATCAGGCTGGCCTTAAATTCACAGAGATCCGCCTGCCTCTGCCTCCTGAGTACTGGGATCAAAGGCATGCGCCAACACTGCCTGGCAGAGTTTTTGTCTCTTAGATGTGGTTCTTTTACATACCCTGCAACTAATGGACAGAGGTATTTTGTACTTTCTCCTAGCTCTCCAGAACTCGTTAGCTTGTGATCATTTAGGATGTGAAGTAGGGTATACCGGACCGACTAAATAGCTTCCTCTTAGCAAGAGGCCCACAGGAGTGTGAAGTCCCTGGAACCTGTGGCCAGTCTTTTTGGCTAAGGGGTTTTGAAGGTATAATTAAGACTCTGAAGGTGGGGACTGGCCAGAGGTCTTGGATGGTAGAGGTACCTGCTTTGAAGCCTGATGAACTGAGTTTGACCTCAGCACCTGTATAGGGAAAAAGAGAGAACTGACTCCTGTAAATTTTCCTCTGACCTCCACATGTGTGCTGTGGCATGTGTGGCTGTACACACATATGGACGTACATATATATATATATACAGAGAGAAATTAAATAAGTATAATTTTATCTACTTTTTTCACATCATGAGGTGGGGGGTACTTTTGGTTATAATCACAGGGCTCTTGTAAGAGAGAGAACACATGAGGAGTCAGTGGAAGAGAGAGGACTATATAATGATGGATACCGTATTGGGAAAATGTGCTTTCATGATAGAGAAAAGGACCACAGGGAGAGAGATGTAAGTAGCCTCTACAAGCAAAAAACAACACCTTTAATCCCAGCTGCTGTGGATATTGCTCTGTATAAATAAAATGCTTATTGGCTAGGAGCCAGGCAGGAAGTATAGGCAGGACAAGCAGAGAAGAGAATTCTGGGAAGTGGAAGGCTGAGGCAGAGAAGATGCTGCCAGCTGCCACCATGAGATGTTAAGATACCGGTAAGCCAGGAGCTACATGGCAACTTGTAGATTAATAGAAATGGGTTGATTTAAGATATAACAACAGTTAGTAAGAAGCCTGCCATGGCCATACAGTTTGTAAGCAATATAAGTCTCTGTGTTTACTTGGTTGGGTCTGAGCAGCTGTGGGACTGGCGGGTGACACAGATTTGTCCTGACTGTGGGCGAGGCAGGAAAACTCTAGCTACACTCAGCACTTGGGAGGCAGAGCCGGGTGGATCTCTGTGAGTTCGAGGCCAGCCTGGTCTATAGAGATCCAGGAGAGGCACCAAAACTACACAGAGAAACCCTGTCTCAAAAAAGGAAGGAAACAAATTATTGTTCAGATCCTCTAGAAAGAATATTGATCTGATGAAAAGTTGATTACAGTCCAGTGAAACTAATTTCAGATTGTGATTATACCCAATAGCGAGATAATGTAGTTATATTATTTAAAACCAGGGAATTGAAGTCATTTGTCGTAGCAGCAACAAGAAACTAATACAATAGGGGAAGGGCTCATGAAGCCCACCTCTAGCTGAGAGCTATTGTCAGTTGATAGCTGCAGTGAGAGGGGGAGTCAGTTTTCTTCAGCGTTATCATTCTTAGGTTGTCTTTGCTCCGATGGTTGACTTTGCACTCAGTGGCACATGGACAGCTGCTATGGTACTCACTGGGCCGTAAAGAAAAAAAAAGCTATAAAATTAGGAAGGATATCTTGTAGAAGTTTGGAAGTGAGGGAGGTTGTTATGATCAAAATATATATTATATATAATATATGTATTATATTATCAAAAAATAAAGATTGAAATAAACGAGGAGTAACTAATATAGAGGAGATATAGATCAACTAGATGTAGAGCTGGCTCCTCATTCCTTATTTGGACAGTTCTCAATGGTGAAAGGGAAGTGGCTGGAGGCTGCTGTCCTTAGTCTGGGAAGCCTGTAGGGCTAGGACTCTGGTGCACACTGAGGTCAATGGAGTATAAAGAACAAGCCCTACAAGATCTGGTGGAAGAGGGAGCATGAGGTCTCCCCCATCCTGTCGTGAATCGCCAGATGTTAGCTTGCCCTCTCCCATGCTCTCACAATACCAATGATACTCCCTGGGAGGGTAACGTGAGCTGTCTAACTCCTGTGGTTTGAATGTGAACCATTCCCAATAGGCTTGTGAATACCTGATTTGCAGTTTAGGGGTGTTGTTTGCAAAGTTGTGGAACCTTTAGGAGGTAAAGCCTCCATGGAGGAAGTGGGCCAGTAGAACATGTCCTGAGGTTTCATAGCTCAGCCCTGTTTCTGTCTGCTCCCTAATTCTCGTCCCACCAAGGTATGAGGGGTGAGGGGTCCCAGCTGCACACTTCTGCTACCATGGAGCCACCAGCTGCCATGTTTCCCTTGTGATAGATTATATCACTTCAGGCCTTCCTTAGCACTCAGACCTTTCATCTTGTCAAGTATTAATTACAGCAAGAAGAAAAGTATCTAAAGACATTTGTGAGGATTTCTCTTTAAACAACTATTAGTATTGTCCAATCAGGAAAAAAAAAAGTCTCTGATGCCTTCTTTGTTTCTTTTCTTTGTCTGAGCTCAGAGAGTAGCTGGGAGCTGCATTTTCAGTCTCTAAAGCTTAGTCCTCATTTTACATATTTTAAATCAAGATCTCACATGACAATTGCATGGCAGTAGCTGAAACACCACCGGGACACTTGAATGTGGTTGATTTCTAAAAGGCTGTGGTAAAAAGGAACTTCTTTGTTAGGGGCTGTAATTGTCCTTCTACAGCTATGAAAGAGAATTTGCCTCACAATTCTGTATCTATGATTATGTTAGTGCAATTCAGGTGGCAGCTGGAGACAGGAAGATGGGGGAGAGAATGGCCAAAGATGAGATGATTTCACTCATCACATGTTGTGACTCCAGGGTGGCTTTGACAGGTGATGCACCAGCAAGGCGTCTATAGTGTTCCTCTGCAAGATTCCAGTGCAATAAATGACCACAACCACTGATACCTCCTGCTTGTACTTAAGACTCCTTTTTATGACTAATGTGGAGGTTCTGGACCATCATCAAGATAACTTAGGATGATTCAGAGAAAGTCTCCTAAAAGATGGCATGAAGGCCCATCATGAATGAAGGAAGAAGACACTCAGGGGTTTCACAAGGGACTCTCCTCCCCCTCAACCTCTGCACCAGCCCAAATACCCTCATGCTCTGATATCACCATATTCAGCATATCTGTTTTCATCTTCAACTTTGTTCTCTCAAACCCACAAGATGTCATGTCCTCATAGGATTGTGACTCCATATAGAGACTTTACTTTCTTTTGGCTTTCCATAAAAACCAAGGCCTCAGATGACTTTGGGAGCAGAAGTGAATGACTAGAAAGCATGAGATACTGACCAAGAAAAAGCCAATGTAAAGGGATGCCATTGAGGCTGTACCTATGGATACCAGGAGCTACACCCTGCCTCTATCTACTGAGATGCACAAGACTGAGGCCAGAGCATCCACCTGGAAGATGGAGCTTCTCAAGCCTTTACCATTGCGCCTCTCCACAGTCACTGGAAGTGTTGTGAGTGTAGGCATAGAGGGTGTGGGGGAGCACAGTGGGAGAGATTGTCAAGGAGAAATGAAGTTGTTGGGCTTGATTGCCATGCTGTCCTTTCAAAGCGAATCTGAGCTCTCTAAAAATGCACATCTTTGTGGTGGAAGGTCCCCAGTGAAGGTCCAGTGTTATCTGCTGCCTTGACATCTAAAGCAGAGAGGCAAAGTAAGGTGCTCCTTCCTGCTCTGCTTCGTGCATAAACTCTTCCAACAGCGCAATCCACATTACCATGGGGGCAGGGACTGCTGCTGCTGATCCTTGAGTAAGGAGGGTCCCAGTTCCTTATTAGACCATGGACTTATCCAAAGAAGACGACCTCATTCTCCTCTTGGCACCAGGGGCACACCTCCTTCTTGGTGCTGCAAAACTAGCCACCTGCAGCCCCGCTTTCTTTCTTCCAGACCATACCTCTCACATGCCTTCCTCTGGGGAATGGTGTTCTTTTTGCTGAGGCTATGAGTGTATACATCTAACAAGCTGTTGTCAATCTCACTCATTTAGAATTAGATCTGAGTGTTCAGTCACCACCATGGCCCAGAACAGAATCTCCTCGCTCACCAATGAGGTAAAGTGAAAAATCAAGACAACTAAGAGTCTTCTTCAGGTTCTTTGCAGAACCTAAGTGGTATTATGCAGGCAATGGGAGGCATCTAAACCAGTAGCAACGGTGTGGGGGAGGTGCCCTCTGTGTTTTTCCTTAGATGTTCTCAGCAGGTGCCCTTCATGTCTCATTAGAGAGCAGTGAACCAGTCGCTGGCAGGTAGCATGATGACGACTGACTTGGGATCAATCACAGTTAGTTCCTGAAAGTAGTTAGTAGGGTTCGCCCTTCTGTGAACACATTTTTCTCCTCACCAACTGCATGAAATCACTATAAAACAAAGAAGAGATGGATGTTGGGTAGACAATCAATGGTAGGCAATCAATTTTTGACAACGAAGAAACCATAAAAGGCAGAAATTGTGCCATTCTTACTATGTTTTAACTGTGGTGAGAGTGTGAGAAAGAGAATAGGGAGGAAGACACTGGGCATGCTAGCCAATTACCTGCCTCAGCTGAGGGCAGTGGCTATTGCCAATCGCCAGTACTGTGAGATGCTCTCAGTTGAGGAGGAGCAGAATTCTACTTTTTACCTTAAGAAGAAATTGGGTTTCTTCAGTCTCCGAGCTTTAATGTTCTCAGAGATCAGAATGTTGGAGGTTCTGAGAGGAGTTTGGCAAACACAGGAAGATTTACTATGGGAATTTGCTCCCTTCAGCCAATGGCTTCAGGCCAAGAAGCCCTAGGGTGTGGTTTTGTCCGCAACTGCTTTAGATCTGAGAGGGAGGGGGTCGTGCACTCTCTGGTGGTCAGAGGGAAGCAAGCAGAGGAGAGACCAAATGGCTTGCATTTGGACTTCATCGCCCCTGGATAGAACGACAGGACAACTGAAGCTGGGCTAGCAGCGATGCCTTGTTCTGTATTCCTGAGTCTGTATTTCCATTGCACCCCTTACTAAATTATTAAGTAGACTTTTGTGGAATCTCACTTCAAAGATTTGAGAAGGAATCCCTGGAATTTTGGTTTGGATGTAAGGCCCCTGAGGGCGCATCTCTAATTCACTCCCCCTAGGTGATTCTGAAGTGGGTGATTAGTTGACTGTGACTCTAGGAGCACAGAAGCCTGAGCTGGGATTACAGCAGACACTGTCATCACCCCAGCAGGAATTCATGACAAGTTTAACTCCTCCTAAAGTTTTCAAGTTCTTCCTTGGTCTAGAATCTGCCCTCACTGAAGATTGGGTGTATGCCACTGAACTGTCATGTCAGGAAATCTCCATTAATACAAATCTCTTAAGCATGCCGGGCCGATTCTCACACTGCCTGGTGCCTTTATACATGATTGGTAAAATGCCCTATGTGACTTTTCCCGAAGAGACATGAACAAGTGCCCTTAAGATAGGGCACTGATTATAAACTAAAGAAGTGAATACATACACCAAAGGGAGCCTCTGAACCAATTGCTGGCAGAGGGCAATGATACAAAGCAATGAACTCAGAACCAATCAGAGACCACAGGGAGTTTATTACAATTACTTCCGGGAGCACGAGCAGCATCAAAAAGCCTGCTTTGGCATGAGTGATGACTCATGAGACTTCAGATTTGAGGTTCCCTGTTCAACTTCCAGGGAATTATTGAAGATTCTCCTCCCTTTCAATAATTGTCCCCAACACATGTCAAATCTTGGGAGTGGGACTTGAGAATCCTGTCTCTTTAGTGAGGCTTCTGAGTTTTGTTAGCTTCCTGATTCTTAGGAGCTTCCCTCCTCCTTCCAAAAGGGAATGTTTCCATTTGCAGACAATAAATACACAGCAGTTTCATTCCTGGGTACTGATATTCGTCTTTGCCTTATCTGTCTGGATTGCTATCATTGCGCCTTCTGGTTGAATCAGTTGTTGGCTGACTTGAACCAAACATGCTTCTAAGTACGCAGTCTCAGTCTTCATTTGGGAGTATTTATTGAGCACCCATGTGCCAGGCCTTGTCAAATGGCAAAGTCTCTACTCACCACAAGTCACACATCAATGCGAACAGCAAATAATTATCATAGGAGAGTGGGATGAGTTATGACTCCACCAAGTATGTCTGTGTTCTGGCATCTGCCTGTGAATATGATTTTATTTGAAAACAACTTTTACAGATTTAATTAAAGGTCTCTTCAAGAGATCATCCTGGGGTTAGGGTAGGACGTAAAACCCAGTGATTTGTGTCCTTAGGAGAAATAGGAGAGAGAGAGAGATTTGAGACACTGGGACCAACAGAAGGAAGCCACAGGAAGATGGAGGCCGAAGTCACGCCACAGGTGAAAGCACAGCTACCTGGATGAACCAAAAGCTGAGGACCTGGGAAGCCTGCCTTCTGAGAACCTTTGGAGGCACACATGGCCCTGAAGGCACCTTCATCTTAGACTCCCAGCCTCCAGCAGTAGATTTCTGTTGTTTCAGCCATCTTGAGATGACTTGGTGAGAATGCCCTAAGCAATCTTACACACCATAAGTCAGGATGTAGGAAGAACTGAAATGGGAAACAAAGGCAGATGAGAGGATGGAGCGGGCTGGAAGGTGAGGAAGGTACTGCCCCAGGCACTTCAACAGGAACCCACGGGGCTCCTACTGCTTCTGTGATTCTCTGATCCCAGTCTTCAGGCCTCCTGGCCTTTGTGTCTTCGTTTTGCATTGGCTAGTCTCAAATCTTGACCTGTGATTTTTGCCTTCCATTCTTCCATAGACAGCAGCTCTGTGGAGACTTTGCTCCTTCTCTGGAGTAAATTAGTGGAACAGGAGCCAGGAACTCCAGAGGTGAAAGGCAACAGGAACAGCGAATGCCCCTTCTGCAGCAGATGGCTGTTGCTCAACACCGGCTGAAAGCTGCCACGAGGTGAGGTTGGCTCTGCAGCTCTTCCGATTTCTCAAGGGAACCCGAGATACGGTAGTTGAAGCCTTCAATTTAAAAAATGTTTTTTCCTTACAAAGACTTAACGGGAGGCCGAGGCAGGAGGAACAAGAGATCAAGGGTAGCCTAAGCTGCATAGCAAGCCCTGTTTAAAAAATAATAGAGGTGAAATTATATACTAGCAACCATTTTGAAGTGAGCCACTCATTGGTGGGGTTTCCATGACTGTAGCGTAGTCACAGTGTTGTATGGCTGTATCTGTTACACAGTTCCATAACATTCCTTCATTGTCCTGGAAAATAACCCATCCCTGTTAGGAAGTCTCCCCATTCCTTCCTCTCCCCAGACCTAATAGCTACAAATCTTTCTTTGTATGACGACTAGCTATTTCATAAAAAAAAAAAACAAAAAACAAAAACAAAAACAAAAAACAAACATGCCATTAAGTATATCAACCTAAACACCAAATGGAAAAGGACCTCTCAAAATAATAGAATACTTTTTCAGGAATGGACATTGCCATGGGAATACGGGGGCCATAGTAAACCTTGTTCCTACTCAAGGAGGTTGAGATGAGGTGGATTGAGGGCAAGATGACCAGGACTACATTTTGAAATAACAACCCTTGACCCTTAAATCAATTGCCAGGGTAGCAGTTGTTCAAGGTGGAATAGGCCGTTTGGCAGATGTTGCTGAAAAACACATTTTCTGTGTAAGGGTGTGGTGGCCTCTGTACAAGGTTGTGGTTCTGGTGGCCTTCTCTTCTTCTGGCTCCCCCTTCTTCATGGTTCTGGGAATTGGATTCAGAGCTTCATGAATTCAAGGTAAGCACTCTACCTTTTGGGCATACCCCAGCTCTGTGTGATACTTCTTGTTATCAGGTATATATGTACAATCCCCTCCTTCTTAGCCTCCCAGTTCTATTAATTTTGTTGGGACTTTTCATATGTGATCCATCTTCATTCTGACAACATTCAAATATTAACAACAGACAACAACAAATACAGGGTAAATAAGCTGGCCTTTGGACTTGCAACTTTCTGACCTTGACCATGGTACGAATAGCCTCTCATACCAAAATGATAGGTGCCTATCAGATTGCTGAAGGTACCAGGTACCAATAGGACACAGGCCAGGAAGTGGTGTCCTGGGTAGATGACTCTGGTGATCCAGTCTTCTCCCTAAGAACAAAGAGTGGCAGCCTCTTTGCTCAGGGTCAGAGTACTCTTAGGGACAAGAACGAATGCTTCTCTTCTTAATGGTCAGTCTCTTGTGCTCTTTAGAGAAGGTACCCAGACAGGAAGTAAGGTCAGAGTGATGGCCCCACCCTGGGACTTGGATCCCATAACCACGAAACTCATGCTTTCAGAATTTCTTTTTATCAACCTGGGATTCTGCTCCAAAGACCAATGAGTACCCTGGTCAGTTTCTTCCCCTCAGTGGAGATGAGGTCACTGTCTTCCTTTCATTTTAAAGGGAGGGAAACATTAGGAATTGGTGATCTAGGGCTGTGTTCATTCTCTCCAAAAGTCACTCAATCTGCCAGTGAATGGTTATTGAGCACCTGCCAGGGTCTGGAGGTATAAAGATATATTACCTGTCTGCTGTAGGTTTATTAGTGAAGGGTGGCAGGTTAAATTAAAAAAAAAAAAATCAGTTTTCCCCTAGTGTCAGCAGTAACAAACAACGGGTACAAAGAAAGGAAAAAGATAGATTAAAAAAACAAAGCAAAAATCCACAATGAGGCTAAAGTTTCTTGTATCATTTTTTTACCCTCTTCCTAGGTCTCTGCATGTGGTCCTGCAATTTGTCCTCTGAGGTGTGGAAGAGGAGTGAGTGGATCGACCTTCGGACCCATCTGCTCTTAGGGCAGCTGCTTCCCCCAGGCACCGGCTTTCCCTGGCTCCTTTGCTTGAAAGGGCCAGCTTTTCAGAACTTTGCACAAAAGCACCCTGGGAGCCAGGCTCCTGGCTCTGTCGTTAGTGTGTTGGGTCCAACTCTGTAATGTCTCTGTTGGTTCTTTTGGACGTAGTTATATATAGAAGTGGGATTTTGTAATATTGTTCATGATTCCTCTCTGACTGCTTTATTAAAAAATGTGATTACCTCTCCTTTGGCTCCGATGATCTAGGTGTGGTGCTGCCCAGAGGCAGGGGGAAGGATACAATGACTCATTTAGGTTCTTTTCCAAGGTTTAGTTCAATGAATTAGATTTTCGTTAGAGCCCTGAGTCATTTTCCCTGTTCGGTGACTTGCATAGCAGACCGGTGAGGTAGCCAAGAGCGCGGGGAGCCAACTAGCGGGTTCCATGAAGAACTCCACAGAAATGTGGATTTTTTTTTCAAAGAGCCGAGGGACCTCAGAACTGTGGGTAACCTAGTCATTTGTGAATCTGGCTCCCCAAACAAGGAAAGACATCTTCCAACAGCGCCGTGTTCTCTCCTTCTCACGTTTCAACGTTTAAGAAAAGAGTCTTACATCATCAGCACGATCCGCCTTGTCAGAAATACCGCGGTGCGGCGGCGCAGCAGACAGCTGCGGTGTTTGTGCTGCGCGGTCTGGGTAACTGGCCCACCGAGGTGACCGGCATCTCCTCTCCATCCCCCCCCAGCCCCCGTCTATTTTGCATTCCTGGCCGGCACTGCTAGATGGAGCTATAGAAAATGCCATTTTGTCTTAGCATCACCAGAACGTGAGCTCAAACAACACGATTCTCCAGGGAAATGAACCTGGCTGGCTGGGTGCTACTAACTGCATGGAAGGACGCGGAGGAAACAGATACTATCTTGTTTCCTTTCAAAGTTGACGCGAATAGTAAAAGGTTCTGTGTGTCAAAAAACGGAGATGGGAAAAATTATCAATGAAATGTCTGTCCAAGGGTTTTCTGGCTGGCTTCTCGCAGACAGCTCCTTTCTGTCAGGGCTTATAAATTGCAAAGGGAAAATTATTTTATGGCTGACAATTCAGGTAGGTCCACAGATAGGCTATTTGCTGGAAATTCAAAATTGCTGTCGTTGTCTCTGTGTGGGGCTTGCCATAGGAAAGAGAAGGGAGCTTGTTTCGTTAATTACTGTAGTTTATTAGCTTGGCCCACGGCTCTTTGTTGGGCCCTCCTAAGTGAGGTACTCTATAAAATGGACTTGTGGCATGTGGCCTATCACTGGCTATCTAGCTCTCAGATTCCAAACTTGCAACAGCAGCCATTTTTATGCCTCATGATTTTGTGGGTGAGGAATTCAGGTCAGGCTCAGCTGCTCAGTTATACTCTGCCATGTGGCATTGACTGAGGTCACGTGGTATTTGGTTGGCTGATGAGCTGGATTGGTCTGAAGGGTTGGAGACAGCTTCACTCAAAAGTCTAGCACCTCAGTGGGGATGGGGAGAAGGCTGAGCTCAGCTGGGAGTTGACTAAGTGCCAATGCTGGGCTCACTAGCATGGGAGGGGTGAGGGGGGAGAGAGAGAAGGAGGGAAGGAGGGGGAGGAGAGGAGAGGGGTCAAGGGACCAGACTATAATGGGTAATTTACTTTTGGAAGAGACTCTACAGTTACTGTTTGTCACTACCTCCCTTTCTTGTCTGATCCGTTCAAGCCTGGTACCTCTTAACTATCAGACGCTTTCCTGGTGACCATGCGTCATTAGGAATGCATTAGGTCTAGGGAAAAGTGTAAGTTCTTGGGCCAAAGGACCTCGTTCAAAAGTCATCATTTACTACCATTGAGACATTGACCAAATTAACTTAACCTTTCTGACCACCCCTTCCTGTTGCCTAGGTCACAAAAGGGACAAGAAAATCAAAATTACTGGTGTGTGAAAGAAGGCAAGTTGAGGAATATAAGTTTTTCAAGGTTGGGAACAGACAGCAGACATCAACCATAATTTACTAGTCTAAGCATAGGTATAATTCACTATTCTAATGAAATAAACTCAACTGAGTGGATCCACTGCATTTAATGATATACATAATCCTTACTTGCACTGTATGGTAATTAGGCATTAAAGTAAGACTTCACATAAATAACTGTAATTAGTAGCACTTGGGTGTTACCCCAGTAAAATCTTAATTTATTATATTTTTGTTATCTTTTCTAGTATCCATAATTAGCAACAATGTTAAGCGATTACTATAACCCATGGTGTGGGTTACCACTCACTGTTAGCAATTCATACTGTTTTTGTTCTGATCATTCATCATTCATTCACTCATTCTCATTTATTCATGAGATAATTACTGGGTACTGACTGTACCAAACAGAAACTGTGGACTATCAATTCAAAATGTCATGGCAAGATAGAGAAGACAGAAGGCTTTATTTCAGCTCCAGGCCCCCAACAGGAGGACAAGTCAGGCAGGGGAAAAGTATACAAAGGAGGTTATAATGTTTTAAGGTTTCCAAAGTGCAGCTGACTCTTGGCATCTGTCTGTATTCTTTATCCTACATTCTGTCTGTGTCTTCATAGTTTACTGCCAACACATAAAAAACGTTAGAAAAAGTTGTGTGTACCTAGAGTTCAGACCTCTTTGTAACTTGTTATCATCCTCTAACCGCTACAGTATCTCAGGACTACTTATGTAGTATTTAGTTTTAATCAGGTCCCATGAGTAATCTAGAGACCATTTAAAGTACACAGAAGGATGTGTCTAGGTTATATACAAATGGTACATGGCTTTACTTCAGGGCTTTGGTACCTTCATGGGATCCTAAAATTAACCCCTTGTGAGTATTGAGGGGTGACTAGAGTCGGCCAGAAGTGTTGAGTGAAGAGCTGAACAGCGAATGATGATAAGGGTGGGTGTAGGGCTGGAGAGATGGCTCAGAGATTAAGCACTGGCTGCTCTTCCAGAGGTCCTGAGTTCAATTTTCAGCAACCACATGGTGGCTTACAACCACCTGTAATGAGATCTGGTGTCCTCTTCTGGCCTGCAGGCATACATGCAGACAGAACACTGTATACATTATATATATATATATACACACATATATATATATATGTATGTATATATATATATATATATATATATATCCAGTGGGGTACGTCTGGGAGTCAGGAGGAAAAATCCAAGGCCCTTCAGGGCACAGGAAATGATAGACACACTTAGGAAGGGCACCTGGTAATATGCTGAAGGGGGATTGAAGGAGGATGCCTGTAATTTTGAGCTGCAGCACTTGATAGAATACACATCTTTCTTGAGGGTCAGCTTTGAGGGGAGGACCTCTAATGTGACTATTCCAAGTATGAGCTGTGAATAAGATCTCCCTGAGGACTCACCCCACAGGCACTTGTGGGCTGTACAATACTGTAGGTCACCAGTCTCGGGTTGCTATTTAAACTTAAGTTAATGAAAAGATAGAAAACCTGAAATGCAATTCTTTTTCACACTAGTTCCGCTCAGTAGTCACCTGTGCCCGGAGGCTTCATCCTGGATAGGGCAGATGTAGAATGTTCGCTTTAGAGCAGCTGAAGCAAGTGCCGATGAACTTCAGCGGCTCGGAACGATAGAAATCCATTTCCTCAGCATTTGGGTACACCAGCAGTCTGGTGCCATTGTGTCAGCAGGGCTCTGTTCCCTCTGGAGGTGCTCACACACTAGCTGTTCGGTGATTTCCTCTCAGCTTCTGGGCTTGCCAGCAGTCTTGGACATCCCTTGGCTGTGTACAGTTCCGTCTGATCTCTGCTCTCATTACCAGAGTGGGTCACGTGCTGTCAGATATGTCTGTCCTTAAGAGGACAGCAGCCCCTGGACTTACGGGCCTTCTCTAATTCAGAATGACAAAGCGATCACATCCATAAGGATCCTGTTGCTAAATCAGGATCCATTCACAGGTGGGAGAGGTAATGACTCCCTCAAGTCTTTTGGGGAACACAAGTTTGTTTGTAATAACCACACGATCGTATTGAATACATTGGTGTGGAGTCTGGGGAGAGAAGGAAGCAGAAAGCATAGGAATGGATGAGACTACTTAAGAGCAGGCAGGCATGGGGAGAGAAAGAAGGGCCTAGAGCAGTGGCTCTCAACCTTCCTAATGCTGTGACCCTTTAATAAAGTTCCTCATGTTGTGGTGACCCCCAACCATAGAATTGCTTTGTTGCTGCTTTGTAACTGTAATCTTGCTACTGTTACAAATTGTAATGTCTGATAATGCAGGATATATGATATACAATCCTAGTGACCCTACTCCAAAGGGGTCACAACCCATAGGTTGAGAACCACTGGCCTAGAGGGTTCTAGGAATCTCAGGAATGGGCATGGGAAGAGAAACCCATACAAGGACTGGGAAAAGGGAAGGTGAGGGAGACAGAGGGAAAACTGGTGTATGGAGTCTATGAAACCTTCTCAGGATGACCACTGTGGCCAACAGGTTTGGAGAGACAGAGAGGCCAGGTAGGAAAAGCGTTGAAAGGCATGAGCCACAAGAAGGCTGTAGGCAAAGTCTTTCCAGTGAAGTGGCAGTAATCAAGCTGGGTATGGAGGCATGTGTCTATGATTCCAGTCACCTGGGAGGTTAAAGGGGACAATCACTTGAGCTTAGGAGTCTGAGACTACCTTGAGCAGCATAGGGAAAAATAAATACATACAAATAAATGAGTAAGAAGGGTCGAAGTCAGATTGAGGACTAAATGATGGATGGGAAGTTAGAGACAACATTGAAAGAAATGAAGAGAACACAAACTCACTGGGCGAGTAGCACGGCTTGTTCACTAGATGTCCATGCATTTTGAAGGAGACGTGGATGTGGGAGAGGCTCTGGGGCAAAAGGCCTAGACACCCCTGGATGCTT
This sequence comes from Peromyscus leucopus, assembly GCF_004664715.2. NCBI lineage: Eukaryota > Metazoa > Chordata > Mammalia > Rodentia > Cricetidae > Peromyscus > Peromyscus leucopus. The sequence continues at coordinate 5,777,578 of NC_051072.1, read as the reverse complement.
TATTGTCACTTAAGCAGAAGGGCTTTTCCTGCTTGGATCTTCCTGGTTGAGTCCTGGGCCTGGGCCTCTGGCTGTTCCAGAAACTGGTTGCTATCTCTCTTCACAGGATGGAGTAGAGCTGTGACCTCTAGTTACCATCACACATCTGCTTCTCACCCTAAGCAATGCTCTTGGCTTCTACATCCTTTCTGTTGCCCCAGAATCCGCTGTGAGTGACTATAACTGCCTCCCACTGCATTCATGGGACCACATCTCTCCATCACAGCTTCCGGATGACCAGTCCCTGCTGATTTCCCCTTGCTTTGTGCATTCCAGCTGTATGAGTCTTGACTCACTTCCTCTGTAGGCTAGTGACTCACCACTCCCCCTGATGCTCTAACCTCTGCCTGACTCTAGGTACCACCTTAATTGCCACTTTTCCAGGAAAGTGCCCCCACTCTCAGGTCCCATTTGTTATACACTCCTGCCATTTTCTCCATAACCTCTCTTTCCACGCATAATTAAATACGTAGTTTATGATTCACATGTTGTTTGTGGTCTCCCCAACTAGACCTCAAACTCCATGAAGGTAGACACTGTTTTCTGTTTGCTGTGCAATCCTCGGTGCTTGGTGTGGTAGCTATTTAAGACATAATTATTCATTCGGAGCCAGTAGCTTTGGAATTGTCTTCCCTGCCTCAAAATTTCATTGTGAAATATTTCAAGCCTACAACACAGAGATGATGTCCTTATGACGGTCTTATGATATAGCTACTCTTAGCCTATTTTAGTAACAATGGAAAAGAGGGTGTGTGTGTGTGTGTGTGTGTGTGTGTGTGTGTGTTGTGTGTGTGTGTGTGTGTGTGTGTGTGTGTATGTGTGTGTGCATGCACTCACCCATGTGCAGGTGCACTCACACTGGGGGCATGCATAGAGGATGAAGGTTGCTGTTGGGTGCCCTCTTTCTAGTGTTCATCTAAACACACTGGGTCCACCATTGAATGTGGAGCTCGCCGTTTCAACAGTCCCCAGGATCCACCTTTCTCAGGATCCACACCAAGCACTGAAGTTACATGCATATGCCACCACACCCAGCTTTTACATAAGTGCTAGGGATCTGACCCTGTGCCCTTTTGTGTGTGCAGAAAACTCTTTCTACTCTGAGCCATCTCCCTAGCCCCAAATAGAGTTTATGCTTTAGCAAGCTGCCCAGCTGATAGGAATGGGGTACCAGGGTTTGAATAGGAGATATGTATATTAATGACCAAGAGTAGAGGGTGATTCTTGGGGGTCTTCATCAGGACCTTCCCTGAGAGAAAACAAGAGAAAGGGTGACTGACCCAAGTCGGAGCAGAAGAAATGGGTTTTGAGCTGAAGAAAGGTACTGACGCTGATTGCAGGCTGTGGTGTCTCCCCCTCACGCCAGAGACAACATCCTCTGTGAAGAGACAGGAGGGCAGGATGGAAGTGGGGAGGCTTATAACAGCTGCAGAGGGGATGGAAAGGGAATCTTGCGGTGATCAGGAGAATGATTGTCAAGAAGCATTCAGAACCCAGCTGTGGGATGGAGAGGAGGAATTTGTTGTGGAATCATTCAGCTCAGTTAAAATTTTCTGGTCATCAGCACTTAGGCGGTTACAAAGCAGAATCCTCGCCTTGGCCCCGACTCTTCTCTCTCCCTGTGCATTTGTGGGTAGTAGGTCTATTAGCGTCTCAGGCCTACACTCTCTTTCAGGCCTTTCCTCCTTCTATCTGCTAGGATGGCGTTTAGCTCTCTGCTCCCATCCCAAAGCCTGAAGATGGAAGGAAGAAAATCCACCTGAGCTCTTAGGTTGTGAATTTACTCCTTAAGACTTCGTCACCTGTGAAGCCAGGGGCTAGTGTGGTGGCTCTTTTATTTTTTTATTTGTGTGTGTGTGTGTGTGTGTGTGTGTGTGTGTGTGTGTGTGTATACATGTGTGTGTAGATGTGTGCACATGTGTACACATGGGTGTGTGCATGGTGTACATGTAGAGGTCAGAGGACAATTTTGGGGTGTTGGTTCTGTCCCCCCACCTTGCCAGGGCAGTGCCTCTCTTGTTTCTGCCACTCTACATATTTGAGGACGACCCACTGGCTTTTGGTCGGTTCTCTTGTCTCTACTTCCCGTCTTGCCGTCGGAGTGCTGAGATTACAGACGCAAGCCGCCACATTCAGGTTTTTGTAAGTTCCAGGGATCAAGTGCAGGTTTTCAGGCTAGTGTGGGAAGGACTTCTACCTACTGAGTCATGTTGCTAACCCAGTGTGGTGGCTCATGATTCTCCACAATCGCCTGTGGGAGGAACAGAGGGAGGAAGAAGTAGGAGGACACAGCATCCAATTGTCCCTATTGCCCTGACTCAAGAAAGTGTCACACAGTCACTGTCTAGGGCCCACTCTATGCCAATGTTCTTTCCAGGGACAAATAATATTCCATTGCTTAGCTGGGCCGCATTCTGTTTTTCATTCATCCAGTGGGTTGGTGATATGATACATCTACATATCGGGGTGTTATTTAATAATTTTGGTTCTTTCTACCTTTTAATGGCATAAGTAACGGGACTATGAACATCTTTTAGTTGATCAAGAAAAGAATGGATGGGTCATGACTTGATCACTCTTCAGTTAGCACCTTGAGGAACTGTTGGGTTGCCTGCCAAGGGAAGGCACTGATTTTGAATTCCAGCAGTAATGAATGAGGGCTCTAATTTGTGAGTGCCTTTGCAAACACTTGTCGCTTTTATTCTTTGGGGCATCCCAGTGACTGTGAAGTATTGTCTCATTGTGGTTCTGATGTGCATTTCACTAGCAACCAAGTGTATCTGTACATGAAGTGCCCTGGTGCACAGTAGGTCACGAAACCCTCCTCATTCCAGAGCAGTACTGCCTTCTGTGCTGGAGAAAGGGATGCTATATAGAGAGTACAAAAGGGGTCTGTATAGACAGGCTTTGCTGTCTTTCCACTCTATTAGCAATCGTGACAGAACAGTGGCATTCCCAGGAAAACTCCAAAGGTCTGTGTAAAGAGACCTGCCAGAGAGCTGAATACTCAGAGGTACCTAGAGGGTGGCATACTTGGGGAAAACACAGAACCTCCATGTCCCTTCTCCGGTGCCTCAGCCTGTATATCTCTCCATTTGTGCCCTCTGAAATAAGCCAGGAAGGGTTAGTGTTTTGCAGAGTTCTGTGAGCCATGCAAACAAATTAACTAAACTCAAACAGTGGCTTGTGGGACTGGTGGCCTGTTGGCCAATCAGAAACAGGTGAAGCAACTTGGACTGGTGACTGGCATCTGGAGTCATTGGAGGGAGGGGCCGTCTTAGGGCTAAGCTGCAGCCTCAGGGCTCTGCCAGCGCCTTCATGTAGAGAGGCGAGGACTGAACTGAGGCAGAGGAAACCCTCTGCTGTCAGTTGTGGAACTGACTGACGTTTGCTGGTGGGAGGACTTCCCACATCCAGAGGTCACCACAGGAGCTTTCTGTATTGATTGTGGTGGTGTGATGGGAAAATTAGAAATCAAGGCATTTTCTCACCTCCCTCCTCACATTTGGCTTCAGAAGTGACGGATGGTGTTGTGTTTAATAGAAGAGATGGAATTTGTGCTGGATTTTCTGTCTCTATCTTTAGACCCCACCTCTCTTCATTTCCCCTCCTTCCTATACAGTTCTAGAGAGAATTCAGTGCACAGTGGGAAAAATATCATATTCCTGTGATCTCAACTTCTTGTTATGTGACAGGGATGTAGCCAAACGCAAGCCTCAGGAGGTAAGGGAGTTGGGAGTCATGAACTGTGGAGAATAGAGGACCCCAAAATTGTAGAAGGATAATGGATCAGAAAAGCATGGAATACCTGCAGAGACAGAGAGTGAAATAAATGCCCCTTATTAGTCTTCAAAAAGGGTCTTTTTAGTATTTAGTATTTAGATATGGGAAACCAAAGTCTACATACCTGTGTCATGGGAAAAAAAAAAACAAACAGCTTCAGTGGTTACTATTCTAGTAAAAGATCTCAAAGTAGCAGGAGACCCTATGACCTATGTGGTAGTTCCCTGCAAATTGAAATATTCTCCTCAGAATGGGATGAGGAGACTTATGAGACTTTAATGTCTAGACAAACAAAAACTTAAAAGATTCAGGAAGGCTTTATAAAAGGATAAACAACCCAGGTAGGAGCCTGAGCACCCAGCTGCAGGGAGGATGGGTGGAGCTGTCTGTAAGTCATGCAGAGCGCTCCCAGGCTGTAGTTTAATTAGTTTAATTGGGCTGCCTTTTGGGTGAAACATCAACTCTTTTGAGTCATCCCTGCTCCTGTGAGTAATCTCGGCACCCATACACCTGTTAGTAGCTCCAATGAAAACTCATTGTCTCACCAAGTTGGACTTTGGTGCAATTCTAACTTTGGTCTGTGGTGGGCTTCCCTTCTGGAGTGAGTGGAAATACGTGGTGCCACACAATTTGACCTTATGAAATAGGAACTTTATTTCCTTATTCACATTCTTATTCATTCTCTCCATAGTTAAGACCACAGTTTAAAGATCATTTCTGGAAGATGCCGAGTTAGGAAATTCAAATCCCTAGATGCTGAATACCATGCATACCCAGTTATATGTTTACATGTCTTAGCTTGTGGTTACATAGATGTGTTCATAGCTAACTTACCATTAGCAAATATTCTTGTCCTGTACCTTCTCTTGATCCTTGTGTCTAGCACACATGTAATTCTATGCTTTTAGGAGTGGCCTTGTAGTTTGATTATTGATTGACTGATGGGTCATTGAAGAATAGAGTCCCTGTTCCTTTTCTTGCTTTGGAGAGCATTGCCTACTGAACTGTATCAAAGTTAAAATGCTGAGCTATACTAAGAGGAACCAGAGCACAGAAGTTGTTCCTACTCTGAGGCAAATGTAGGTGGAAAAGGTCCCCCTTTGAAAGGAATCCAAACATTAAAGGAAAAAATCAGTCAGACTTTTTTGTTCATATTCAGATACTCACAAGCCGTATCCATGACCCATGCGCTGTTCCTATTTTCTCCCATGTAAATATCCAGGAGGCAGGGACTGAAGTTCTCGAGATAACAAGCCAGACCTTACCAGAACAGGGCTAATGCAAAGCAAGGTGAGGCACAAGGTTGGTTGGAGCAGCCCAGTGTCTAGAACAAAAGAGTGCTGACTGACCAGGTCTCAAACAGAGCTTTCGGTGTGCGATTTTTGTACTTTTCCTTCTTGTGACTTCAAGGTCTGGGAAAGAGCAAGCTCTACAAGTGAGTTCATTCCAGAAGCACAGAATGTGTGACTGTTAGTATAAATTTTCAACTGCCAGGACCTAGAATAACCTTGGAGATGGGTCTCTGGGCGTTATATTGATAGTACTAATTGAGGTGGGAAGACCTATGCAATGTGAGTGGCACTGTTCCCTGGCCACGGTCCTGAACCATCTACACGGAGGAGAAAAAGAACCGGCTCGTAGTTTACATCCAGTCTTCTCTGCTTCCTGGTTGTGGGTGTGATATGACTGCTGCTTCAAGTTCCTGATGGCCTGGCTTCCTACCATGAAGGACCCTTGAACTGTAGGCTAAAATAAACCTTTTCCTCCTTAGGTTGCTATTCTCAATTTTGTTTTCATTTTGTTTTGTTTCTGTTTCTGCTTTTTAAAGTACAGCAGCAATAAAAGCAAAACTAGGATTGTAACAGACTGGTTGTCAAAAAGAGATACTGTCTCCATCTCTGAGAAACCTGGAAATCAGAATTGCCATGTTATTAGGAAAGAGGGAAACTGAGTGAGCCAGTAACTCCAAGGGGCTGGTTATGGCTTCAATAATTGACTGAACACCCTGTTGGCAGACTTGAATACGGAAGGGTGTAGAAATATTCTCTAACATGCAGAGGGAAAGCCTATTGAATTTTCTTCACACTTTCGACTCTTAAACTTGGCAAAAAAGAAGAAGGAGGAGGAGAAGGAAGAAGAAGAAGAAGAAGAAGAAGAAGAAGAAGAAGAAGAAGAAGAAGAAGAAGAAGAAGAAGAAGAAGAAAGAATGCAGAGGAGTTCACAAAATCGCTGGCTGTATTGTGGAGTGGCAATGTCATCTGCCATCAACTTTTGATTGCAGAGTAAGCAAAGCATCAATATGGTGAGTGCTAATCCAACTGCTCCTTGACTTTATAATTGGGCTCAGCGTTCTGATATGATCCTCCATCCATCACAATTCTCTACTTGATCAACCATCTGTGCTTCTCAGGGTTTTAAACCACATCTTGCTAAAATATGCACACTCAAAGCAGCGTGAACATTAACCTCTTCATTACATCCCCCTATTGTGGCGTAGCCCTAAGCAAATAGAAACCACAGGGCAGTAAATTGAGAACCCAGTGGCACCTTCTAGTACCTTCTGCCCATGTAATCTGGAAAGTGTATAATGCCACATTGTAGGGAACATGTGCCATTTTATATTAGTGAAATTGTTATTGGTAGACACGGAGTTATATTTCTTTAAAACTCTTTAAACACCCATTTAATCAATTCCACCAATGAAAAGAGTAATATAATCATTGTGTTCATTAACCTGAACCAGGTCTGCAACTTTCCCAAGATTTTGCTCTTACTATGACTATTTCTATAACAAAATATTCACAGCCACCTTTTCAAGGACTTGGAGGAAGAGAAATAAACATTTTAGAAATTGGAAAGAGCATGGTGTGCTTGGTTGTTGCCAGTGAGTTTTCCAAAACAATGATGTCACTTATAAATGATTTGCTCATGACATGCCAGAGAACAAAAGTGAAATTAGTAAGAATACCTCACGTAAAAAAGAAACACTCCCTTATCTACCCTCTCTCAGACATGACCAGGGAAAGATGCGATTAGTGTGAAGCAGAGACTGAGATGAGTGTCATCGTCAAGGGTCCACTAGCTTATTTCTTCCTTCAGCTGCTCACACTGAACGTGGGTCCTACACGATGAAGCCTTCTAGAAGGAACAGCAGGGTCTTGGATGCTGGGGTTTAACCTTTAAAGTGAAATAATGGTTACCTGGCTCTGTTAGCTGGGAGGGGCCCCCACTGTCTCCACTCTGGTAAAACTGCAGGGGAGAGGTAACAGGGGGTCAGACAATGAAATCAAAATTTAAAGTATTTACACGTATATATGCATACATCAACATATATATGTTTACACACACACACACTCATTACTAATCCAGGGGAAGAAACTTCAGCTTGTTAAGAAAAGAGGTACAGTGTTTATTACTTTTAAATAAACACAGCAATCTGCCCAGGATAGCAAAGCTCTGCTTAGCAGGAGCCCATGGGGATCCTCATTTGATGAATACATAGGAATGCTTTCCAATTAACTTATCAATGATTTATGAATACATAGTTCTCTGGAGTGCTTACAAATATTTGGAAAACATAATTACTTACAGAAGGATTCAACGAGCTGAATTTTTGCTGTTCAACTGAGCGTTGTGGACCCCATTTGTTTACTTAGCCAACCCCTTCTTTACAAATGATACACTTGAGCCGAGCTCCCGCTGGTATTTTCTCAGAAATGCCTAGCTTTTGTGACATTGCCGTTATGGGACTTTGCACAGCTTGGGCTGATCTGCCTTGTGTTGAGCTGAAAGCAGTGGCTTTGCAGAGCCACCCCAGGCGGAAAGAGTTTCCCTGTGACCTGTTCTGACGGCTCTTACCCCGGCACACAAAACCAAGAGGATGAACTGGGTTTGTTGGTCTCCTTAGGAACAATGACAAGTGCCGTACGAGGGGACTAATGTAAGCTCTCACTGCCACAGTGTGGGTGTGCAGGTCAGAGGAGGACACTCGGGAGTCTGTTCTCTCTTTCCACAGTGGAGTCTGGAGTTCGAACTCAGGTCATCAGTCTTGACAGCAAGCATGTTTACCCACGGAACCATCTCATAGACCCAAAGTTAATTTAGGTTTTAAAAATTGGATTAAAATAAAATATTATTTTATGTCTTTAAGTGTTGCTTACATTTCCCTCAAATTCTAACCTGGTAATTAAACTAAACTTTTTTCTTCTTCTGTTCAGATTGTCCATGCACCTCTCAATCTGAGAGTCTTGGGGATAATGATAAGGTGGCAGCTTGATTTTCTGTCAAGAGCTGATGGATTGAGTAGGGAATTGGCTAAAGGGAAATTTTAGGTGTAGGCATGTTTGGGATTACAGAGAAGAGACATGTTCCATGACCTAAAGAAAAGCAAACCTTCTGACAACACAGAATCACCAAAATCACGGAAGAATGTGGAGTGGGAATGTGGTCTTAACTCATAGTGAAGAATGGCCTCTGAGGCATGTCTCTGGTCCCTGGCATATTTGGTGGTCTTTTGTCCCATGAACCCAGGAAATGCTGCACAGGTGGCCTCTTGATGTCACAGTGTTGCACTGTTCCCTTCTCCCTCCTCTTTCAGCTAAGGACACCCATAAGGACAGAGGTTGTATCTCCTTCATTTTTGTTCCATGTGCAGTGTCTGGTGCTGGTTGATTGATGGATGAATGAATAAAAACCTTGCAGCATGAAACAGAGATTGGAAGACAGAAGGAAGAGTTTCTACATCCCTACAGTGACCCCTTTGGCTTGCAATAGACACACGCTTCGATCTTTAGTGTTAATTGTCACTAGAAATGATCCAGAATTGCCTGGGAGATAGGCCTCTGGGAATATTTGACAGGAATTATCTTGATATGCTAATTAATGTGGAAAGATCTGTCTACTGTGGGTGGCACCATTCCTTGCCTGGAGTCCTGGACTTGTATAAATGAAGAAAGGTAACTGAATAACATGCATGTATTCATTGCTCGTTTCTTCTCACTTGGGGATACAATGTGGCCAGTTGCTTCAAGTTCCTGGTGGCTGAACTTCCTTGCCATAATGGTATGCTTTGAAATGTGAGCTAAAATAAACCCCAAGTTCTTTGTCAGGGTATTGTATCACAGATACAGAAAATAAATGAAGACACCTGCCATTGAGACACCTGCCGTTGAATGGACAGTGTCCTACTCAAATTTATCTTTGAAGTTCTAGCCCTCAGTGTGACTGCATTTGGAGAGAGGAGTTGCAGAGAGTTATTAAGGGTAATCAAGGTCGTAAATATAGGGCTGTCATCTGCCAGGACTTGGGGTGGTGGCTTTGTGAAATAGAAACAAATGAGGAGAAATGTATCATGTATATGCATATACACTGGGGAAAACCACGTGGAGGTGTGCTGTGATGTCACCTGTGAGCCAGGAAGATGGCCCTCTTCAGAACCAACTATAATGGCACCCTGTGAGAAAATGAATATCGTTGCTTAAGCCCCCCCGTCTGTGGTGTTCTGTAAGGCCAGCCTGGCTATGCCAGGACACCACTATTTCGGGTACCTGTCTCTTCTGTGCTTTCTTCTGACTGTCTTCTTCACACAGGGATGGGACTATCCTTGTTGCTGGCTTTACAGGTCACAGCTGACGGAACCAAGCTGCTATTAGACTTAAGATTATCTCTTTAGGGTTTAGGGTTTTATTTGACAGTCCATCTGTTTTGGCTGCTCAAACTAAGGTTTTTGTCAACATGGATGTCACACTGGTAAGTGAAGGGACACAGAGAGCCATACAGAGAGGTGCCAGTGGGTGCTGCTGCCCTGTTCCTAGGACATCCTGCTTACCCTTTTTTGGGACACTTCTGTTTCTTCCTGTACCTGCTTTTCCCATAAGCCACACCGAGTGGGCTTTGCTTTCTTTTCATCTCGACAATGACGAGGCTTTTCGAAGTTCACTTTCTGGCTTGAGTCTTTAGCAATGGGGATATAGACTATGAAACATGTACACTGTGGATAAAGTCTCCTCTTTATTGGCAGAAGAAAATTTCCTAAGTGCCCAATTCTAGTAATGCGCTGGCATATTCTCCTCCTGATTCTCCTCTCCCAGTTTAGTCCCATGATAGACTGCATTTCTACAGTTTTTTTTTTCTGTCACGTGGTAGTAGATGGCATACATATTTTCAAAATTTGAAATGGCAACTGAGAAAGAAAACTGTCCCAAACAAGGTCTGGAAACACATTTTTTATTTTTTTTAGAAAAATCAACACTTATATTCATTGTATATGATGCTGTGTGCGGAAGGACATTCCATACAAGCATATATTGCACCTTGAGCACATTCTCCCTCCCCCTTCCTTCCTTCCTGGCCCTCTAGTTGGTCCCCTTTGTTCCCTCATACAAGTTTGCTTTTAATTCATGTCATAAAAACACATGCAGGTTTACGTGTCTATACAGAGTCAAGGGACCGCGTGTGAGACAAAGCACATTTGTCTTCCTGGGACTGACGTACTGTGATCATCTCCAGCTGCCTCTGCTTTCCTATAAATGACATATTTTGGTCATTTTCCCCTTTTATTTTTGAGATTATGATATAATTATATCATTTCTCCCTTCCTATAACTTCATTCTTTATAGGCATAAAAAATTCCATTATCTATCTCCACCCTGCTTTCTGTATACTCCTCTGTTGCTGGGCACCAGGTTGTCACCACAAATGAGCAGCTGAGAGTGACAGGAGGTGTCTTTGTGACATATTGACTTGGAGTGATTTGGAGAAGTACTCAGGTATGCTGTAACTGGGTCACATGGTAGATGTGTTTTTAGTCTTCTTAGGAACCCCCATATTAACTTCCACTGTAGCTGGGTTAGTTTAAATCCTCACCAGCCCTGGATAAAGGCTCCATTCTGTCTGCATCCTCACCAGCATTTGCTTTCTTGTAGGCCAGAATGGCCTCAAACTCAGAGATCTGCCTGCCTCTGCCTCCAGAGTGTTGGGATTAAAGGCATGGACCACCACAGCCCGGGCTAGCATTTATTTTCTTAATGACTGCCATTCTGACTGGGGTGAGATGGAATCTCAATGTACTTTTAATTTGCATCTCTCTGAGGACTAGAGACGTTGGCCTTTTTCACATGATTATTGGCCTTCCATGTATCATTCATGAGAGAACAATCTGTTCACTTCCTAGCCATTCATTGCTGTGGAATAATCCTGTACACTGTGAAGATGTGTTGCTTTCATTGTTAATAAAAAGGTGATTGGCTGATGGCTAGGCAGGATTGGGGGTGGGCAGAGAGAATGCTGGAAGGAGAAGGGCAGAGTCTGAGGAGTCTCGAGGAGCAGAGTGAGCTGGATAGGAAGTATGCATATGAGGTAAAGGAGTCTCAGGGCAGCACATAGATTAATAGATGTGGGATAATTTAAGTTATAAGAGCCAGCTAAAAACAAGCTTACACTCTCAGCTGAGCATTTATACTTAATGTTAAGTCTCTGTGTGGTTATTTTGGGAACTGGCTGGCAGGATAGAAAAGACCACCTACAGATCATTTATTTGGTTGTTTGACTTCTTGTTTTGTGTTTTGATTTTGTACATTCTAGCTATTAATCTTCAGTTAGATATACAGCCAGGAAGAACTTTCCACCATTCTGTAGGCCATCTCTTCACTTGTCTATTTTGTTTGCTATACAGAAGCTTTTGTAATTTTATGAGGTCTAGTTTGTTAATGGACCCAAGCAACTTATTCCCAAGCAACTAGAGTCCTACCCAGAAAGTCCTTACATGTGCCTATATCTTGAAGTATTTGTTCTGCTTTCCTCTAATATTTTCTAAATTTTAGATCTTACATTATGATATTTGATCGATTTTGTACACAGTTGGTGATGGGGATCTAGTTTCACCCTTTTACATGTGAATATGCAATTTTTCCAGCACCATTCAATGAAAAAGCTGTTTTCTTTTCCAGTGTATATATTTGGCATTGGATGCAGCTGTGTTAGTCTGTTTTATTCTACTGGCCTGTGTGTCTGAAGTTCCCTGAAGAGAGCATGTGTAGTGGTATTTGCTCTGGTCATGGATTTATTGTTTTATTTGGCACCCAATATGGGGCACGTATTTCCACATACAACCTGGGAAAACTTAAGAAAGGGTTCTAGAACCTGAGGTCAAACAGTTTGTAATTATTATAAGCCTCCGTGTGTTTACTTGGGACCAAGTGACTGCAGGACACAGGAAAACTGGCTACAAGAATGTGTAACTCCCTTTCGGATTCTGGTACACTTGAAGATGGTTGGAAGTCTTTCTGCAAAGTTGTGCATGCCTGACCTCCTTCCTAGCTGACTTTGGATTTTGTGGCCTCCAATACCACTTGATGTGTTTTACATTGTGTCACGACAATGTATAGATTTTAAAAACATGCTACTTTTATAAACATGAAATAACACATGAATGACTTTTAACAGTTAATGAAGATCCAGCTAGGTTAAGAGTTACAGAGGTTTCCGAAGTATTTTCATCAACTGATGGTATAACGTCAGCACTAAGCTGGTTGATGTTTTCTATGACAGTAGAGTGTCTGTGATGACCTAATGCGCCAGGCAGAAATCATTTTCATATTTACCGGACAGAAGACCTGCTTCCGCACAATATGTGCCTGACTGATGTGTGTTTACAAGATACTGTCCCAGAAGAACCAACCTTTTTGTCCTGCCAACCTTTTTTGCTCAGTTCTGAGCCTCAGAAATCATGAGTGTTCTTTCTGATATCCAAAATTTGGAACTTTTTAAATAAACTGTCAATTTTTGCTTTTCTATAAATATAGCTAACAGAAGGAACATCTTCGAATTGGCTGTCTTTTTTTCTCCTACGGAGAATTCAAAATAAAACTTTGACATATACTTTTCTCAATTTGGCTGAGAGGTTGTTTTAATATTTCAGTTCTAAAAAATTATTAACAAGGTCATCCAAGTGCCAGCAAGCAGCAGGTGAATAAATTATCTGACTTTTTTTTTGTGCCTTGAAGGCACAAACTAAAACATACAATTTAAGGATAATTTATATAATCAGAAACTTATACATTTATTCCATATTGAAAGAAAATCAGCCCCAGGTTAGGAGGAGATGGCTCAGTGGATAAAGTGTGTATATCAGAAGAATGAGAACCTAAGTTTATATCACCAGCACTCACATAAAAGATCTGGGTGCAATAGTGTGTGTGTGTGTGTGTGTGTGCGCGCGCGCGCGCGCGTGCGTGTGTGTGCGCGTGCGTGTGCGTGCGTGCGTGTGTGTGTGTGTGTGTGTGTGTGTGTGTGTGTGTGTGTGTGTTTGAGACGGGGTTTCTCTGTGTAACAGCCCTAGCTGTCCTCAAGCTATCTCTGTAGACCCAGCTGGCCTCAAACTCACAGAGCTTCATCTGCCTCTGCCTCTCAAGTGCTGGGATTAAAGGTGTGCACCACCATCACATGGCCAATGAGTGTTTATTTGTAATCCAAGAACTGAGAAGGATTATTTCTGGAACTCAGTGGCCAGTTAGCTGTCCTGAGTCAGTGAGCTCCAGGTTCAATGAGAGATCCTTTCTCAACAATTAAGGTGGGGGGGGGAGCAACTGAAGAAGACACCTGACACCCATCTCTGGCCTCCATATGCACATGTGCACACACACATCACAGACACACACACACACACACACACACACACACACACACACACACACACATCACAGACACACAAGTTAAAGACAAATCACCAAGCATTTTCTAATTATTCAAATAATGAATTGTTTATATTTAGATTTAGATGGAAAATAACATTTGCTAAAATAGTAAGTTTTCATAGTAAATTCAGCTTTATAATTTCTATTAAAATATTACAACTTTAGATAAATCTCATTATATATATAGTTGTGACACATTCTCTTCAAATTACTTGTCAACAGTTTCTATTAGACATTTAAAATCTTGACACACTCTTTGTGGATAATACATTCTCTGTTCTTAGCTATAGTATTTCTGATAAGCTGTGATTCTACCCATACACAGCAAGGTGGCAAAGTCTGCTGAACCTCCTCGAAGGTTTCCTGTTCATTAAATCTTGCTCTGTAGACCAGGCTGGCCTCGAACTCACAGAGATCCACCTGGCTCTGCCTCCCGAGTGCTGGGATTAAAAGCGTGTGCCACCACCACCTGCCTAAGTAACACTTTCTTTAGAGAAAGGAAGACATATGGTTTTATTTTTGGCGTAAAGCCCATGTTTTAATTATAAAAAATGTTTTTATTGGGTGCTTCAGAGATGGCTCTTCAGTTAAGAGGAGCAGAGTCTGATTCCAGGCATCCACATCTGGTGGCTTACAACCACCTCTTATTCCAGCTCCGGGGGATCTGATGCTTCTGGTCTGCACAGGCACCTCTGCCAGATGTGTTGCCCATTGTATTGTGTTTTTAGTGATTAGCTTCTCTAAACAAACAAACAAAAACAACTTTTCTCTTATTTTTGAGATTATAATTGTATAATTTCTCCCTTTCCTTTCCTCTCTCCAGAATCTTCCCATATGCCCTTTGTCTTTCAAATTCATGGCTTCTTTTTTCAAAATTAATTGTTATTGTTACATGCCTATATAAAAATATATACATATTCCTAAATATAACTTTTACAGTCTGCATATGTATGTTTTCAGGGCTGACCGTTTGGTATTGGTTAACCAATTGGTGTGCTCTTTCCTGAGAAAGACTATTAATTCTCCTGTTCTCAGTACTCCTTAGTTACCTGCAGTTCTTTGGGGTTTCCTCCAACCACTTCATCATATCTACTGGTATTGTCCTTGGTCAGCTCATGTTTAGGCAGCCATGGTGAGCTTCTCATTGAAGTCCAAGATTGATAGGCTTGGTTGAAGTCCAAGGTTGATGGGTCTGATTGCACATGTCTGGTTGCCCTAGTTATAAGAATGTCTGGGAAAATGGTGGATATGTTTAATTTCTGTAGGGGACAGAAGGTTCTTGTTGGTACAAAATTCTTCAAATATAAAAGGTGATTTAGATGGTGGTTAACAAAAGAAGATAAATGCCTCAGACATCATAGCTGCATTTCAGCTAAGGTGTGAAAGGGAGAGCAGGTCCTTTTTCTCTCATTAGAAAAGTGGGAACATTCCCAGGATGCTAGCAGAGTCACGATGGCTTCCTGACAATAGAGTAGATTAATTTCGTCAGTGCAAAACTGTTGGGCTTAATGAGGCAGCTGGCTCAGCTACTCAAACTTTACCTTCCAGTGATAGGATCAGCTTAGGTGATGCAAGGCTGACTCAGAGTGGTGGTAAGATTGAGGGGGATACTGGGATGAAGGTATTCCTTAGCTATTGTCTTGGCTACAGATCACACCACCATTAAGGAACTGCGTTACCTGTTTCCAGAAAGCAGCCCATTCCTTTTCTTGAAAGATTTTGACATAAGCCTCAATCTACTCCCCAGCCCCTGGATCTTTTAACGACAGATTCCTGCTGGGTGCTTTTGTTACCCAGCATGAATTAGATCTATAAAAACCAGATCTTGAATTTAAGAAGACCCACTTCATGAACACTGTGTCATAGGTGCTAAGACTAATTACACAGAGTTGCAACATTTCAGATCCGAGAAGAGCTGATCTAGACAATGACTTCATTTTTATAAAAAAAAGATAGGCATTTTATGGAAATGAAAACAAAGACAGGCTCATTAAGAGTCACATAAGTGTTGACTGGAACAGTCTTTTTGTTTTATCTTTTAGTATACTGTGATAATTGAAAATTCTATATTTTTTTTCTGTGAACCTGATTTTCAGGATTTACATACTTAACAAATGCCATGTCAGCTCTCTGGAATTTCATAAAATTCCTTGGTTTGGGACATCACTACAGTCTATAGTAGTAATTTTTTTTTTTTTTTTTATTTACAAAAGAGTGGGAGGGTAATGGAAACAAAAAGAGAAAATAGGTAGGTGAGTAGAAAGATGGACAGACAAATAGATACTATCCAATAGAATTTTGTTGATGGTGCCACTTACATGATTTTTAAGTGAAGATTTCATTGCTTACCATAAACAGTGGGCTGAAAAGCAGCAACAAGCAAAGAAGGATACAGTAGTTTGCAAATCTCTACATTTACATGACAAAACTTTGAAATGGCAGAAGTCACTGTCTACTGTAGAGCTCGCTTCATTTCAGCTTCTTTCTTCTAAGCCTGCTTCTACGAGAGAGACAGAAGCTGGAAATACTTTACAGCCTCCCTTGCAGCTAGCTATGGGTGTCCACTGACATGGCTCTTAAGAGGGCAGTACTGAGGAGAGTGAATAGTCAAATATTAATGGTGGGTAGGTATGACTAATGAAGGTCAGGGCTTAGACCACTACCAAGGAGGTTTGCTCTAGCTTGGGGATCCCAACTACTACCATTTCACCACAAGCAAATTATTATTTTTTTTTCAGCAAGTTGAAATTTCAAACATGACAATGTCTACTACGCAATTTTACCTAAGATGATGCAAATCAGGCAACTTCAGGACTCTAGTAACCCAGTCTTAGCCCCACTTTTTGGGTTCAGTCAGGGCTGTGCTGATTGATGTACCAGCATCCTGGGGACACCCCTTCACTTCCATGCCCAGCTTCCCAGTATCTTCTCTCAGTATAGACTAGAGGACAGGCAGCAGCTGAGCTAAACTGCCAGGGCCTGATGCTCAATCTCTTCTACTTATGTAGCCTTGAGCAAGCTGCTTCCTCTCCCCGTGACTTCTCTCTAAGAAGGACGATGCTGATACCTGACAGACTCAGAGGGCATTTTAAGATAGCAAGTCAGTGCACCGGAGTCCAGAGAGAGGGGTGACTTGTCACTTTTCTTTCACAGGCCTACCATCTGATGTGCTAGTCATGAAACAGTTTTCTTTCTTTTTTTTTGTTTTTGTGTTTTGAGACAGGGTTTCTCTGTATAGCTTTGTGCCTTTCCTGGATCTCACTCTGTAGACCAGGCTGGCCTCGAGCTCACAGAGATCTGCCTGCCTCTGCCTCCAAAGTACTGGGATTAAAGGTGTGCGCCACCACTGCCTGGGGTCAAACAGTTTTATAATTAATTATTAATTAATTAATTAATTAATTTTTCAGAGCTGAGGACCGAACCCAGGGCCTTGCACTTGCTAGGCAAATGCTCTACTGAACTAATTCCCCAACCCCCATGAAACAGTTTTCATCTCTACTAAGATGGCTAGGTAAGTTCAGGAGGCGGTGGACCACGCCTTTAATCCCAGCACTCAGGAGGCAGAAGCAGGTGGAGCTCTGAGTTCTGGTCTACAAAGTGGATTCCAGGATAGCCAGGGCTACATAGAGAAACAACCAAATAAAGATAGCTGGGTTTAAATATTTCTGAGGCAATTGTAGGATATTAACTTTGATGATAATGTCATGAGGGAGACTGGACAATGACATATAGAGCCTCGTGGACAAACTCAACCACCTTCAGCCCCTGTCAGCACCCTCTATACCTGGATGTGAAAGGTATTACGTGGCAAAGATGCCCTTCTTGGGCACAAATTGTCACAAATTCAGATAGTGGGAATGTCATTAATTTTTTTTATATTTATGTGTAGGCACACATATACACACACTACAGCAACCTCACCGGTTCTTAGAATGTTATTTTTATATTTTGTTTCTGAAGATTGCGTAAGGATTTTTTCTTTCTGGTGAAAATCAGGTTAATCGGGCCTTATGGACAAATGCATTCCTTTGCTCATGAGGACTTGGGTGGGCCATCATAGATTTGATAGCTTTAGGATATCTGTCCTGTCCAGGATAGTATCAACCACTCACTTGGTATTCCTGCAACATAAAATCTAGCCCTGGAACCAAGATGTGCTGTAAGTACCAAACACACACCAGAGTTCTGGACTCAGTAAACAAAGTGAAAAGTAACCTTAATATTGTTTTTTCATATGTTGTTTACATAGAGCCAATATACTAGGTTAAATGAAACATACTATTAATTTCACTTACTTTTTACTTTCGGAAGTATTACTTCTATAAACTAAAAGCACACATATGTCACATGTTCTCTTCATATTGGACAGTGCTGACCCACGTGAGTGTTGGCACTCTTGGAATGCTTCTATTTAAATTCCTTTGGACAGTTCCTTGGAATTCTCCCAGGCACTACAGTTCTGGCTAAGGGGAGCCCAAATGTAGAATTAATTTTGTCACCTGCAGATGAAAACCCAAATTTAAACACTTCCCTTGAAGTCTTAGACCAGTAAACTATTGTGATGGAAACGACTTGACCAGGAAGCAAGGGAAGTTAAGAGTGATTCCAGGCTGTGGGAAAACTACAGATTAGTGTTAGCAGCTTCAAGTTATATTTTGAATATAACACTTTTTTAGACACACTTAAAATTTCTCATTCAAACAAATTACAAATACGTGGATTTGCTTATAGATGACGCTGAGAATAACGTTAATGTGAGACTTAAGAGAAACCTGATGTCTCACTGTTAAGAAATGGCCCTGAATTTGCCTTCTGCTCCCCAGTGCTGAGCCTAATGTCCCCCTAGTTTGTCTGGAGCTGGAGCTGGGAAGGTGCCCTGTAGTCAGAGGCGGGAGGAGGGAGCTGGTCCAGGAGGAGCATTGCTTGTCGTCATGGCAACCCGGGGAGCAGCAAACAGCCCTGCATACCCGACCACAGGCAACCTGAGGCGTCTACTGAAGGAGGCTGTGGCTGGGGACCCCAGCGCCAGGGACCCCCGCACCAGGCCGTGGCCACTGCACAGAGTCCCAGGAGCGCCGCGCCATGGAGAAGCTGGTACTGTGTGCGCTCCACGCGCGTGGCTCCCGCACCCAGTGAACCCAGGGCTCCCGGCTCCGCGGGTGGCGGTAGAGGCGAGGGGGTCTGGCAGGCTTTTGTTCTGGGGTTAAACTTCGAGAGTTTGGGGTTTAAAAGTGCTTTCATGAGCTTTTTATGGCAAGAGTTGCTGTCCCGTCGTTTCCCCCACCCCCCACCCCCCGCCCCAGGCTTTCCCGGGCAGCACAGGGCAATCCTATTGGGACACTGAATGTAAATGTGGGGACTTCAGGGGTCATCTCCTCCCAACCCAGTATCTTCACCCTGTCTTTATCCTGCTTACTCTCAGTGCTAAGCAGACGCTGGTTGTCAGCGACTTAGACTCAAGCCACTTGGTTGTCCCGCAGCGAGCATCACAGATATCTAGGTGTGGTAAAGGTCACTTTTGTTGGCTGTTACCAGCTCTCACTAGTCCTTTGTGTTCGGGCAAAAGCAAATGTTTAGTTCCCTTGGAGAGGGAGAGAGAAGCGTAGGACTAGGGGAGAGTAAGGGTTAGGTTAGGGTTAGACTGGGTTGCGGATAAAAGCCCCATCAGGTGGTTTCCAACAGGTGAGACACAGAGAGCAAGAGGTGCATGCCAACCAGCTCCCTTTTCATGTGGTTTTACTCCTTTTAAATTTTAGGTTGTCTATTTGTGTTTCTTTGTGGCTGAGGATCCAACTTAGGGCTCTGTGAATGTAGGCAGGCAAGAACTGTACCAGTGACACACACCCTAGCCCTATTTAGTTTCAGTGACTGTTTCAGAGTAAAAAAGAACCCAGGTGAATTGTATTTGTCTTCAAGGAAGATTGAATATGTATGTATTTATAATATATATATTTCATGTAACCATACCACATATAGCTACATTACTATAAAAATCAATAAAATATGCAATTTGTTGTTAATAAATGTGAGTACATACTGAATGAAGAACAGTTTATATGGACAGCTCATCTACTTTGGCATTTTCTTCTCTGTAAAATTCTTGAGTTATTTTAGTTGACAAAATTGTTCACATTTATCAGAGGCACATGCAAGGTAAGTGCTCTACCACTGAGCTACATACAGCCCCTGATTCACAAAAAGTATTGAAATTGTAGTGGTTGTGGAGCTAATTAAAGGACACATTTCCCCAAATGAGTATCTTTTTTGATTAATAGAACACAAATTCTGTAACAATTCATTGTTACAAACTCTAGTCACTATCTTGCAGAATAGAACCCTTAATCTTATTACTTTCTAGTTGAAATTTTGTATCCTTCTCCTGACATCTCTCTCTATTGGGGTCAGCTTGAAGCCTCCAGGTGATTCCACTAGTTCATCATTTTTAGATTCTACTTATGAGATCATGCAGAATTTCTCTGTAAATATTTACCTTGTTTAAAAGCTGCTGCTTTGTACCGTGAGCATTTCATTGTGGGAGGCATGTTAATATTTTGGTATAATTAATATGCTATAAATACCTGGTGTTTCTAATAAGTCTGTCTCATCAAAGGTGATATTTGGTTCATTTTAATAGTCTCAATGATCCTTCCATTTTCATTGTCTAAAGAACTAGAGACCTTGAAGTGACAGGTGATGTGAATATTAGGAAAACCAATGACTGTTAATACCGTATGATGTAAGCCCACCAGTGCTTTCAAGTTTTATCTTGTAAGGATGCGCAACATACCTGCTAGCTTCATACTGTGTTCTTGTGCATTGTTAACTGTGGTTGCCTTAAAATTTCACTGCTATTTTCTTTGCCTCTAATTTTCTCTGGGTGTGGATCTATTGAAATTGAAGGATTTAAAATGATCAGGTGTGCTGTTTTAGTTTTGGGTGATACTGGGGGATCTAATCAAGGGCCTTGCACATTCTAGGCCTCTTACTACTGAGCTATGTCCTTACCCTTGGGTATTGTTTCTATTTTTGTTTTTTTTTTTTTCCTTTGGAGGTAGCATCTTATACAGTATCCCAGGCTGGCCTCTGACTCCCTTCCTTCCTGCCTCAACCTCCAGACAAGCACCTCCATGCACAGCAAGTGTTTCTTGTTTAACTTCAGCAGCACATCAAAAAAGTTAACTTGATATATGTCTTTTTAGCTATCAAATTTGCAAAGCTTTCAGTCCCCAAATGATGTTGAAAATCATGTTAAGGGGCTGGTAAAAAGGCTCTGTGGGTAAAGGCACTGACTGCCATATCTGAGGATCTGAGCTCAATCTTCAGGACTCACATGGAGGAAGAGAACCAGTTTCTGTAGCTTGTCCCCTTATCCCGACATGTGCACTGTGCCATGCATGCATAAACCAATCAATCAATCAATCAATCAATATATGAAACAATATTTAAAAAAAAGCTTATAAATTAATGAGTGAAGAAATAGGTTACAAAGGGAATACATTTCTATGAATATGATTAGAGTGCAAAATTAAAAACACACAACTAAGTATTGATACTGTCTCTGGCTACTGACATTAAGTAGGATTTTAATTTTTCTTTATTTAAAAATTTTCTGTAATTGCTAGGTAAGTGGTTCATGCCTTTAATCCTAGCAATCAGGAGGCAGAAGCAGGTGGATCTTTGAGTTTGAGGTCAGCCTGGTCTACAGCTTGAGTTCCAGGACAGCCAGGGCTATGTAGAGAGAGCCTGTCTTTTCACATTTTTCCTGTAATAAATTCATGTATATACAATTTCGTATCTAGAAAAAGGTCAGAGAATAATGTTTCTGGCTTGACCACAGAGAAGCACATCTGTAATATCATTGTTTAGGCACTGAGGCAAAAAGGGGTTTAAGTTGTCTGCCAGCCTGGGCTACATCAGGAATCTTTGTCTCAAAAAAACCAAAATCAAGCAAGCACTAGAATCTCCCTTCTAGAAATCTGCACGTCGTGCTGAGACAAGGCAAGCATCCTTTGGTAGATGCTTTGTCTGTGTGGATGGGTCACATCTCTGTAAACTACTCCCTGCCGCTCTTGCACCTCCCTAGCTAAGCTAGCCGCTCCCGCTTTACAGAAACAGCAGGCAGAAGGTGGGAAATGTTTCCAGGTCAGTGTGAAGAACAAAGTCAAAGACTGAGACACAGGCAGGGCTCAGTCCTGTCGTCTACACGGCATCCTTCTCTCCTCAGCGCTACCATTGCCCCTAAGCCAAGGTTGACAGGGACAAGATTTCGGCAGCCCCGGAGAATGATCATGAATACTGCAAAGGTGTGTTTCTATGGTTACAGACACTGAAGCAAAATATAATGCATATGGTGTCATGTTGCTGAAAAGTGATCTCACAGGACATCACCTTCCCCAGGAGGGCAGGGCTCCTTGTCTGCCTGCCGCATGTCTGAGTAATGGAATTCATGAAGCCAGTCTCAGTATCAAGAGAAAAGATCCTGTGAACATGGCTATTTCGAGGAACTGCATCTTCTTGGCTGCTTAAAAGACTCCAGGCGGAAGCTCACCTGTTACATTTTCCCATTTTGTCAGGCTTAGCTGTTTCCTGGCTCAGGGCCAGAGCCAGTGTTTATTTACGCCTCTATGCTGTTTGCGTTTGGCTTTGTGTCTGTGGCCTTCAACAAACAGGCAAAAAAGGAGTGGAACAGCTCTAGGTTACTTTGTTTCCGAGTAAAAACCAGTGGCAGAACTCACGAGTAAATCATCTGCCAAGGATATTTTTATCCGCCAGACTGCGCCTCCTCCAGGGAAACCAGCCTGGAGACCAGTGGCTCCTCTTGTCGGCTCCAGTCAGGGCAGGTGGGTCCTGACGCTTCGCACCTGCGCTGCGGAGGACCGGGTGTTGACAGAATGCACGATTTTCTACTTTCACCTCTCTCTGGAGAAAGTACTTAGAAGATGCAGTTAGAAAAGGGGCGGCATTAACACACTTGAGCAGTTCAGTTCCGTTTAGCAAACTCTTGGGAAGTACCTGCTGTGTTTAAGTACAACAGGCCCACTCAGGGAAGAGTGCTTCGTGCCTTCATTTTCTTTTCTCCCTCCCTTCTGTTTTATTCATTTCTTCATTCCCTTCTTCCTTTCTCTTTCTCCTCCCCTCCCCTCCTCTCTCTCCTCTCCTTTCCCTTCTCCTCTGTTCTCCTTTCCTTCATATTTGGCTTATTGTCTCATTTTCTGTCTTTCCTCCTTCCCTCATTTGTCTCTTTCCCTCTTTCTCTTCTTTCACATACATTAAGTGCTCTGTGTGTGTGTGTGTGTGTGTGTGTGTGTGTGTGTGTGCGTGCGTGTGCGCACACGCACACACACACAGGATTATTTTGCATGCCTATGTATTGGCCAGAGTCTGTCTGTCTGTCTCTCCCTGTGTCTGAAGGTTTACTTTGCATGTGTGTATATTGACCATAGTATCTCTCTTCTCTGTGTCTGTGTCTCTGTGTGTGCAAGTTTCCTTTGAATGTGCATATATTGACCCGAGTCTCTGGATGTGTATGTGTGCACATTTATTTTGCACGGGCATGTGTTGACTAGGAGGTGTCTTTCCTCTATCATGATCCACCTTGTATTTTGTGACTGGGTTTCTCAATGAACCTGTGGCTCAGCGATGGCTTAGCTAGTCAAGCTGGTCGGAGGGCCTCTAGGGTCTTCCTGTGTCTTCCTGCTGCTGCTGCTGCTGCTGCTGCTGCTGGGTTGGGCTCACAGGTGTGAGCCACTGCATGGAAGTTTTACATGGGTGCTGAGGATCTGAGTCTAGGTCCCCAGCCTGTACAGCTGGCACTTTCCCCAGGGAGTCATGTCTGTAGCCCACACCGTTCTTGAAAGCCCTCGTCTGTCTTAAATTCCCCTTCGTGACTCCTGGGCGTCTCAGATAGTCACTATATAATTAATGGTGTTGTCCTTCATTTAATTTTTGAACAAACAAGAAACAGTTGCAGCCCCTGTTGATATTTATGCCTGACTTGCAGTGAGATGGGTGGCCTGTCTCCAGGAGTGGTGTGGTACTTGTCAACCTCTGTGAGGCATCTCTCCAGAGTTAATACTCCACGTTGGCTCACTAGTGAAAGCTTGAGGTGAAACCTGTCCCAGAGAGGAATGGCATTATGATCAAATTTCCACGGGCCAGCATTGCTGCCCTGAGAGCGGATGTGCAGGGTCAGCTGTTGGGAAGCAGCTTCCAGGTGGGACCAGCAGAGTGAGACTCTAGGACATGGGCCAAGTCTTCTGAGGGCATCCACCACAGTACATGATCCTGGACTTTTGGACAGTGGAACTCAATTTAGCAATCTTCTTCTCGGAAAGCTGTGGGCTGAGTGGGTCTGTAGCAGGCTTTCTGGGACCACCAGCCCAAATCATGACATGGAAACTTATGATTAATTACGAATGCTTGGCTTTAGCTCAGGCTTGTTTCTAGCTAGCTCTTTTTTTTTTTTGTTTTAACTTAAACTAACCTATTTCTATTAATCTAAGTGCTGCCCCGAGGCTCATTTACCTCACCTACACACTGCCCATCCTGCTTTCCTGCTTCCTCCATGTCTGTCTGTCTGTGTGCCCCCCTCCTCTGACACTGGCTGCCCTTTCCTCTCTGCCTGCCAGCTTCACCTGTCCTTCCTCTGCCTAGCTATTGGCCATTCAGCTTTTTATTAGACCAATCAGGTGCCTTAGGCAGGCAAGGTAAAAAATAGCAACACGTATTTACATAGTTAAACAAATGCAGTATAAACAAAAGCAGAACATCTTTACATAGTTAAACTAATATTCCACAATATGGTTCATCTCTGAACATTGATACCATAGGGTGTCCCACTGACTGTTCGTTTATTAAGAAATAGAAATGTTTGGGGGGCACCCAGCCAGGGGGAGCGGGATCTGTCCCTGGTGCATGGGCAGGCTTTTGGGAATCTGGTGCCTGTGGTGTGACGCCTTGTGCAACCTTGGTGCCATGGGAAGGGGCTTGGATCTCCCTAGGCTCAGTGTGCTGGGCTTTGCTGACTCTCCATGGGAGACCTTGATTTGGGGGATGTGGGGATGGGAGGAGGGAGGAGGAGGGGATCTGTGGGTGGTATGTGGAGTGAGTAGAAAATTTATAATTTCTACTATAAAATTTATAATAATAATAAAAAAAAAGAACTAGAAATCAAGGCCTACCTCCGAGAAAGGTTGCTGACTGATAATCTTTTCCAAGAGAGCCACCTCAGGAACTGCATGGGAGCTGGAGGTCACCAAAGAACAGACAGTGGCCTCTGTGTGCTAGAGAGACAAGGACAGCTATGAGGACAGGGGCCTCCTCTGTAGCTGGCAGCGGGGTCAGAAAGAGGCAGAGGGCAGAGCAAGTCCTGCCCGAAGACAGGGCTTCGTGAGGAGCTGAGGCCCATGGAGACAAGCAGAGGGCCCTGTGGAGGGAGGCAGCAGGGGATGCTGCAGCAGTGGCTGAGGATCAGATAGGGCTTTGAAGAATATCAGCGAGAGGGAAGGAAGGGTACTAAGTGATAAGAAAATATCCCCCGTCCGTGGGTATCCTCCCCTGAAACACTAAAGCCAACCAAGCAGAATAAATAAGCCCAGGTTTAATCCGAGCAGAGCATTCCTGGGTGGTCCCTGGGGAAGAAGAGAAACCAGGAGGGAAACCCAGGAGGGGAAGTCCACGGGCCAGACCTCAAGTATTCTCAGGGGGTGGAGCCGCTGTTTGGCCTGCTTTCTTTCAGCGGGGGCCTGGAGAGGGCAGCTCCAAGGGAGGGGCCGCTTGCTAGGGGTTTGGAAAGGGCAGTTTCAGGAAGATCACCAACACCAAGTCCCACAGCAAGCAGGACCACTTAGAATAAAGGCATAAGCCCTGAGGCCAACAAGGGAGGTTCTGATGAGACCTCCACTCAAATCTTCACTGAGTGTTCCCCGGCTCACTCACTCCTGTCCTCACACTCACAG
Organism: Peromyscus leucopus; assembly: GCF_004664715.2. Taxonomy (NCBI): domain Eukaryota; kingdom Metazoa; phylum Chordata; class Mammalia; order Rodentia; family Cricetidae; genus Peromyscus; species Peromyscus leucopus. The sequence continues at coordinate 5,752,107 of NC_051072.1, read as the reverse complement.
GTTGAGGTCTAACTCCCCGATCCCCTCGGTACCCCCAGATGTGACTGTATTTGGACAGAGTGTCTTTTTTTTTTTAAAGGGATCACATGAGGCTCTGAGTGTGGGCCCCAATTTTATCTGATTGCTTTCCTTTTTAAAAAGAGTTGATGAGAACGTGAGTGTACCCAGAGGGAAGGATTGAACACGGGAGGTCCGAGTCTGAAAATAGCCATCCGCGAGCCCAGGGGAGAGGTCCCAAATAAAGAACCCTGTTGACACCATGATCGTGGGCCTCAGGCCTTCAGAATGAGGGGAAGATTAGTTTACATATTATACAGCTCAAGGCACCTCTTGTAGGAGGAAAGGGGATGAAAAACGTGTTGTCGATAAACTTAGCTGAAGCCAAACTGCGGCTATTTGGCGATAAAGAGCCCCGGGGCAGGGCTGCCTCCATGTTGCTTGGCTCTCAGAACACCTCTGTGGTTTATCACTCTCCCCTTTCCTTTGCTCTGGCCCCTCTGTATTTGGCAATAAAGGCCTTTCATTAGCTTGCTCACAGCTCACCAGAGAAAGGTGGATGTCCCTGGTCTGTCTGTCTTCCACGTGGCCCGGTGTTCCTCAGCGTCCTCCCTTCTACCCCTTTTAGCCAAGGACGACGGGATGAGGAGAGCTAGCCCAGACCTAGACTTGACCGTCCCGTTTCCCAGTGGCAGATATTTAAACAGACGATAAAGCAGAACTATTAGAGGTATTTCTGGGCTGAGGCTGCAGCTCCGAGGTAGAGGCTTGCGTAACTAAATGCACGAGGCCCTGGGCTCAGCTCCATTTCCCACTGCCCCCATTAAGAGAGTGTTTACTTTCACAGAACAGAAACCCAGGTTCTAAGAGTTGGAGGGTGCTCTGGTTACCATTGCTACACGGCAGCTCAAACTCAAACTTAGTGACTTAAAAATGTCGCTTGTCTCTTTGCCTGGCTTTACTGCATGCCAGCTGCGTGGTCCTGGCTTGGGGAGTCCACCATGTAGGTCCTGAAGGCTGGAGTCTCTGGGGCTAGCCCAGCAGCCGGCTCTTCCCATTATTTAGATAGCTTTATGTAGTGTCTTTGCAGCGGCGTTCTGGGCTCCTCATGGGAAGGTGGCTTCAGGCAGGGACCACTCTCAGTGCGGTTGAAAGCTACAAGGAGCGATCTGAAGAGTAAGGTGACAGCTGGGTCACTTTTATGACCTGGCCATGAAAGTCACTTCTGTTCTACCCTATTGGTCAAAGCAGTGACAGTCTCCCTGTCTCAGTTCTATTGCTGTGAAGAGACACCATGGCTAAGGTAAATAGAAAACATCATAAAAGAAAACATTTAATTGGTGCCTTGCCTACAGTTTCAAAGGGTTTGTTCCTGATGACCATGGCGGGAAGCAGATGAGCATGGCTCTGGAGCGGTAGCCGAGAGGTTTACATGCAGGTCTACAGAGAGCAAGCAGGAAGGCAGGAAGGGCAGAGCATGACCAGGGCTTTTGAAACCTTTAAGTCCCACCATCCCAACAACACAGCTCTTCCAACAAGGCCACGCCTCCAACAGTTCATCACCTGGGGTCGAAGTGTGCAAACATATGAGCCTATGAGGGTCATTCTTATTCAAAACACCACACTTCCTCTCTGTCTTAGTCAGGGTTCCTATTGCTACTGCTGTGACTGAAACATGATGACTAAAAAGCAAGTTGGGGAGAAAAGGGTTTATTTGACTTACACTTCCATATCCTGTTCATCACTGAAGGAAGTCAGGGAAGGAACTCCAACTGGGTGGGAACCTGGAGGCGGGAGCTGATGCAGAGGTTATGACGGGGTGCTGCTTACTGCCTTGCTTCCCCTAGCTTGCTCAGCCTGCTTTCTTATGGAACTCTGGACCACCAGCCTAGGGATGGCACCACCCACCATCGTCTGGGCCCTCCCTCATTGATCACTAATTGAGAAAAATGCCTTACAGCTGGATCTCGTAGAGGCTTTTCCTCAGCTGAGGCTCCTTTGTCTCTGATGACTCTAGCTTGTGTCAAATTGACACACAAAAATCAGCCAATACACTCTCAATGGGAGGCATATATGGGATGAGAATAGTTTGGGGGGGGTCTTTGTAATCCCAAAGTTACAAATGAGCATGCAAACAGGGAGGAGGAGGAGGGAGGAGGACTTGGTCCTTGTGATCAGGGCTAATAGTCATCCCTTGGATGAGCTTTTACTTGCTATTAGGCTTTCCCCACCAAAGTGTTGCTCCTACTAAAGGGGCCACTCTGTCATGCCAATCAATGAGTGATGGCCATGAAGACAATTGACTTTTTTACCAAACAATACAGAATGAATTCCCACCACCACCACCACCACCTTTTTTATTTTTATTCTTCTTTCTTTATTTTTTTCTGGTGAGGGAAATTTATGATCACGTGGGAACAAAGCTTTAGAAGTTCATGCATAATCCTGCTATTTTCTTCAGGTGTATAATCTGTGGATTAAAAGAGCCAGTTTGTAGATCTAGACCGGTTAGATTAACACACTGCTGTTAAGACAAGAAAGAGAGCCGTGAGAGGAATGTGCTCCAGTACTGGATTGCTGTTAGAAAGGCTTTGGAAATACTGGTCACTAAAACACACCTCTGCAAGCTCCCAGGTGCTGTACCAGCTGCAACTTTTATTTTGGAAATGATCTTATTTATCAAAACAGACATCTATGGGCTGGAGACATGTCTCCGTAGTTAAGAAGGCTTGATGCTCTTAAAAGACCAGAGTTCAGTCTGCAGCACCCACAACAGGGCAACTCACAAGCACCTGGAACTCCCAACTCCAAGAATTCTGACATACTATTCAGATGTCCACAGGTATGTTTACACATGAACACGTACATACAGAGACACACATAGATGAAAAAAAAAAATTCAAACCAGACATCTATTGCTTAGTTTTCAGCTACTTTCACATTTGTGTACTCTCTCTCTCTCTTGAGACAGGATTTCATGTAGCCCAGGCTAGTCTTGGACTTATCATGTAGCTGAGGATGTCCTTGAAGTCCTGATCCTCTTGCCTCTACCTCCCAAATGCTGGGCTTTCAGGTGGTGTGTGTGTGTGTGTGGTGTGTGTGTGTGTGTGTGTGTGTACGCGTGTTTTGTGTTTTAAAACAGTTTTATTCTATATACAACTCAGTAACCATTGCTCTTTAATTCATGTGGCGTTTTCCTTTTGTGAAAGTGTGAATTTACTGGTCACTTTTATTTCTAAGAGGTTCATGCCTTTTGAAGGATCACATTAAGAAATGAACAGTGGAATAAATTCAGGAAATAATAAAAGGAACTTTTTGAAACCTGAGGATAATTTAATTGGCATTTAAGAGAAAACATTAGAGTGGCAGGCAGTAAATACTGACGGCTGCTGGAGGAGGGAGGTGGATGAGAGGGAGAGAAAAAACCTTTTGAGTTGGAGGTCAGGGAAACAGACTGGCTCAGCTATGTAAATCCGTGAGAAACTGCCTTTAGGAGGTAGCATGGAGGAGGAGCATGAGAATGCGGTAGTGAAAGGGCAGACTTAAGATCTTGGCCAGTATATGAAATAGGGGACTAGAGGGGAAAGGAAGCCCTGCAGTTTGAATGAGAACTCAGGAAGGTGAGCAGGCCTCGCCAGGAGTGTTCAGAAGCCACTGCACCAGGGAGAGGCTTCTGCTATGCTCAAGGAATTTTTCACTTTGGGGATAATTATTCCTCCCATTTTCTTAGGAACAGCATTTTTTTAAAAAAAGAAGTAAATTTGGATTCTTCTGTTCAACATCCTAAATTTTGGCTGTAATGAACAAATCTTATTCACCATATAAAAATGAATGCTCAAATCACTAAATATAAAACATTTGCTAATATAGGCTTGTTTATAGGAATAATATCTTGATGATAAGTGTGGTTTACAAAATACTAATAGTTAAACTCACAGTCTTTGGCCAAATAAACCAAATAAGTTTGCTTGAGGGTCAACAGCTCTTTACTCACTTGTAAGCTGGCTGAACTCACAAGATGTTTTGCTGATTAAACGTGCACCAAATGGCTTGCTTGATGTTTTTTACCTCCTCAAAGTTACTAAATCCAGTCAAATTGATCTTATGTTCCAACTTTCAATATTGTCAACCTTAAAGTATGCTCATATGTTTAATTTTTAACTTTATAAACATGAAAAAAAAAAACATTAGCCAGGAAAATGCAAATCCCCAGTGATATTCTAAAGCCTGTACACGTCAGAAGATAAATCTACACACCCACCAGCAGTGAGCATCTGAAATCTCCTTTCTCAAATGAATTCTTTTCTAGCTGGATTTTTTTCAGCACTGCATTGATAGACAAAGATATTAAAACTCACCTCAGTATGCAGGCATGGCTGTGGGTTCATTGCTTGCTTGCTATTGGCTTTGATATTGCCAGATGCCTTTGAAGGGCCAAGTGGGAGGCAGTGTCTGCCTTATACATAATTGTCTGTTATTTCTGATTTTACCACACCAATGCCAGCCTTTTGACTTATCTTAAAAAGTTAACTAATCAAGGAAAGGTATTGCTATTAGTTTTTTAGAGCTACAGTGAGAAAGTGCCACACACTGGGCACTTTTGATCAACAGAAATCTGTTCTCTCCTAATTCTGAGAAGTCAGAAATCAAGGTATTGGCAAGAGCCAGGCTTTTTCTAGAAGCCCATTCTGTGTCTTTCCCTTGGCTTCCGAAGGCCCCATATGAAGGTTGCACGCTGTTCTTCCTGTCCAGGTGCTACAGATGTTTCTAGGCTGGAAGCTGCATCATTCCAGCCACATGACTGTCTTCTCCCTGTGCCTTCTCATCTTCTTCCCTCTGTGCATGCCTGTTTTAATATTTCCTTTTTAGGATATTAATCACATTGAATTTTCACCCATCCTGATAACTTCATTATAATGTGGTTAAGTCTTCAAGATGTGTTTTCCAAATAGCCTGTAGTCCCGTGCTTTAGGAATTCAATGCATTTTTTTGAGGTGATAAATTCAGCCCAGAAGAATAATAAAGTTTATGACCTTCTTAGAAATTTCCTCCTTTGAATTTTTTTGCTTTAAAGTATGTTAAGAATTATTTTAAAAATTAAAAACCACAACCACAAAGCTGGAATGATAGTGCATACCTTCAATCCTGGTACTCGAGAGGCCAGCCCTGCACACAAAACTAGGCGTGGTGGCATATGCCTGCAATCCGACATGAGAGGTCAGCTCTATCCACTAGAAACAACCGTCACAGCAGTTTTAAAATGATCTTTTTAAACTTGCTGCAAGCCTGCAGTTTTTCATTCATGAAATGGAACTATTATCATCTTCATAAGCTAGTAACAGAATGACAGTAGATATAAAATGTCCAGTCCTTAGTCAACATTATTTCCTTTCTCAAATGAGTTCACCGTGAAGCTTTGGGTTCAAGGAAAGTCCAGGCAGTGTGTTCCATAGGCACATATTTTCAAGAAATTAGCCAAAGAAGGGTGCTATGGATGGAGTGTTGGTGTCCCTTCAAAGTTCGTGTTGAATCTAATGCTCAATGTACTGGTATTAGGTGGAACCTTTGGGAAATGATCAGGTCATAATGATGAGATTAGTGTTCTTACAAAAGGCTTGAGGGAGTCTGTTAGTCCCTTCTGCTATTTCACCAATAGCAACCAGTGCCATATATGGAGCAGAGTGTTTAGCAGACTCGGAATCTACCAGGAACTTGGATTCCACAGCTACTAGAACTAGGGAGCTCTCTCTCTCTCTCTCTCTCTCTCTCCCCTCCTCTCCCTCCCTCCCTCCTCCCTCTCTCCTCCCTCCCTCCCTCCTTTCCTACCTTTCTTCCTCTCTCTCCTATATTCTTTGAGACAGGGGTTCTCTGTGTAGCTCTGGCTATCCTGAACTCGCTCTGTAGACCAGGCTGGCCTCAAGCTCAGAGATTCACCCACCTTTGTCTCCCAAGTGCTGGGATTAAAGGCATGCACCCTGACACCCCAACTCATTTGTAACATCTCTGACACTGACCAATATAAGAGATTTTCTTAGAGCAGCCCCAAAGGACTGAGGCCAATATACTGTCTCTCCCTATGCTGGCTTCCCCTTCCTTGTCTTCTCTGTGGAGTGGTCGAGTGATAGTGGTCACAGATCTTTCAGGTCCAACCAAAGAAAGAACATTTCATTTTGGGATTGTGGTATGTATTTAGATCATTAACATAAATGTATTTCCAGATGTGTTTCTGTCAGCACTCCGCAATTCTGTTGTACTCAGGCATCTGGAGATTTAATCTGAAGGACCATGGCCAAGGTCATATTCCTGTGACATTGTGTTCTTGTGCACAGCATCTATTTATTCTGTGAAAGACGGATTGTCTTAGTTAGGATTCCTGTTGCTGTGATGAAACGCCATGACCAAAGCAATTTGGGGAGGAAAGGGTTTATCTGGCTCACACTTCCATGTCATTGTTCATCATTGGAGGAAGTCAGGTCAGGAATTCAAGCAGGGCAGGAACCTGGAGTCAAGATCTGGTGCAGAGGTCCTGGAGGTGTGCTGCTTACTGGCTTGCTCCTCATGGTTTTCTTAGCATATGCTTTCTTATGGAACCCAGAACTACCAGCCCAGGGCTGGCTCCACCCACAATGGGATAGACCTTCCCTAATCAATCACTAATTAAGAAAATGCACCACAGGCTTACCTGCAACCTGATCTTAAGGAAAGCCTTTTCTCAGTTGAGGTTTTCTCTTCTCAGATGAGTTTAGCTTGTGCCAAGTTGACATCAAACAATTCAGCACACAGACTAACTTTTTTATTATATAATTATCTTTTGAGGATTTCATACATGTATACAATGAAATATGATCATATTCACTCCCCATTTGCCCTTACAATTTCTTCTACATTCCTTCAACATGTACCCCTCATGCATCATGTCTTCTTTCTTTTTAAATTTGTTTCTATTATTTTTAATTGTGTGTGTGTGTGTGTGTGTGTGTGTGTGTGTGTGTGCTGAGAACTGAACTTGGTTCCTCTGCAAGACAAGTGTGTACTCTTAACTGCTGAGCCAGCTCTCCGACCCTTCTTTTCCTTTTCTATAACTCACCAAATCCAATTAGTGTTGGCCGTGTGTACACGGGTATGGGTCCCTCCATTGGAACCTGGGAAACCTACCAGTGGCTGCACTTTCAAAGAAGAATGTTCCTCCTCCCTCTAGTAGCCATCAGCTGCCAACAGCTCCTCAGGGAAGAATGGGGCCTGGAGAGCACTCCTCCTCTATGTTAGAATCTTGGCTAGCTCGATCTTGTGTAGGTCTTATGCTGATAACCACCATAGCTTCGAGTTCATGAGTGTGATGGCCATTTAGAGAGACTGGTTTCTGAGCAGTTTATGGGCAACACTTTGAGTTGTTAGATGTGACCAGATGAGTGGAAGACTGGATTCGCATTGATCAAAATTGGAATTTTCCTTCCTTTAAGACTGTTTTTATGATTTGTTTTTAATAATCTGATGCATGTTTGTCTGTGTATGGGTATGAGAGTGCAGGCACCTGCAGAGGCTGGCAGAGAGTGTTGGATCCCTTAGAGCTCCAGTTACCAAAAGTGGTCCTCTGTGAGAGCAGTATGTGCTCTTAAGCTCCAAGACATCTCCTAGCTCCAAGACTATTCCTGATAATGTGACTACATCATCACAGACATGCTACTATGGGTTGAATGCGGTTTTCATGAGTCCCCTAAAGCTTATGAGCTGGAAACTTGGTCACCAGCGGGGCAGTGTCAAGGTGGTGGAACCTTTGAGAAGTGAGGTCTAGAGAAAGCTAAACATGAGGGACTGAGTTCAGTCCCAGCACCCCTGGAAAAATCAGGCATGGAGACACTCACTGGTCATCTTAGTTCTGAGGAGGCAGAGGTGAGGGGTCTCTTGGCTGGTCAGCCTAGCCCAGTCAATGAACTACAGATCAATAGGAAACTCTGCCTCAGGAAAAAAAAAAAAAAGTAGAACAATTGAACAAGACATGGAACACAACCTCTGGCCTCTACAGGCACACATGAGTGTGTGCACACACACACATCCCCACATGTGTACACACCTGTACAAACACAAAAATAAAGAAACGAATGATGAGAGTCTTAATTTTTGCAAAGGTCTATCCTTCTCCCTGGGAAGACCAGCACGTCAAGCGGTCCTGAAAACCCTAAGAAGCTGAAACTAACTCAGCACAAAACGCCCATGATTTTAGTGGTGTGAAAGCACGGGAGGATCGCTGTGGTGAAGCCTCAAACTGGCCTCCACCAGTGGCTCCGGGTCTTCTCTGTGAAGCTTCATGCCTGTGCTCTCCTGATCGTGGTCCTCCAGCCTGCATGCATCCCGGTTCCCAGCAGCCCCTGTGTGATGGACAGCTGCTGCTGAAGGTGAATTATGGCAGAGAACCCAGGCAGCTGTTCTCAGTGACCCCTAAGCACGCAGCCAGCCAGCCGTGTGACAGAAGAAAATTGACGGGCAACTGCAGTAATGGCAGCAGACAGACAATTAGGTGAGCAGCCATTTGAATGCTGTCCTGGAGCCGGAAGGAAGAGGTGGACCAGGAGCTCTCAGACCGAGGCCTGTCACAGTCAACCTAGTGCAGTGTCCTTGCCCGTTTAAGCTTCTGCATGGGAATACTGTCCCCCTGTGGCATGCATGACTCCTTGGCAGGTAGTAAGATCACGCTGCTTTCCCTTTTACACCAGGTTGCGATCTTGCGTAGCTGCTGCGCCAGGCGTTAGGTAACGTGTTGTATTTGAGATGTGCAGCCAGTCATTTATAACAGGGCTCTAATGTTTCGTGTGTGTGCCTCATGGCGTGGTTCTTTCACCAAAGTCTCAGTGTAAGCCTACATTTCTGTAGTGTGCTTGTTGCTTCATTTGGGACCTGTCTAGAAATGTCAATGTAACTGATGATTTGAACGGCAGAGTTTATTTTGGAAGAAAGTTATCTTTGGGGGTGGAGGGAATCTTAGACATGTCACTAGACATAAGAGATAGGAGCTGGGGGGGGGTGGCATGCTGAAAGACGAAGAATGGCTTCCCGAAGTTCTTTGGGGCTGGGCTGTGGTGGCTGAACGGTGGGGTGCTAGAGAAGAGATGTGGGCACAGGATAGGAAGGGCAGTTTGGGCTTAGTGTGCGAGTGATAGGAGACACAGGAGAAGATCCTCCAGGGCAGAAGTGAGCAGGAGACAGCCCGAAGGTGGAGGCACTGGACAGTGGACCTTGTCTTCTCCCTTTGGACTTCTGAGGAGATTCCTTCCTTATAAGTCCCTTTGTCGTTTTGTGGGATTTGAGCCATGGGCTGTGTTGTGTACCTGGCATCCTCAGATGAAGTACATGAGAGAGGGAGGCGATCTTGAGTCTCTCAGTCTCTGGGGTCTGCTCTTGTTTTAGGAAGGGACTAGTATAGCTTTCAGGAAGTCCAGCAGGAGAACCGTAGGGCTGACTCACAGACACAGCATTCTGTGGAGCCTGACTACACACAGCAAGGCGGATGGATCCCAGAGTCACCCAGGAGGAAATCTGTTTTCATAGTTGTGTTTCTACTTTACAGGGGTTGTTTCCTGAAGATGCTCTGCAGGATTCACTTTGGGTCCTTCCACTACTTGGGAAACAAACACCTGTTTGTGTCCATCCCAGTACTGAGCATCCTAGGCTAATAAAAATCCTTATGATGCAATCTTTTCATGACTCCAAATGCTATGCATTCTATGTTGTTGTATTTACGATCGATAGTACAGGGGCCAGAGTATTTGATTTTCTTTTTGCTCAGAGAATTGATTTCAGAGCCTTTGTGTATATCATTTTTGCCTAGGCTCATGGAGACCCAGAGAGTTAAAAATGAAAAACTACCCAGTCAATCCATTTATCTTGAAAATGTGTTCCACCTGCTTAAAGAGAAAATTTAGAGCATAATAAAGACACAGGGTATTTAACTCCTTCCCTAAAATGCGCTGGCATCTGCCTCGTGATCGCACTTGTTCATTAACTTCATGATGGTTTGGGAATCTAATTTTGTCCCAGCTGGAATCTGTGCATTTCTTGTGTAAAGCTAAGCCTGCACACACAGGGCTCACCCACGAAGAAGGGGTACTACAGGCCCTGTGGAGGACATTCATCATGACCTGTGTTTGTGACATTCTATTGCCTGGCCATTGAATTACATCTAATACCTGCAGAAATGCTTTTTAGGGTGCTAATGAATAGCAGAAATAGATTTCCACTTCTCAAAAAAGGAGCTTCGGTGTTTCTGGGACTAATTAAAGTACCTGGAGGAGTAAGTGGGTCATAGTCTAGTCATCTCCATACGCCACTGGCTTGGAATGGAGAAAGCTGCTTAAGCTTCACTGTGGGGCTTTTAATTATGTCTTGGTAACTACGCAGATGTACACCTTGTGAACTAATGTTTTAAACCTTATTATAAAGATTTTAAAAAGGTTAATAACACATATTTTCATCCTCTTGACCTCCTTTTAGTCTTAGGAAATGATAGCGTGGCTGAGAGTGGATACCAGTCTCTTCTCAGGTCTTCATGGCATACGTTGCATCTGCATAGCTCCATTTCAGGGGAATCCCCTGGATAGAAATGTGTTCTTGTAGTGGGTTTCCTTTCTTTCAGTTTTTTTTTTGTGTATATGTATATGTTCATGTTCATGTGGGTGCACATGTATGTCTATGTGTGTGCATGTTTGTCTGAGTGAACATGCATTTGTGTGTTGATATTCATGTGTGTGTGTTGTGTGTTTGGGGATGTGAGCAGAGAGGATGGGAGAGTGCATCTTGAGCTCTATTTTCTTATTGGTGAATGCTTTACTCCATCTGCATGAACACCTCTGTACTTTGAGTTGTGCATTATGGCTGACAAGCAGATCCCAAGTGTCTTGTGACAATAGGAAACCTCTGGGCCAAGAGAGAAGAGGCACATCATCTGTAGCCCATATTTTTGCTTTGAAGAGTTTGTGGTGAACCTAAAAACTATGTATAGATTGTACTGTGTTTTATAGTAATTACTTCATATTGAATTCTAGACCCTGGTGATGGAAATGTCATGTGTGGGCAAGGATTATTTCAGCTGCAAGATGAAGAAAACAAGTAAAGCAGGGATATTAGGGCCAGGGTGGTTCCATGGCATCAGAGCACAGGTGTTGACAACTCTGAGGAAGGGGGAAGATCCAGGACTGCCAAGAAAAGGGAGCCACTCATCTCTGTCCTTGCAATGTCTGTTTATTCTTGCCCTTCCTTATGCATAATGCTTTATTTGTGTCCATATTTTTTTCTGTGGGCAGAGATGGCCAACTCCTAACTTAATGAGCTCTCATGTTCATAGTCACTGAGAAGTTGGATTTTCTCTTAATTTCAATTCTGAATTCCAGGGACTGGTCTAGCTTGGTCACATGTTTTCCTCTGATCTATTCAGATTTGTGGGGTGAGAGGCCTGGTTACGATACTCTGCAACCTCTGGTGGGAAAGTCTGAAGAAGAAAAGCAGAGCACAGAATTCTGGCTGGCACACCCATTGTTGTGGCTTGAATGGGAACGGTCCCCAAAGGCTCATATGTTAGAATGCTTGGTCCCTAGTTAGTGGAACTGTTTGGGAAGAATTAGGAGGCGTGGCCCTATTGGAGGAGGTGTGTCATGGGGGTGGGTGGGCTTTGAGGTTCAAAAGCCTTTGCCATGCCAGTCTTTCTTTCTCTCTGCCTACAACCTTTGTATCAAGTGTGAGCTCCTGGCTACTGCTTTGGTGTCAGGCTGGCCTGCTTGCTGATTTGCTTCCCACCATCATGGTAATGAACTAATTCTCTGAAACTGTAAGCCAGTCCCCAATTAAATGCTTTCTTTTAAATGTTGCCCTGGTCATGGTGTCTCCTCACAGCAATAGAACAGTGACTATGATGCCTATTGACACTAGTTTCATTTAGGGTGGCTGGGAGAGATGGCTCAGAGGTTAAGAGCACTGTCTGCTCTTCCAGGGGACCTGAGTTTGATTTCCAGTATCCACATGACAGTTCACAATCATCTACAACTCCAGTTCCAAGGATTCCCTCTTCTGGCCACCTTGGGTACTAGGCATATGCAAGGTTCACAGAAACACATGCAGGCAAAGCATATATAAAGTGAAGACACTATTTTCATTCAGGTGCACATCTAGATGTTGACAGAAGAGTATGAATTCCCTACTTGCTAGTGCCTACCAAACACTGCCCATAGGAAACAATTCCCTGGATGATGTTCTAGACCATTCCCTGTCAGGGTCAGTGTTCTGGTGCTGTAAAACATAACATATATTTTAGTTTCAGGAGGTTATGATCTGACATGGGTCTCATGGGGCTAAGACTGGGCCTGCAAGAGCTGTACAAGTCCTCCTGGATGCTCAGGGGAGGACCTAGTCCTGTTTTTTTTTTTTTTCCCAGTGTCTAGAGGCCACTGTATTCCCTGACTCCCAGCAAAGTCGGCAGCCTTGTATCATCTTCGATTATGCTTCTCAGTGCATCTTTCACTGACCCCCTTTCCCTGCCCCCCTCTTTCTATTATAAGGATGCCCATAATTTCACTGAGCTCCTCTGGGTAGTCTAGAGCATTCTGTTAATGTTGACACCAGTTGATTACCAGCTTTACTTCCACCTGCAACTTAAATTCTCCCTTTCTTTCTTTCTTTTTTTTTTTTTTAAAGATTTATTTATTTATTATGTATACAGAAGAGGGCGCCAGATCTCATTACAAATGGTTGTGAGCCACCATGTGGTTGCTGGGAATTGAACTCAGGACCTCTGGAAGAACAGTCGGGTGCTCTTAACCTCTGAGCTATCCCTCCAGCCTAAAATTCTCCCTTTCTATGTGAGGGAATGTATCTGCAGGTGCTGGGAGTTAAGACATCATACTCTCGGAAGGTCACATAGGAATGATAGGCATCTGCTGTTACCAGCAACCTGCTCCTGAATATGTCCGGAGGGACTAAGAAAGATGTAGGCTGGTAGGATTTCAGATTACCCACCTCCTCAAAACCTTAGCTGATGGCCTTGGAAGTAGTTTTCCAGCACATTCTTTCCTTCCAATGATACAGGGGATGAGCCAGAGGAAGCCTGGGGACCGATTACTCCCATAGCCCAGAGCTATCAAAGAAGGTTCAGAGCCCGTGCGCAGCCTCACACCCTTCCAAGGGGTCCTTGAGGTCCGAAATGTGTTCATACCGACATTAGACACCCCACCAGGAAGCTGCACCAGTGTTTTGATGGCTGATGGGAGGAATGTGTTTGTGTGTCCTTGTGTTTTCAACCTGTCTGTTTTAACTTCTGTATCATTAATGTCAAGTTATAAATCCATGTGCATGTGTATGTTTGAGAGTCCGTGGCAAATTTTAAGAGTGAGGAATGTTCTGAGTCCTGAAATATTGAAACCGTTGTCTCAGTGCTTAATGACGTCAGCCTGCAGGTTTGGGGGCGTTGCCTAGAGGAAGGTACTCTCCCATAAGCGCAGTTTAAGAGAAATAAACTCTACTTTGGAAGGTGCCCGTGGCCCTGACTTCCCTTGCGTCCATTCTGATGGTGTCCTCAAACCCCAGGCCTGTTAGAGGTTTTTAAAAAATTATTATTAATCATTCCTTGAGAATATCATACAATGTATTTCGATTGTATTCATCCCAGCTCCCCTCCCCCCGACTCTCTCAGATCTCTCTCACCTTCCTACTACAACTTCATGTCTTCTATTAAAAATGTGTTCATTAGCCCATCTGCTTCAGGGTGGGGGGCAGTCTACTGGAATGTGAGCTACCTACCAGGAACCATGCTCCTAAAAAAATTGACACTCCCTCTCCTAGAAGCCATCATTTATCCACAGCTCCTTCCCTAACCCCTGCTAGAGTTTGCATGAACATGAACTGGGAATCGGAGAAACTCTATGTTCTTGGGCTCTTTGTGCAGTGCTCAGAGTGTTTTTACCATCATCTCAGATAATCCACACACACACACACACACACACACACACACACACACACACACACACCAGCTAGATTTATGCATGGATGCCTAATCCACAGGAAACAGAGGTTGTGCAGGCATTCCAAATTCACTGAGAAAAGTAAAGAAAAGTGATTTAAGGTGGAATGGTGGGCCCCCTCAAGGCTGTGCCCACCAAGAGTTCTTACAACAGTCAGCCTGCTCTGGGAGGGGAGTGATCTGCTACGTTCTCCCTGCCCTGTGCAAAAACACAATTGCCACTGTCCTCCAAGTACAAGTGCACATGTCTGGATGCTTTACAGTTATCCGAAGCCCGGGCAAGACTGGGTGAGATGAAGAGAATAGAGAGAGATTAAGACAACAGATCTCGGAGGGAGGAGCTGACAAATAATCTCCCCTGTCAAAAACCAAATCAGATCAAGTTAGGAAAAACTGACATGTTTACTTTTACACAGTGAGATACAGATATTGATCCAGGGGACCTCAGACAAAGTGATGGGAAGCTTACCCATGGCAGTCACCTGCAGTTTGTAGAGCTCAGAGGGAGCAAGCAGCTTGTTCTTTTCAGGATGAGTGGTTATTGTTTTTCTATGGAGGGGAGAGGGACAGAAAACCGCTTACAACAAGGTGTCTATAATTGATGTGTTTAATTTCACCGAGTCATGCTGACAAGGGCATGAAGTCCACGTTTAAGTTATGTTGAGGGTTAAACATATTCAGGGACATGACGTAAGCTTTGCCTACATGTCTATAGGTAACTGGCTTGGGAATTTCCAAACCATAGCATCTGGCTTTATTTTTCTTCTTCTTCTTTTTGAAAATCAGCATAAGCACACTAGTTAACCTAATACTATTGTTTGGCTATATCAAACTGCTCTATAAATTTATATTTCTATACATGTAGATTAGTGCAGCTCTCAGACATCACCAGAGACGTTTCTTTGAGTGGTGGATGGTGGTTAACACAGGAACTCATAATGAATGCAAGTACAGCAGGTTAAGTGTCTTTGGAGTGCTCAGCCACAAATGCAGCATCATATCACAGCCCTTTCTCCAGCTCAGGGACCACAATAAAGAAGGTTGGAAAGAGTGTAAGAGCCAAAGGTTAGGAGGACCAGATTCAAATAGTGTCTCTGGACATGATTGGACTCATGAGCTCCCAGACTCATGAACTCATAGCAGCTGTGGTTGCCTGTATAAGACCTACATAAGATCAAGCCAGACAACATTTCAGCATGGAGCCGAGAAGGACTTATCAGCTCTCATTCCTATTTGAGTAACTCTTGACTATTGGTGGCTTCTGGGGAGGAAGAGTCAGCTTTCTTTAAAGGTGTGGTCTTTGGTAAGCTGACCATGTTCCAATGGATGGCCCTGTACCCGTAAGTATATAGGAGAAAGTCCTAGAAAAGGATAGAAAAGAACAAGAGATTTTTAAGTCTGGTAATCTTAAAAAGAAAAAATAAACTCAATCCATTGAGGGAAGCTTCCTCCCTCCTGACCATCCTTCATGGTTCTGGCAGTGGGTATGCAAGCATCTGGGGGAGAAATTTCAGCCATCTTTCTCAGTTTTGGAGCTTGCCCACTATTTGCTGGGCAAGAGGTGTTTACTGGCACAATAGTGGCATTACTGTTATGGGAATAACCAACTGATTTCTGATTGGATCTGAGTGTCCTATTCTTACAGGAAGGAGTTCATACCTAGTACCATGGGCCTGGTCCAAGGCCCAGGAGTAGGTATTACATGTGAACCTAGTACTATTGTTTGTTTAAATAACAGACACATTGTCAAACTGCCCCATCTATATTTGTGTGTCTATCCATAGACTAGAGCTGCCCTCAGCCTCGATCAAAGAAGCTTCTCATTGCAACAAATAAGGATTTTTTCAAAGATTAGTGACTGGTCAAGATGCTCTGAAAACAGTGACTGTTGAGTACTCAGGTTTAAACGGGACAACGATATGATCTCTTCAAAGGCTCAGGGAACATTGCAGAGGAATGGTGGAGAGAATATAAAATGCAGATGATGGGACAGGGTTGTGAAATGCTGTCTTAGGGGACTGACATGGTCATGACGCTCATGACTTCCCAGAAGCTGTGGTTACCTGCACAAGACTGAGCCTGTTGACAATCAGTAATAGATGGGTCATGGGGTCCCATCTCACTCAGGGGTGATACTGGTAGTCTACGGTGGCTGGGAGAGAGGAAGCCATTGTCTTGGGTGACACTAGGCACTGGTGAGTTGTTCATGATCTTAAGTTAACTAAAGACCCATGTCTATATGAGGGTCCCTGGCTAAATCAGTGAGCCACAAAACAAAAGCAAGATAGAAGGAAAGGCCGTCAAAGTGGAATGGGGACTTGGTGGGAAGAGAGAGGAGCTGCTAGGCATGGGGGCAACATTTTGGAGGGTGAAGGGATGAATATTATCAGAATGTGAAAAAATATACACATGTAAAATCGTCAAAGAATAAATTAAGAAAAAATGCATAAGTTAATTTACATGAATGTAACACGAGAAGTTAAAAAAAAATCTTAAAAAAAAAAGCTTAACAAAAACTATAAATGCATAGTCAAAAGAAGAAGGAGAGATGTGGGGGAGGGGTACAAGTGAAACGGAGCAGTTGCTTTCCGAGCCCTCTAAAACTGGAATCTGTCAGGTAAGGGAGTGTGTGTCCAGTTGAAATCGAAGACTCATGTCTTTTCTGCCATTGAGACCATTACTAACTGGACCTGTCAAGTGTCAAATGTCTGTTTCTTTTAGAAGTGTCCTTCCTTTATATTCAGAAGCCTCAACTGGCCACCATAAGCAATGTCTTATGTGGGCCAGGCAGGTTCTTCCACATTCCTAGACTTCCCGGTTCATGCTGCTCCATGAGGATAATGTGTTTTGAGTGCATTGTTAGTAGGAGAAACAAACAAAGCCCTGGTATCTCATCTATGAGAACCACTTTCCAGGTTTTCAAAACCTGTTCAGCATTAAACACCCCTGCTGGAGGGATAAGGCTGCAGAATTCAAGTATTTTGGTGTGACTTTAGAGCTCTCAGTCCCTGGGACAATGAGCATTACGGCAGATGGCTGGCTCCAGGGGTTAGTACATCTTCTGAGCTCAGACTCAGGTCTATCAGTCTCTGCAATTACCCTCAGGTGATGGGCGCAGCTATTTGCCACTGAAGGTGGGGCTACTGTACCACATTCTTCTCTAGTGGCCAAAACATGACAAAGGGAAAGAGAACTTTCAAAACCCCATGGAAGTCGACTATTGGGACTTTCCCTCCCCAGGACCTAACAGCTTACAGTAAATTTCTAGATGTATCCAGTCTGTGTTAAGTCCCTTTGACTTGGGCTGGGAGTGGGGCACAGCTGAGAGATCTATGGATCCCCTCCCCCTGCAAAGAGGATCTGGAGTTGCCAGTAGAGTGCTATACCAGAGGCAAAAAGGGGTCAGAACTGAGCCAAAGCCAGGAAGGAGAAAGGAGGGGCAAGATGGAAGAAAGGGAGACGAGCTTGTAAGATTTCTATGGCCATAACTTGTAGAAAAGTCTTGAGATATAAGCAGAGAAGGGGCTGCAGGCCGGGAATTTTGAGACACGCTGCTACTGACTAGGCCCCGAATTCCTTTAGATACTTCTTGAAGATAATACAAGTAACAGCTAAAACTTAATACAAACAAACAGTTTAGTTTCAGAATTCTGATCCTTTATATAATGAATGTGAGAAGGATGTAGCTCCATGGTGGAGTAATTGTCTAGTATGAATGAGACTCTGGGAGAATGCTCAGTGTGGGTGGTTTGAATAATGTAGCCCCCACAGGCTCCTGTATTTGAATGCTTTGCCATCAGAGAGTGGAACTCTTTGAAAAGATTAGAAGGATTAGGAGGTGTGGCCTTGGAGGAAGTGTGTCACAGGGGGAACCTATGCCAGACCCAGGCTCTCTCTGCCTACAGAACAGCATGTAGCCCCAGCTGCTTCTCCAGCACCCTGCCTGTCACGCCTGCTGCCATGCTCCCTGCCATGATAATAATGGACTAAGCCTCCGAAACTGTAAGCAAGTCCCCAGTTACATACTCTCTCTTATAGAAATTGCCTTGGTCATGATGTCTCCTCACAGCAATAGAAGAGTGACATAAAAAAGCAAGGCAAACCAAAAGCCCAAACAAAAACCAGACAGTAACAGAGGTCTCCATGTTGAGACTGGGCCATGTGCAACCCAGCTCTGTCAGTAAGGTTACAGATGGAATGGCAGAAAAGTATGAAGGTTTTGCTCTCAGATTGAACCTTCACTTCAGCCGCATGATCTACAGACAGACAGATGCCTTTTCAAGTTGTGGGTTTCCTTGTCCGTAAGATGGTGTCCAGTTGCAATGCAGTGCAGCTGTGAGACTCCAACCAGAGGAAGCTGGCATTTTTCCTGGCACACCATAGTTGATCCAGGGTTACTGGCTTCCCTTTCCTTCTCTTCCTGTGTTGCTTTTTACCCACCAGGCTCGAGGAGACTTTCTGCTTCTGAGCTAATGGGGTGAGTGTTCTCAAGAGCAGTGCCTTGAAGCACAGCGTTTCCTAGGAAGGAATCAGAGTGCTGCAGACTGAACGTTTGTATTGTCCACAAATTAATCGGATTAAACCCTCACCTCTGAAGCAATGGTGTTACCAGGTGGGGCCTTTGGATGGCGGTAAGACATGAGGACTCAGTTCTCACCGATGGGATTGTGTCCTTACAAAAGGGACCCCCAGAGAGTTCCTCCTTTCTTCTGCTATAGCAGCATCATCTGTAGGCAAGCGAATGGCCAGTAATGATACAGAGTCTGTAATCATCTTGAGTTTGGCTTTCCAGCTTCTAGAACTATGAGAGGTGTTTCTTTTGTTTATAAGACACTCGGTCTATGGTGATAAGTTATAGCATCTTATGGGACTAAGACAAGGGCTAGAGAGGTGACAGACTCTGGGAATAGATACGGGGCAGGGGGAGCAATGGACGTCGTTCACTCTTCATACTAGGCAGCCTGAGTGGCGACACTGGCACACCTCAGGATGGGTCTTTTTGGCTCCAGCGAACAGAGACTGAGAATCTGCAGCTTTTAGGATGGTTCTAGAAAGGTTGCCATTTTACCTTCATTTATGGCTCTCAAAGTCGCTATTAATGAACTACCCTATCCTCATGCTAATGTGAGCGACACTGAATGAAGTCCAAAGTAAATACCTAAGCTGTGAGGTTTAGCTACAGAATAGCTTGGAGAGCAGCTCCACCTTGTGGACAAATCTGAAATATTATAGCGACATATGCCTCAGACTTAAAAGAGCTTTGATAAAATACATTTGAAATTTATTATTATAATTCTTTTTGGAAAACACCTATCTTTAAGTTTTATATAATCAGATGTATATATGTTATATATGTTATGTATCAAGTTATGTATTTATAATTTATGTCAAATTTATGAACATTATTTTTTCATAGCAACGTCACACAGGTGGTGAGAAATCTTTGTAATCTCATTAACACCTTAAAGGAAAATACCTACATGCCCAATTCTTGTACAAAGAATTACTTTAAACTCTAGTACATTTCTGTGGGTTAAGAAAACTGGGGACAAGAAGTGCTCATGACTATTTGGACTTGAATAAAGATTCCTATTATGCCAGAGACTTGGTAGACCAAGGATAGGGCAATACACCAGACATGGGCTCATGAGAAGGCTTTGTTTTACTAACAAAGTAAGATACACTAGGATACTCTCATTAACATGTGGATTGATGGGAATGGTTTTTTGATCTTTAATTTGATTCTTTGTAATCCAAAAACCTACAAACCCCACAAATCTTTCCTATATTGCTAACATTTCAAAGTATTAAAGACTTCATGATTCTTCTTCTTCTTCTTCTTCTTCTTCTTCTTCTTCTTCTTCTTCTTCTTCTTCTTCCTCCTCCTCCTCCTCCTCCTCCTCCTCTCTCCTCCTCCTCCTCTCCTCCTCCTCCTTCCCCCCTCCTTCTCCTTTTCCTTCCCTTTCCTCTACCAAGCTCCAGGTTTGCACTTGTCTTCTGCTCTCAACTCTGGGGTTACAGATCTGCATCACCGTGCCTGACGAATGGCTGGTGCCGGGCATCATGTTTCTATGCCAGACACTTCATGGCCTGAGCCATCTTCAACCCCAAGAAGCTTACTGTTTTTAAGCTACGAGAACATGATTTGTCATTGTTTCTTGGAGCAATAGAAAAAAAATTATAGATATGTTCGTTACTTTGATTGGATGGTGGTTTTGTGAGTGTGAGTTCAAACTCATTAAATTGTTGTATTAAATATGTATAATTTTAAAATATCAATTATACTTTAGTGAATGTATTAATAATAGAGAAAAACCTAAAATAAAAAACTTATTATCTGCACATATTGGAATCTGATTTGAACTTAAAGAATAAACATATAAATAAAAGGCTACCAATAACTAAAAGCTCAAAGTTTTGTAATCTACTCAGGGGAATAACCAAGGTCCTGGGTTGTATTAAAAGGAACCTGCATTTGGACATTAAGAATGAGAGCACCATTTCTAAATTGCAGATGCTGTTAGCCACTCAGGTTGACCAGGGACAGCCCTCCAGGTCCATGGCACCTGCCATTTCCTGGCCCTGGGTGTTCCTTGGCCTTCCCTCTTACAGCCTTTTCAAGTGAAACTCATTAAAGGATCGAAGATGCCTTGTGCTCACAGCTTCCAGCTCTTTAAGGACATGGTATGATTCACAGGAAATACTCAACCAAATGCTGGCTATTTGATTAATGTTGTGCCCAATGTACATATCTAGTGTCTGATATGATGTAGATGCATCAAAGGAGGAAAGGATTACATAAGAAACGAGCAGATGCCCAGGAGAATTCCCCCTTAGGGATATCCTCTTGCCTTTCCAGAGGAAAATGCCACACAAGTACTGATTTTCATAGTGGGCATGACTGTGGCCCACCCCATAAACAGTGACCATTAATTAAACAGGAAGCTGTAATCACAGCCTATAATTCACACCATAGTGAATATAAATCGTTTTCAGGTTACAAGTATAGACAGTTTAATTGCCTCTCCTCCCTAGTGTAGGAAATGCCTCATAGCCATGCTCCATTGAGAGGAGAAACTGTTAGAAAGAGAAGCAGACATAATGCTGTTTTACGATTAATTTCCACCCTAGAACATTATCGTAGAAGATTGGGACCCATATGACTTTTGTGCTTTGAAATGCACTGATGTCTTTTGGGTTCTAATGGTTGATTCTGTTAACCACCTATGACACTGTAACGTTTAATATTTTTTAGTTAAGACATTTTCTTAACTAAAGCATATTCTTTTTTTATTGTTCTGTTGATCTTGCCTGCATTTCTCTTTTTTTCTTTGGACACAGTCTTTAAGCACATAGTAATTCTATCCTCATAGTAGATTATACTTTGTCTTAGCCTGGGATTCTATTGCTGTCATAGAATACTATGATCAAACTTGGGCAGGAAAAGGTTTATGTTACCTCACAATGCTCAGGTCGAACTTCCCCATGGAGGGAAGTCAAGGCAGGAATCTGGAGGCAAGAACTGAAGCAGAGGCCATGGAAGAACATTGCTTGCTTCTCATGGCTTCCTCAGTCTGCATTCTTTCATAACCCAGGACCACTTGCCCAGGGATGACACCACACACAGTGGGTGGGGCTCTCCTAATTAACTACTAATTATGAAACTATGCTATAGGCCAATTGTATGGTGGCACGTTTCTCAATTGTGGTTCTCTCTTCTTAGATATCTCTAACTTATGTCAGGTTCCTAATAAACTAGCCATACATACCATATAAAAATACAAAAGGCTGTCCATGGTCCCACTGCTGCTGGGGTCCGTGTTGATGTCTGTGGTCCATGTTACCACCAAAGGTCATGTGGATGTCTATGGTCTGTGCTGCAGCCTGAAGCAATGATGTCCGTAGGCTGTACTGCTCCTTGGGGACATACCGATCTGAGTGCCCTGCATTGCCACTTGAAGCCAAGGTGATGTCCAGGCCTGTTCTGCCACCAAGGGCCATGTGCGTGTGCATGGTCCTATTCCAGTCAGGGGTCTTTGTTGATGTCTGTAGCCAGTGTTACCACCGAAGGCCAGGCAGATGTCTGTGGTCTATGTAGCACTGAGACCACTTAGATGTCTGTACGTCATGGTACCACCAGGGGGCATATGTGGGAGTCCTGCACTGCCACCTGAGGCCACGTGGATGTCTGTGGTCAGGGCAGCCTCCGAGGGCCTTGTCTTGGTGCCTGGTCCCATTGCAGCAGGGAACAATGTTCATGGTCTGTGCTTTCACCAGAAACCGAGGGGAGGCCCATGATCCACGATCCCACTGACTGTGAAGAGCTGAGAGGTTGAGATATCGACAACTACAGAAGCACAGTTGAGAGGGAGAAACAAAGAAGGTGCCTGGGACAACCCCTACCTCAACCCTCAGCCCCCCCTCTTCCAAAAAGTAACAGCCTAGACAGGAAGCCACCAAAGAGAACTCTTAAAAAGTGCGACAGAGATGCTAAAGATTAACTCTCCACAATTGATGGCTTCTGAAGGGGTATGGGAGGGGAAGGACTCAGTTCTTTTTAAGGGGCAGGTCACTAAAATTTTGACCATGCTCCAGGGAGTATGCAGATAACACAAAGTGGAGTTTCATTTTCACATTAATTTTTTTTTTTTTTTACTTCTTTTGGGAGGGGGAGGTCATTGGGAGTGGGCTGGATATGGAAAGACTGGGAAGGGATTGTGATTGGGAAGCATGATATAAAACTCCCAAGAAATCAATAACAATGTTATATGGAAAAAAAAGGCCATCTTGTTCCAAAATTTTGTAGGGGCAGGGAGTATGAAATTGTTCTTATACTCCTTATAAGGGTCACAGATGATGTTTCTGTAGCAGAAGTTTGGTTAACAAGAGAAACCATAGTGAATTTATTTAACACAAGTTTGATTTAGTACAAATTTGAACCTTCAGACATAATGACCCAAAGATTCGGTTTTCTGTTTTGGAAGGCTGAGGAGAGAACTCATTCTTGTCACCAGGAGGATCTGAGTTCAACCCCCAGCAACCCCATAAAATGAAGGAGTTGGAGGCAGATTGGTGAGCTACAGGTTCAGCCAGAGACCCTGATATGAAAGAGGTGGATGGTGCTCCATAGGAAGCCTCCTGAAATTGTCCTCTGGCCTTCACACGTGTGTGCCTGCTCATGCACGCTCACCTGTACACCCACGCACCCATACATACTTGAAAATGAATCACACATGCATACGACAACTTTCTGGTTTTGTGCTCAGGGTTGATTAAAAAACAGGGTGTGGGGGGAGAGTGAAAATATGATTGGACAAAAATGGTATGAGCTAATGTAATAGCCTGCTTGGAGTCCCCATCCTGTCTGGGGCAATATCCCGTCCTCCTGGGGTACCTGGCAAAGCCCCTTGGAACGAGAGTTTCATGACTTATTGGACAAGAGCAGGTCAGAGACTTCTTTATGGTTAGTGACTAGATAGGAAGACAGGGAAAGGTTAGAGTAATAATTCTACTTTTTATGGCTGGCTTTGGGGAAAAAATGGTCCCATATTTTATGACTTGCTCTTGTCTGGGGAAGAAGAATTCTGCTTTGAATGGTTTGCCCCAGGGAGATGGAGGAGCAAGAAACAGGTAGGCAGAGAAGGGCAGAGAGATCTGGACTCCAAGACTGCTCCCAAGGCTGCCCAGTGCACCCCCCCCCCCAGTTCAGTGTTCTCAGTGCGTCATAGTACCTCATTTCATATCATTTCCTCAGCCCCAGCCTGCTTAAGACTGTTCTCTTTAGCTCTACTTTGTAAGATAGTAGTATTGAAGTAGCTGTTCACTTTCTGAATGTGTGCTGTATTTTTACATTAAAAAATCAAACCAATAGAAAGAAAATTATTGGCAGAAAAATTGGAAGAGACATGAACAGGCAATTCACAACAGCACAAAGAAAACAAACTGTAAAAACACAAATGCCCAATAAACATTTTTAAAATTCTAGCTTTGCTGTTGTCAAGGTTTTGCAAATTGAATTTGTAAGGGGATAATGGCGATGGACTGTCTCTCATCTGCCATTTGGCAAAGATGAAATACAATCTCTTTAAAATTATTCTCATGGGAGTTAGTGCATAATTTTTAATAAATGATTTTTCTAGTAACTTACTGAAATATATAAGCGGAGGCCTATGCAAGGATTTGTACACCAGGATATTTATTATAGCATTATTTACAATGGTGAAAAATGAGACCCAATCTGAAGGTAAGATAAATAGTATTGACTAAATTAAGGCCTATGCAACCCATAGCCATTAATTCACACTCTGTTAACAGAAAAGTTTTTTTTTTTTTTTTTTTTTTTTTTTTTTTTTTTTACTTCTTAAGGTAGAAATAAAGAAGATGTGTGTGGGTGTGTTTACAAACACAATTCAATTTCCTTCAGTTAGTTCTTCATCTGTTTATTTTTGCTGGAATCAGACCCAGAGGCTGGTGCATACTATGCATGTGTCCTTCTGATCCACACCCCCAGGTCTGTCTTCCCCTCTCTTCTAGGGAAGTTAGAGGCAGTGCATGTCACACAGATTGGAAGGATATACCTTCATTCATGCTCAGATTGTGGTGAAAACTTAGTGTGCTAATGACTTCTCCAAGAAGTGCATGCTATTCTTATCATTTTAAAAAGATCCCTATATTTCAAAAGCAGTACTAAAATTGTTGAAAGGAGGTAAAAAAAAAAATCACCCAAAGGGAACACCGTATTTTATATATATATGATAACCAGCCAGGAGGTGGTGGCACATGCCTTTAATTCCAGCACTTGGGAGGCAGAGACTAGCAAATCTTTGTGAGTTCGAGGCCATCCTGGCCTACAGAGCGAGATCCAGGACAGGCACCAAAACTACACAGAGAAACCCTCTCTCGACAAAAAAACAAAACAAAACAAAACAAAACAACTAAGCAAACAAACAAACAAAAAGAATCAATTCAAAGTTAAACACTGGGATTGCTGTAGATATATTTGACATATTGTTATTTTTCAAATTGTTGTTCATATTTTATGTTATATGGATGTTTTGCCAGAAGAGGGTGTCGGATTCCCCAGGGACTGGGGTGTGAGCCTCCATGCAGGTGTTGGGAATCGAACCTGGGTCCTCTTGAAGAGCAGCTGGTGCACTTAACCTCTGAGCCATTTTTTGAGTCCTGTTTCTTAGAGACTGATAGAAACTTCTGACTTCTTTAACTCATTGTCTTTTATGCAAGGAAATGTATTTTACTATTTATAATTATTGCTTATCTTCTAAACTGGGAATTTGTGAAAGGAGAGGTTGGAACGTGGACAAAGACTTGTTCTGACACAGGGTCTTCTTATGGAGTGTAGGCTGCAGTCTCAAGCTTGAGATCCTCATGCTTCACATTTCAGACTACGGAGATTTACAGGCTTGCCCTAACATGCCAGGCATAAGGATGTGTTGCCAGGCTTAGAGTTGTCAAACAGAAGACTTTGGCGTCTCTTTCATTACGCTACCTCCTGCTGGGCCATCTCTTCTGTAGACACGAGAAAGTTGGTATAAACCAAGGTTTTCTTCAGCTCTGCGGGTGTGTTTATGGTGTTGTCCTTTCCGCCGCTGGAGGGCAGCTCAGCTCCATAAGTGGCCAGCAGAGTTAGCGTCCCTTTCCCAGACTGTGCTGCCTTCAATGGATTTTGTTTGAAAGGAATGAAGAAAAGAACACAACACGTAGTATCTCCGGATTAATCTCATTTTATTAACCTCCGAACATAAGATTTTATAGGGCATGAGATTGAAAGGCTGTAACTCTTGTAACTGGAATTCCAAAGATTTCTTCTTAAAAGGAGAAAGCCAGACAAACCTGTCTGCTGATGGCAGGTACAGCACTCTTTTCTCGTGTTTATAGATCCATTATTAATAACTGAACTTTCCCAATATGACATTCCTGTACTACAAACACCAGGCAACAATTCTCTGCAAGGAAACTCTGATGCTCAGGCTGGTAGCTCCGGGCAAGGGCGAGTTGATGCTCATTACATTGAAATTCACTTTTATGTACATCTCAATTAATAAAATGCTAGCTTTCATTTCTAATCCATTTGATAAGAGGAAAGCGTAACAACCTGTGTCTTTCAAGGCAAGAAAAAAAAAAGTATGGGAGTCAATCTTGGTGGTGATCTCCTGTGCTAACAAAAGAGAGTAAGAAGGCAGAATCAGGATTTTACACCCTCTGTTTGATAATCAGGGCCACAATAGGAAAGGTGGGCTCCCAGGAGGGGCTGGGATTGATTGGCACTTTCCATTCCTCGTCATTTTCTTCTACTGCACACCCACACATCTCTGCCAATATTTATTTTATCCCAACATGTCAGAAAGGAAAACAAGAAGAATGAGAACTTTAGTGACATGAGAGAACCTGTCACTGGGATTGAAAAATAGAGATTATTCCTCGCCAAAAAGAAATACCATTTTGATTTATTATACACAATGCAGTTCAAAAAATTATCATTCAATGTCTGTTTAATGAGCACTTAGAATGTGCCAGATGCTGTGTTAATGACAGTGTTTAAAGTCACTGTTTAAAAAACTCATTATGTTATACTTGTAAAATACCATTGTTGGGCTGGGGATATGCCTCAGTTGGTAGAGTGCTTACCTACAGTGCATGACGTCCTGGGTTTGATTCCCAGCATGCCAGTAATCCCCACACTCAGGAGGTAGAGGCAGGAGGATGAGAAGTTCAAGATCATCTTCAGTTACATAGCAAGTCTGAAGTCAGTCTGGACTCCTGGCACTCATGTCTCAAAAACCATGATGAAAACTATTAGATTCAAGATCAGACTCAAGGGATGGCCAATGCAATTTCAGATGAAAGCCATGAGATTCTGAAATATCCCATCAAAGAAGGGATGAAGAACGGGTTTCTGATTCCTGAATGAGACAGTGGACACTAGAAAAGGAAGGAGTGTCTGTAGAAAAATGTTGGCAGTCCATCTGGGAGCTCACCTGTGTACCTATTGGCCAAAGTGGATGCCTGTGGTGTGGGCTGGGATAGTTTGTGGGAAAGGGCAGGGGATTTTGCTTTAATTTCTCTTTCTCCATTATCACACAAGAACCCCCAGTTCCTTAAGCTCTTCCTTTCCCATAAACACTAATACTAAAATCTAGGATTTTGAGTTGCTTTTAATAAGGTCCAATCTACACAAGGGTTGAATGCAACTAACTAGGAAAAACTGAACCCTAAACAGATTGCTGGTGACTCCAGACACTTTCTACAAGGGTGAGCTTTTGTGATTTAAAGAAGTTTTCTATTTCATTAATTTTCTTAAAATAAAAAAAAAAAGACAGATGTGCTGTATTCAAATGTGGATCACAGGGTGGATAAACATTGCCTTCAGTGGTAGCTTTTTGTGTAGCAACCTCACATTTTCTCCTAGGAGATGGTGGCTTTCGGGTTCATGTGCTTTCTGGATGGCAAAGCAACGGATATCCCTCTTCTGCTGCCCATCACCCAGGGAAGAACCCCTTCCAGTTTGTTTTGTAACGTTTCCTTGTTATGGAGTAGACTGAAGCGGTGTCCTAGGGGGTCTGCCTCCACCTTCATGTGGGTTGTGTGAGCTCAGTCTGGGGTCAGGATGGCAAGGAGAGATGGTGGGGGACTGGAACGAGAGGTGACATTTCCTTTGAGGTTTCTTGTTGGTCTTTCTAAAAGGAGGGAAAAGGAAGGCAGAGGAGAGGAGGGAAGCTGGAGACAGGAGGTGGAAAGGGGCTGTTGCAGGAAACGGTGACAAAATTGAATGTTGTGCTGTTTCCATGAGGAGCTTCTCTTAGAATTTTCCAGTGTGACGGATTCCAATGTCAGCCTGTGTTTTAGGGAAGAGGAAGGAAGAAGTGGGAAATCTAAGAGAAACCATTTTCTCCTAGGGCTCTCTAGTTCAGGTTCAGAACCAAGATCCACATTTCCTTCATTTTCTTCTATACTGAAAGCAACTGCTTGCAGATTTCATCTCATTTGTAATTTTCCCCTTAAATTCTCATTTACATGATTTAGCTTGGTTTCAGTGGTGAATTTTATGAGATGTCATTATCTTTGGAACTGTAAGTCTTTAGGCATTTTAAGGATTGGTTTTCTATATTGTGCTTCACAAGGCTCGTGTACCATCTTCAATTTCTCTCTCTCTCTCTGTGTGTGTGTGTGTGTGTGTGTGTGTGTGTGTGTGTGTGTGTGTGTGTATACTGAATCAGGGGGACACCTTTGTTGTGTTGTAAGCTTTTTCAGGCAGGAAGTTAACCTAAATTTGAATATCACCCTTAATGTGCTAAAAAAGCTCAATAAATAGACGCATGCTGATTGCTTTTAATGAGCAATGAGCTTCACTAAATACTTTTCTCAAAACAATGCTATTCTGTTAAAGTCATACCCATAGATTTTTTGAATGAGAAGCGTTCCCATAGGCTCAGGTATTTGAACAGATGACCCACAGTTGGTGATGCTGTTTGGGGAGGTTTAGGTGGCGCAACTCTGATGGAGGAAGTACATCATTAGGGGTGGGCATTGAGAAAAAAAATCCTCACACCACTTCCAGTTTGCTTGCTGAGCTCTATGCTCGTGGTTGAGATGTGATCTCTCTGCTTCCTGTTCCGGCCGCCATGCTTTCTGCTTGCCGCCATGCCACTCTGCCAGACCAGACCCCCGTCCTTCTGGAACCATGAACCTCAATCAACTTTATCTTCCACAAAATGATTTCATCATGGTATTTCAGCACAGCGATAGAATACCATGACAATGCCTAGAACATGGAATTAACTCCATGATTATGGAAAAACGGAATTATACCACCAAGTTTGATCTTCATAGTCATAGCTAGTTTGATCTTCATAGTCATAGCTAAAAATTTTTTTCTTTAATTTTTAAAAAATTTTTCTTTTTTGCTATCTTGCTATCTTTGGTTCTGAAGGGACTCTGGCCAGCTCAAGCATGCTTGGCATGGCTCTGGCAGGCCTTGCCCTTCTCCCCATTCTCCCTGCCTTGCTAAAAATCATTAAGTTATATTCCTAAAGCTAGCCTTATTTGGCCACTTCTTCTCCTGAGGCTGACTAGCAAGATCCAGCTATCAAAGTATGGAAATTCAGCAATCAAAAGCCCCCTTTGGCTCACCTAATTAACATGCTCAATCAAAATTAAACACCTCATATTAACATGGGGTTTCCCCTTGTGCCTTAATAAACTGCCATTTTCCTATGGCCCAGTCCTGTCTCCTCTCTAGAGGCGGTCCCTTGTTCCCCTCCCCCGAAATGGGGACAAATATCCCTGCCCCCCCTTCTCTTGTTCCCTTCCCCTTCTTTCTCATTAACTATCTCCTGTCTTTGTCTCTTAATTTCTGCCCTCTGTACTTCTGGGACAAATAAGTCTCCTTTGTGCAGAGAACTTGGTCTTGGGGGTTGTGAGGTGCAACTTTTCCTTCCCTTTTTTTTAAAAAAAATAAATTATAACTTATTTTTACGAATTTAAATTTGTTCTTGGACATTTTCTCACAGCTACACAATGCACACTGACTGCTCTTACCCTGCACTTTCCTACCATCCCAGTTCATAGCTCCCTTGATTCCTCTCATGGTCATATATGTTGATTTTATTTTGTGATCCACTGAGATTAGCCAGGGCCATGTGATTAGCTGTGTGACCATGGGTTTGGAGATACCTATTGGAGCCTGGTGGACTCAGTTTTGGGTCTACAACTAGAGACATTAATTCCATGTATTCTGGAATCTATCAATAGCCAATAGTTCAGATGTAGAGGACAAGGCCCTGTGAGTCTCTCCCATACTTTTGATGTTATATACTATTTTAAGATTAAAACAATCCAATAGCTTGTTATGAACAGTTTTATACCATTTTTGTTTTTGTTATGTAGGTACATCCAACATTCAAGTCCCAGCTTGGAATCTATTTCAGTCAATGAGGGTTAATTTGTACAGCTAATTGTGCTGTTTCATTTGGATGTGTGTGTATACCCAGGGGCTAAGTTTGAATATTAGCCTCAGTATTTTCAGTGGAAAAGCTACAAAATATATATAAAAAATCAGGATGTAGACAATTCTTTAAGACACAGGAACTAGGTATTGCATTACAAGGATGCTGCCAAGCGTTTGCACAGTAGGGTGTCTGTGAGCGTTTTCACTTTAATTGGGTGTCCATCCCCCTCTGCTTTGTCAGGACACTGCGCTGCTGACTTTGGTAAGCAGCATGGACGCTCATTCTCAAAGCAGCCCCTGAAGGCACATTTGACCTGTATGGAGTTTCAGTAATTTAGTTTTTGCTAGCAATGATATGAGTTTATTCTTTGTGTGTGGTGAATGGGATCTGTGCTTGATTTCTAAACTAATACGGCAACATTGTTGCTGTTGAGAGGAAGGGCAGAGCCTGAATTCTATCTTGTGACATCTGTAGTTAGTAGTGAAATTTCTAATAAATTATGTTATGGTGCTGAAGAAAGGTAAAAAACAGGCTTCAGTGAGTAGTTATTTTTGTTTTCCATGGCAGTATTATTATGCTTTGCTGTAACTGTAGGCAACTGGAGTTTGAAGACAGCTCCAGGATGAGGGTATCAGTGGTGTTGTTCTTTATTCATTTAACAAGCACTGTGAAGACCCAGACACACAGATATGACTATGGGCAGATCCCCACACTTTGAGTTTACAGTGGCATTGGTGGACATTGGGTTCCTGTAAGCAGAGCTCCTGGGTCTCCTTGGACATGCGCTAACTCTGCTGTTTCTGAAATGATGAAATCATTCTTTCACCAGCTGGAAAGATCTTCCTTTGATGTCTCCTGCACCTATTTTTAAGTTTTTTCAAAGGCAAAAAAAAAAAAAAAACTTCATTGCAAAAATTACTGCTTGGTTTAAGATCAGTGGATTTGCTATCCTTGATCGCAGTCCTAATAATCAAAGGTTTTCTGTTTCTCAGATCAATACATCCCTTTTTATTGCTAACCCCCTTGGCATGTGTATGAGTTCTAATCTTGAGTATTTATTGCATCATCTTACTTATTTTAATAGGTTTTTAGTTATGAGAAAAATCAGACTACAAGGGGGTGCTGTGGATATTAATATATAGATATGATAGGATAAAAGGGTAGATTGTTAAACCTACTTTAAAGAGCAACAACTTGTTTGAAATGTTCTACATTGATATGGATTTTAGTTTATTTATACAAATTTAAAATTAATTTTGTTATACTGTGTGTATGTTTCTACTCTTGTTTAAGGTATTATGTTTATGTAACTCATTTAAATTGTAATTGATAATTAAGAAATACAGATTAATAACTAGTCTTCGATGATGGTCAAATTTATAGTCATGTTAAGTTTTCTAGGTATACATAGATATAATTCAATTAGTTAGGTAGTCTTCAACACTTCAAAGACCTACAGAACATGGCATTTAAAATGTTTTAAAATTTTAGACTTTCTGGCCAGGCGGTGGTGGCACATGCCTTTAATCCCAGCACTTTGGAGGCAGAGCTAGGCAGATCTTTGTGAGTTCGAGGCCAGCCTGGTCTACAGAGTGAGATCCAGGAAAGGTGCAAAGCTACACATGGAAGCCCTGTCTCAAAAAAAAAAAAATTAGACTTTCTGGACAGTGAGACATGTCTGTTCCTGGCAGCACCAATTTACTTCAGAGAGGAGGATGGGCATCGAAGACACTCTATATGGAGTTTATCTTCTTGGCAAAAATAGCCATTTGGGCAAGAAACTGTTCTTGCCTGGACTGCTTGATCAACTGGACATGTAGGACCCATAGAAAGGTGACCACTGAACTTTACTTGGCAAAATGGTCCTTCAGGTTCCTGCTTCACAGAAGACACTGCCAGACATTCTACAGGACACAGAGAGAAGTGACTGAGAGACTCTAGGCCCGTAGGCTGAAGACAGATGCCCCAACTTGACAGACAAGAACTTTGGATGACTGTCTAGGCTGCCAGCTGTCTCTGTCTACTATTGCAAGGCTCCTGAAAGTTGCTTGCATCCTTCTCCCATTTCTCAGGTAATATTATATCTTTCTGGGGTCTTTGATGTAGTTGAAGACTAGATGATTATAATTTCCTTAGTTATGATAAAAGATAAGTTAGATATGAAAACTTAGACTCACAAATATAGGATAGATGGAATATTTTCTTTAATTTGGCCAACTATAAATAGACTAGATATTGTAACTGTAATTCTTGCTTGATAATTGTTTTGTTATATGTAATTTTACTATGTTAAAGTTAAAACCTTCCTTTTTGAAAAAAAAAAGAAAAGAGGAACTGCTGTGGATATCACTCTGTATGCTGTGAATGTGTTGCTCTGATTGGTTAATAAAGAAAGTGCTGATTGGCCAATAGCCAGGCAGGAAGTATAGGCAGGACAAAGAGAGAGGAGAATTCTGGGAACAGGAGGGCTGAGTCAGGAGATGCTGCCAGCTGCTGTCATGAGAAGCAAGATGTGGAAGGCAGAACTGGGAAAAGGAACCAAGTCACATGGTTAAACATATATAAGAATTATGGGTTAATTTAAGTGTAAGAGCTAGTCAATAGTTAGCCTGAGCTAATGGCCAAACAGTTTTAATTAATATAAGCCTCTGTGAGTTTACTTGGGTTTGAGCGGCTGCAGACCGGGTGGGACACAGGAAAACTTCAGCTACAAAAGGGTCTGCAAAGTTGAGCTATGACTAGTTAGAAGCTTCCTCTATCAATGTGTTTCTGGATAATCAATGTACTTCTGATGGGGTGAGGCTCCAGGCTGGCGAATTCTTTGCTACTTTAAGAAGGTATCACTTGAGTAAACCAGCTAACTCTTCCCTATGCTGGCATTTTCTTTTACACTAAATGACACTTGATTCCTTTTGTTTTTCTCATGTAGAAAAGGAGCACGGTTTTGAGATTACAATTTCCTGATAGTGTAAGAAAAAGGCAGAGATTTAAATATGAAGTGAGAGTTATAGCTTGTTGGTGACCCTAACACTAGTGTTTTCTTTCTTTGCTTGACAAAAGTGAATTACTATGACAATAGGAAGGACAGCCTGAAAGTGATCCCTCAGGAGAGCTTGAGCCAGTGGTCTCCATTCCCATGGATCTCACCTGGGGTGCCTGCAGGGTTGTGGGGGGCCTACAGGAAGGGCTTATCAAGAGCAGGTGCATGCAGCTCAGCGATTACCTTGGAACTTGTTACTCTTCCTTGCTGTCTTCTACACTAGAGGACAAATTTTGGTACGGCCATGCTTTAGCTCGGAAAAATGTTCCGCTGATATGCCACGGGTGTGACCCATGGTGGCACTGTTAGGAGGTGGTGGAAGCTAGAGGAGGTGGGGCCTCGTGGAGCATTTTAAGGTTGTTAGGAGTGAGATCTTGAAGGAAGTCATGCGACCTCAGTCTTCTTCATTTTCTTTTGCTTCCTTTATATTGAGGTGAAGAGTTTGTTTTGCCACTTGCCCTCTGTTCCATCTACCATTGGTCTAAAGCAGTGGATCTCCTTGAGCTTGGATTGGAATCTCCAAACTGTGGGCCAAAATACTCCTTTCATATTTATAAGTTGATTAGAACAGATAGGACATCATATTCATAAAACTATGGCTTTTATAATAAAATCTTTATTTTCCCCAAATGAAAACATGATGGCTAAATGAGAACCCTCCTTCTTCCAAGAAGGGAATATGAGTTTATTATTTTTTTAGTTTTCTAAATAATTTTTTCTATTTGGGGAATTAACTACACTTTGATACCTTAGAATTTTCATGACTCAAGTGGGGACTGGAGAGATGGCTCAGTCATAAACTGTCTCTAGTGCAAGTGTGAGGATCTGAGTTTAAAACCCCAGTACACACAACATGAAGAGGACCATCTGAACCATTAGCATGGACAGGTAGAGTCAGGTGGCTTCCTGCTTCACATTGGCCAGCTTGCATAGCTAAAATCTCTGAGCTTCAGGTCCAGTGAGCAGTCCTGTCTCAAAACACATGGTGGAGAGCAATTAAAGAAGACACCAATGCTGACCTCTGACTTCTACATGTGTGCATACACATGTGATTGTGCATCTGCATGCACACACACACACACAAATATGTAGTGTACACAAAGGTAAAAGAGAAAAAGAATGTTCATGCCTGGAGTAGAATAATGAACATTAGTAGATAAGATGGAAGATTATTAGCACCCATTGCTTTCAGAAGGCAAGAATTATCACATTAATTAGGGTCTTCTTCCAATTTTTCTAATTAATACTGGTCAGATATTTGAGTCTTGAGTTTCTGAAAATACAAATAATGAAGGAGTGAGGTCAATCCTAAGATGCCCATTACCCTTCCAAATGATAATTACAATAAGATTCTTATTTGGACAGTGTTGTTTTCTGAGTTATGTACGATGTAATGCTGTAATTTTTGTTCAAAACAAGGAACATTTGAGCAAGTAAATTATACCATATAATCGCAACAGATTCAACATGAGAAATTACAGGTCAGGTAGCCTGTATCTGAAATGTTTGGGACTGGAATTATTTAAGATTTTGCAATAAAGTTCTTTGAATAGTTGTATACATAGTGAGACATGCTTGGGATAGGATCTCTCTTTCTGTGTGTGTGTGTGTGTGTGTGTGTGTGTGTGTGTGTGTGTGTGTAGAGGTCAGAGGTCAATATTAAGTGTCTCCCACAATTGCTATCTATTTTAGTTTTTAGAACAATGTCTGTCATTGAACCTAGAGTTCACTGCTTCAGTGACAGTGCCTTGCTGTGGATATTGCTCTCTATATAAATAAAACACTGATGGCAATGACCAGGCAGAAGTAGGTGGACAAGGAGAGAGGAGAATTCTGGGAAGCGGAAGCTGAGGGAGAGACACTGCAGCCACGCCAAGA
Organism: Peromyscus leucopus; assembly: GCF_004664715.2. Lineage (NCBI taxonomy): Eukaryota > Metazoa > Chordata > Mammalia > Rodentia > Cricetidae > Peromyscus > Peromyscus leucopus. The sequence continues at coordinate 5,717,228 of NC_051072.1, read as the reverse complement.
GAAGCAGCATGTGAAGACGCCAGTAAGCCACCAGCCACGTGGCAAGGTATAGATTTATAGAAATGGGTTAATTTAAGATATAAGAACAGTTAGCAAGAAGCCTGCCACGGCCATACAGTTTATAAGTAATATAAGCGTCTGAGTGATTATTTTATACGTGGATTGTGGGACTGCGGGGCTTGGGGAACCTGGAGAGAAGCCCTCCAGCAACAGTGCCTGGCTAAGAAACCCAAGGGTATCCTCTTGTCAATGCCGGGATTGCAGGCAATGCCTCTGCATCTGGTATTTTATGTGAGTGCCGGGGATCAGAATTAAGTTCTTCTTAGGCTGCATGGCAAGCACTTTACAGGCTGACTATCTCCCTATCCCCGACCTAAGACTTAGTAAAAACCATGTTTGTGTTTCATATTTATATTATACACACAGAAAGTAAATTTTATACACTATCTTCAATATGCAAGGGCATACCGGCTTAGAGATCTGGTGTGGAGTTTTATACTTGTGGTGTCACTGAAAAAGTTAAGGATTTTGGAACATTTTAGGCTTCCAGTTCTTGCGTCAGGAAGGCCTAACCTTATAAACATGCTTCTCTGCTTTGTGCCCTCTTCTGTCGGAGCTGGTGTGATCTTCGTCTTCCCATCGTGGAACACGGTGTCTCTTTCTCCTCTATTTTTAGTGGCCAGTTTACATCAATGTATTTGTTTACATATTTTCGCGGTGTCTATGTACATATGGTTTGCTCTATCCATTCCTTCTTGTTCCTGCCTCGGTGATGGTTTCCAAGAATAGTACAGTGTTGAGTCGGGGAAGGGAACCTACTTTTAGAGTTTAGTTGGTTTGCTTGTTCAGTTTTGGCTAGCCTTGGTTGTGGCTGAAGTTTTCCTGTGTCCCACCTGGCCTGAGATCAGGGCAAATCTCTCTCACTCGCAGCCGCTCGGACCCAAGTAAACACACACAGGCTTATATTAATTAAAACTGCTTGGCCATAAGCTCAGGCTTCCTACTGACCAGCTCTTACACTTAAACTCATTCCATTTCTGTTAATCTATATGTCACCACATGTTCTGTGGCTTTACCTGTGTGTCACTACATGCTGCTCCCTGGATGGTGGGCAGGCATCTCCTCACTCAGCCTTCTTCTTCCCAGAATTCTCCTTGTCTGCTTATCCTGCCTATACTTCCTGCCTGGCTACTGGCCAATCAGCGTTTTATTTATCAACCAATCAGAGCAGCACATTCACAGCATACAGAGTGATATCATCCATCACTTGGTCATCCCCACTTCTCTTTTATCATATCATCTGTTGTTTGACTCTTAGATGGTCTTTTGATAAAAAACCCAGAGCCAGATATCAGGTGAAAGCTGGAAGATCAGAGAAGCAGAACAGCCAGCCACTAGTTCTTACCTCTACAAAATCCTCAGCCTCAAGAGAGTGAGTTCCTGTTTCTTCACACCTTATATACCTTGCTCTGCCCTGCCATATTATTTCCTGGGATTAAAGGTGTGTGTGCTTCCCAAGCAAAGGCATGCAATCTCAAGTGCTAGGACTATAGGTATGTGCCACCACTGCCTGACCTCCATGTCTAATCTAGTGGCTGGCTCTGTCCTCCGATCATCAGGCAAGTTTATTAGGGTGTACAATAATCTGTTTTTTTCATACCCCTGGATAGTGTCTTCAGTCTCTTTCCACTGCGTTCTTTTTGCACACACCTAGCAGTATAATCCTCCTGAGCAAGACTTTTTACTAATTTATTCTTTGTTGACTTCTTAATGCCAGTGAAGGCCTCTTCCTAAGGTAGATACCCACATTCAATCTCTGGATTCCTTCAAGAGATCAACCAATTGTTTTTCACCTCAGATGTAACACAGACAGGTTCTCTTGAGTTTGCAACCTCTCACCTTGTGTTTGATATTTTCCTCACATGTTATCATGCCCTGCCTTTTAAAAATCTTACCCTGCTTCAAGGCTTGCCTGAAGTTCTGCCTTCTTTTGGGAAGTTTCTTTGATCATCAGAGATCATAAAATTTACTTTCATCTGACCTAAGCCACCATCAGAGAAAGACCATTCTGCCATTCACCACGGAGGCATAGCTATCGATTAAACCAGGGTGCAGTATGCTGCTTTCTTAGGATTACATTTTACTTTGATTGAAAAAGCTGTTTTAGACTTGAACATGGATTTAAAAAACCATATACTACATTGTGGATCCATGCAATGGTAAATACGTCGAATCTGTCAAGAAATTTATAAAACTTGTTCACCTTTAGAGACTGACTCTTGGGATTTTCTTTCGAAGTCAATGACAACACTGTTTAAGTTACAACACTGGTGTGTTTTCCTGACCATCCCAGAAGGTGTCAGTGAAGATTCCTAGATAACAGCCAGGACACATGCTTCTTCCTTAAATGAACTCTCAGGGGCTTGTGAGTTGTCATATAAAGTGCTGTAGTGGCCCTGATATTTGGGGGTGACAGCTGGGTCTGTACAAGTGCTGGCGATGATACTTATGCCATGATCATTGCCTGCAAACAGCAAATACAAGAGGACACTGAATATAAGAAGCAGCCACACAGGGATGGGGTGTAGCTCAGTGATAGAGCCCTTGCCAGCACCCTGAAAAAGAAAACATTCAATTTCTGTATTGTAAAAAGTGAAAATAATGTGCAAGTCAGAATGGATTTGCAATTTTATATGTTGTCCCTTGTATCATTATTTATAGGATCATTCTGTTGGTCCCCAGTAGAGCATTCTTAAAGATGCAAGTTCATGGGAAATATATTGATAGTAACAGATGAAACTTGGATTTCTCTGTTCTTGGGACATAGTCAGAAGCAAAAGCTTCCACACAGCTCTCAGCTAGGGTTTGTGGGTTAAAGTCATTCCATGTGAGCATTTGTTCCCTATGTTGTTATTGCTGCTAATCATGGTTACAACTCTTTTGTAAATTAGAAAGGAGGGGATGTGTCCCACCTGGTCTGAGATCAGGACAAATCTCTCTCACTCGCAGCCGCTCGGACCCAAGTAAACACACACAGGCTTATATTAATTAAAACTGCTCGATCATAAGCTCAGGCTTCCTACTGACTAACTCTTACACTTAAACTCATCCCATTTCCGTTAATCTATATGTCACCACATGTTCTGTGGCTTTACCTGTGTGCCATTACATGCTGCTCCCTGGATGGTGGGCAGGCATCTCCTCACATTCATATATCCCTAGGAGGAAGACAGCCCTTATGCAGTTAGGAAGAGAGCAGAGTTGAGATTTGCATCCATGTTTGTTGGACTCTGCCATTGCCCAGTTCCATTATGACACTTAGCGCAGGGGGTACACACAGTGCGTGACTCTGCAAACCAGAGATGAGTTTTCTTTCAAATGTAAGCATAAAAAGGTTATGTTTTTAAGACACAAGTTCAAGTAAAGCTCATACTTGTTTTTAAAGTGACACTTTTCTCAATTTGTAATTATATTTTATTCATGATTACATACTTAACGTTATTTATTTATTATCAGCCTGCCTTGAAGGCAGATATTGCTAGTTTTCATTGATGAGATATATGTTTTTGTATTTTAAGAGCTATAATCAGAATGCATGTTTAAAATGAGGATGTAAAAATTGTCAGCATTTTATGTTTTTTTTCCCCTGAGGGTAGAATAGCTATGTATCATACAACTAATTTTTAAAGATTTATTTTATTTTTTTCCTTGTGTGTATGTGTATCTATCTGTGTGAGTGTGTACCAAATGTGTATGGCTACCCATGGAGGCCAGAAAAGGGCATCTGGTCTCTTAAAGTTACAGATGGTTTGAGCTATATGTTGTGGGTGTTGCAGCTGAACCCAGGTCCTCGTGAAGAGCAGCAAATGCTATTAAGTGTTGAGTCATCTTTCCAGTTTCACAATTAGTATTTTTTAGTGATTGAGAATTGCATATTTTTATTAGTTGTTTTATCTGTAGTATATAGTCCAATGTCTTTGTCTTAGTTAGGGTTTCTATAGCTGTGAAAAGACACCATGACCGTGGCAACTCTTACAAAGGAAAACATTTCATGGCATGACTTATGGTTCCAGAGGTTTAGTCCATTGTAGCTAGAGTTTTCCTGCCTTGCCCACAGTCAGGACAAATCTGTCACCTAACAGTCCCACAGCCGCTCAGACCCAACCAAGTAAACACACAGAGACTCATATTGCTTACAAACTGTATAGCCATGGCAGGCTTCTTGCTAACTGTTCTTATAGCTTAAACTAATCCATTTCCATAAATCTATACCTTGCCACGTGACTTGTGGCTTACCGGCATCTTCACATGCTGCTTGTTATGGCAGCGGCGGCTGGCAGTGACTTCCCCTGCCTTCCTGTTCTCTCAATTCTCCTCTCTGTTAGTTCTGCCTATACTTCCTGCCTCACCACTGGCCAATCAGTATTTTATTGACCAATGAGAGTAATTTGACATACAGACCATTCCACAGCAATCCATTATCATCATGGTAGGACATGGTGGCCTGCAGGCAGATATGGTGCTGGAGAAGGAGCTGAGAATTCTACATCTCCAAATTGCAGGCAACAGGAAGTGAATTGAGATACTGCGAGTGGCTTGAGCATATATGAGACCTCAAAGTTTGCCTCCACAGTGACACACTTCCTCCAACAAGGCCATACCTACTCCAAGAAAGCCAAACCTCCCGAAAGTGTCACTCCCTTTGGGGGCCATTTTCTTTCAGACTACCACAATCTCACCCCATGAAAAGCACACAGAAACATTAGTTGATGAGTGAATGACTAAAGGTGAAATGTCACACTTTTTCTGAAGGTGCTTGGATTTCCCAATGAAGTCTTGGGCCTGTGTATGGCCCATCATTCCTAGTGCAGGATTTGTGTGTGGCTAACCCTTCTCAGCCTGCAAGGTTCATTTTCACCTATTGCCTGGCAGAATGTGCTAGTGGATGTGCATACATTCCTGATTTTGCTACTGGCAAATGTGTGATAACTCTTTTCCAACTACCAGAAATAGGAGTTTTTTTTCCAGCCCTCGAGAGTAGGTTAGTTGGATGTACATTTGCTGTTTGTTCTGCTCAAGGGCAGCTCTCAGGGAGTCTCTTTTAGGTTCAGGGACCCTCAAGAAGATCCCTTACGGCACCACAGCTTTCCTCTACTTAGCTCAAAGAGGTGGAAATGGAGCTGCAGAGGCTGAAGACTCTGAAGTGTGCCATGAAACCTCAGGAGAGTTGTAGGCATGCATGCCAAACACAAAATAAATGCCACCAGTCACGTGTGGAAATTTTCCCAGGGAGTAATGACCCCCAGGAGATCACATTGTAAACGGCTGTTGCTGAAACGAGGGTGGCACCTCGTATACCATGGAAGTGGCCCCGATTTACATCACTAGAGAAAGGTGAGCATTGCTGAAGGGAGGCTTATATCTCTCCTGAGGGTCATATGTTGACAAGGGTTTTGAGACTGATCTGAATTGCTAAGCAGGGAGGATCACCCTATCCTGCCTCATGCCTGGGTATCTCCTGTGACCTGTGGCCATCGTTCACAATTATTAACAGTCAACAGCTGCTTATCAACACACAGAGGTTGATTAAAACGTATCTCGGGGCTGGTGTAACTCAGGCATACATACACAGTGTGTGCTTAGCTTGCATGAGTCCTTGTGTTGAGCCTGGAACTCCCCCAAATGGATTCACATATAATGTTGGCTCAGAAGATGATACCCCCAACATATAGCTTTACAGTTTAAAAGGGAGGGCACATGAAGAACCGCACATTCAGCGAGGGCTTTCTCCCAGTTCCTTGATCTATCTTCAAGTCCATATGCTCCAGGAGATACTATTTGCTGCAAATGTCTTCGCCAGCTATCACAGCAGAAAAAAGAGAATGATGCATCTGGCCGGGAGGAGTGATGGCAGCTGTAACTGGGACCCACAAGAGCAGTACTCCAAGGCATTGTCTGCTTTTTTGAGTCCATTCATCTCCTCTAAAAATAATTTACTCTTCTGCTGCAATTGTCCAATACTTCTCTTTCCTCTAAGAAGAACAGATGTAAGCTTCTAAATCTCACTGAGCTGCTGGGCACCTGTGTGGTTTCCAATGTGTGCAACACTGCGTGCCTTCTCCCCTGTCAATCTGTCGACTACCATTAACAGACTCGAACACTGAAGTCAGAGGGAAAATAGAAAGCTCTTCTGTGCATATGCTTATAACTTTACGTGCTTTTGCAATTTGCTTGCCACGTAATATTCAGCTTTGAATGTTGTGTCCATATTAACACTATAAATGGAGGCCACACCCTAGCATTGGCTGTTGGCTAGGTGAATCTCCTCTACTGATATCAAGCAAGTACGCTGCTATCAATTCTGCCCCCAATGAGGCTGAATAGCAGGATACTCCTCAATTTCCTGTTGATCTTTGAATAACCTGATAGGATTTTAGTTCTGGACTTCAAACTCCAAAGACAATACCCCAGATTCAATGACACTGATCCCAAATATTCTTCCTTTTATGTACCTTGATGGGAGGAATCACAGGTGAGGAATTTCGCAAGCACCTGGCTATGTTTTCCCAACTTATCTGCACAGTGAGGAACATAGATGTTTAGTCTCATGGAATGCATTACTTTGCTTTCCGAGCATGGGCGGCCATGTGAACAGGAGTAATTTATGGACACCATTTGCCATTTGCATATGAAATAGGCTGCTTGTTCTTTATGGGAGTGAAAATGGCTCCTTTGGGTCACAATTAGCCTATCAAGCAATTAGTCACAATTAGTCACAATGCTGGCAGTTAATTGTGCACACCAAGTTGTTTAGACAAAGTAAGACTGAATTTCTTAAGTTGAGCAATATATCCAGAGCTGTGACTTGTCTTCCTTCTGTTTTGATCTGGTTTAAGGTTTCTTATTGTTCAAAGAAATAATTTAAACTTCTTTATTGACTCAAAGCTTATTGTTGGGCAGTGTATAGAATGGAACATTAGAAGTTGTGGTTGCAACCAAGCAGTTAAAATGCTTCCTCTGGTTGCTAAACATGATTAAGAGGCGTGCTTAAACTGCACAGCATGGAAACAGTATTACCCTAACAACGTGGGACCTCAGAAGCAAGGAAAGGCCCAAGGGCAGAGACTCTGGGAGGAAAATTGGAGTAGCATGAATGGATTGGCTTCTCTCCTCAATTCTGTGACCATGGAGAGTCGGTTATGGGCATGAGATATAGGAGAGTGACTTGTGACCCTCATAGAGTCTTTTCTTCTGAAATTCCATTGGAGGACGAATATCTCTCTTTGGAGTTAGAAGACCATTTTGGAAGAGCTGACTCTGGGCCACAGCATAAAGCAGACAGTTTGCTGGGATGTTCAGGATTGGCAGGAGACAGCTCTGGAAGCAGAGTGTCAGCCGCGTTCTAACGGTAAGAGCTGGTGACTGTGGCCTGAACACCTCTAATACCAGGTCCAAAAAGTCCTGAAAAGAGTTCAAAATTATACACAGGTAAATCTATGAAAAACTTGTTTGCTCACTAATTTTTTTGGCACAGGGTACATGTTGATATTTCACATGTAGAAGAAGAACTGCATCTTTTGATAGTGTATATTTTTGTCCAAGTGTAATTATGTGTAGAATTTTATGAGTTACCTTTAGGGAAGATGCTTCTCTGGGGTTAAAAAATACATTTGGGCTGGTAGTTTGGGCACTGTATGTTCCTTAAGGTATGTAAACTTTTGCTGGTTATTAGATATGGTCAAAGCAGGTTTTAGCATACAATACTTTTAGGATCGTTGACATCCCGTCTCAAGTCTAATGTCTTTGGAAATGAGGTCCTGAACAGAAGGAACCAGAATCAGCTTCCCCACACAGGTCTCTCCTCAGTGACTGCAGGTCAGCTGCTCCTAGTGATTTGAACCTTCCACTGCTAGGCGCTGTCCCAAAGACTTCCCCTCCAACATTACTTCTTTTTGCTCCTTGCCTGACTTGGTCAAGGCTCTTTATGTCCAGGTACTCATGGAAGAGGTCTCCCGTCAAGTTGTCATGGACAGACTTACCCCAGAGTAACAGATGATCTTGTGACAATTCCCATCTTGAAGCAGCTAGACAGAGTCCAGTAGGCTGCTTCCTGCAAACAAGCCAGGCCTTGCAATGGATGTTCTGCCTCTGGCCAGAGGCCTGTTCGTTCTGCCAAAGTAGCTTAAACTGGATTGACCTTGTAAGCATTCATAGTGTGCCTGCCATGGGTCAGCATTTGTTTCAGACTGTGTAGTAGAGCAGGGAGTATGGGCCAGACACACAAATGGGGACATGAAACAGTAAATCCCAAAGATTAAGTCAACAATCGCAGTTCTGAAGGAAGCATCCTACTAGATTCTGTCTAACTGCTTCAGGAACTCAGGAACAGTCCTGATGAAGCTGTCTAGCCTGTTCTGTAGCTATGAAAGAGCAGGGATGACAATCCTCTGTTTTCTGGTCCCTTCAGAACTTGCCATCCATCCCTGAGATTTTTGACGTGGATTTTTCTTTTATCCTACCTACCAAGCCATCTCCAACTCTATGCTTTATTTTTTTTATATGAGGCTGGGTCTCTAGCCCAGGCTGGTTTTGAACTCCCTATGTAGCCAAGAACATGACTTTGAACTTCTGATCGTAAGCCTCCACCTCCTGAATGCCGCCACATGCAGTTTATATTGTGCTGAAGACTAAATCTGGGGCTGTGTGTTTGTTGCGCACAACTAAGCTATATCATAAGCTATAAGATTTAATTTTTAATTGGCAAAAAACTGTAAATTTGGGGGAATGTAAGGTGTTTTGATACATGCATACTGTTTAGAATGAGGCAATCTAGCATGTCCATCACTTGCATATAATTTTTTCAGAGGTCTTTGTTTTCTAAATAACCTTCTGTTAGTATAGAGCTTGGGAAACAATATCAATAATGCTTGGGAGGTAATGGAGTAAGCTGGTCTTCTCTCATTTCTGAAAACTTTTCTTGTTCCCCTCTACCACAGCTAGAATATTGTAAGAAAATACAAATTTTTAGATGTAATTGATGAACTAAATTCTTCTTCAACGTGTCCTACCTCTTGAGAGTAAATCTTTTTGGGAAGTTTTATTTATGTTTCTTGAATGCTAGTTATGGTCACCCCACTGAAGAATGATGGGAACAGAATTGTCTTAATATTGTTGCAGTATATTATATATACGTTGTCTATTTGCTGACTGATATGATAATTATTGAGTAATAACTTTTTGAACAATGGAAAAAAGCATGACATGTAGCTTAACAACTGTAGATGGGTTTATTTAACCTTGATTTGGAACTTTCACTACTCTGAAGCTGTACTATAATTAGGTTACATGATATGTTAATTGGTTTTATCCATATGTATCCATGTCAGCAGCAAGAAATGTAGTAGAAATTCTATGGATATGGAAAAGACAGGTCATCTCTTCCTTTTTTTTTCTTTTTCCTTCCTTTCCTTTCTTTTTCTTTCTTTTTTTTTTTTCAGACAGGTTTTCTCTGTGTAGCATTGGCTGTCCTGGACCTCACTCTACAGACCAGACTGGCCTCATACTCACAGTGACCTGCCTGCCTCTGCTTCCCAAGTGCTGAGATTATAGGTGAGTGCCACTGCCACCCAGCAGGGCACCAGGTTTCCTGGAACTGGAGTGACGGATAGTTGTGAGCAGCTGTGTGGGTACTGGGAATTGAACCCAGGCCCTCTGAAACACCAGCCAGTGCTCTTAACCACTAACCTCTCTCTCTAATCTCTCTCTTCCCTACATAATAAACTCAAATGCTTTTCAATTAAAAAATACTTGAAATAATTCTGTATATATTCACTCACTTATTAGCAAAACCTTAGTCCAGATATATCTGCCTTCTTTTTTTTCTCATAGATTAAAAAAAATGCTTAGTATCTATTTACAATGGACATGAATACAGACCTGATAACTCATTTTGTAGGTGGATCTTGTAACTTCAAAGAAAAGGTGCAACTGGAGAGACATACGACAGTCACCTTGACTGTTGAATTCATCTGTCTGTGCGGGAGGAAGATTTTAGAATGGAACTGTGATCTCCCAGCTGCAGAGAGATCTGTTGTTAGTTTTGTATGCATTCATGTTAGAAAATGCTATGCTGGTAGGATTTCAGTTTGCTCCCAGTGATTTTCTACACAGGGATTCTTGTGGGGAGAGGCTGATGGGGAGCACAATGCTCCCCTGGGGAGGCATAGTGTCTCCCACTGAGGCCTTTGCGGGAGGCCCAACTTTGTTTTCAGTGTGGTGTACAGTGGAGGCCAAGGCATAAAGAACCTAAGCTGTGTGTCACCTGCCAAAAGCTGAAAGGCTGTCAGTATTATTTTCTCTGCACCATAGCCAAGCTGGTGTCCTTTGTTCCTCAAGCCTAGACTTGCATGGTGTTGGTGAACACTTTTCACATTGAGCAGGTCAAAATGTTTTCCTTGGAACCAAGGAAAGCAAGTGACTTGAGGATTTATTAGCCAAGTGGGGAAGGGGTGGATATTGCTTGTTAATGGGCAAGTGAGCATCCTTGGGTCTGAGCTAGTTAGCCCCAGAGATGCCCACACTGTAACGATGTAAGAGAGAGGGGACTCCAGAGAACACTTCAGTCTCCACTGATTTCACAGCTGTCGCTTACACGCCCACCTTATGCCAAACGTTGTGTTCCAGGACACAATGGGGGAAGGGTTCTCCAGACCTCACAGAAATTAGAGCTGAATTTATTCTATTATTCATTTTTTTCCTACATTTCTAGGAAGCAGAAAAAGATGGGCTCAGTTAGAGGGACCCCACAATTTCTGCCCTTGGACCTTCTATCATAAGCTGGTATTCAAGCAATAGCCTGGCAGCACCAATCAATCATCGTCCCCTCAGAGAAGGACTCATGCTCAATGTACTTGGGGAGTTTTGAGAATTAGCTGTACTTGAGCTCGACTCCTGGACAGTCAGGCTTCCTTGTGGTGGGCGGCACAGCCACCGGGAGTTCCGGTGATGCTGGAGGACAGCTAGCTTTCAGCGCAATGACTTATTTTATGAATGAGAGAAGTTTGGAAATTTTACCCTGGTGTCACATAGAGTGTGAATGCTGACATATATATTTTAAGTACTTGGATCAGAGCCACCTGAATTAATGACCCCAGCTGCCAGAAGAGTCTGTAAGAGAAGAATTCTATAAGAGAGGTATTTCTGATTTTGGAGTAAAACCACTGTTGGATTGGGGGAAGGTGATATATATGGCGATGTGAAAGCTCACTAAATCTTTTACATCCAAAGATTTGGTGTGCAGAAAACAGATTGTGAGCACTGAGAGGAGGGATGGAGAGATGACTTGGTATGCCATTAATATCTATAACTCTGGCTTCCCCTTTGCCTGGGTGGGTGTGGTGGCCCATGCTGTTTCAATCTCCCTCATTGAAAGGAAGAGGCAGACAGATCTCTGATCTACATAGTGAGTTCGAAGTCAGCCAGAGATACATAGTGAGCTGCCCTCACTTACAAAAGAGTTGAGTTGGGAGGATGGAATATTGGGATGGGGAGGGGGTTTTGGTGATGGTAATATCCCTATAGTCAGCTTATAGTTGGTTTGGGGAAATTCACTTAAATTGAATAGTAAAGAGATATCATACTTGCTGTAAGGGCTACTGCTGTAGAGATAATACTATATTCATACAGAGATAATTTATGGTTTTTTTTTTTTTTTCGAGACAGGGTTTCTCTGCGTAGTTTTGCGCCTTTCCTGGAGCTCACTTGGTAGCCCAGGCTGGCCTTGAACTCACAGCGATCTGCCTGGCTCTGCCTCCCGAGTGCTGGGTTTAAAGGCATGTGCCACCACCGTCCGGCTTGAGATAATTTATGTTAAAATAGCAATGATGCAGGATTTTTGGGAAACATAAATGAGACTGTTAACTCTGTTAAGAGTGAATGAAGATCTAGCTTCTAGCATCCTTGTGAGCCGGGGTTCACCTCATCAATTTTGTCCTGTTGGGAGTCATCCTGTGATCTCATCTAGGGTGGTGTTTTTTTTTTTTTTTTTTTTTTGCCACCTTTAGAAGGTAACAACTTTGAAACCTATACAAACATATGTATGGCATGTGAAGTGTGACTGTCTCTTAGGGAAGGCAAGCCCAATTGCTCTGGGGTATGACTTTCTGAACATTTCTGTCTTAACCCTTTGTGTGTGTGTGTGTGTGTGTGTGTGTGTGTGTGTGTGTGTGTGTGCATTATAAAATCTTTCTTTAGTATACTTCCTTCAAAAAAGAGAGAATCTTTCACTTGCCTGAAAAGAATGATGGAAAGGGGAATTAGCAAGGAGATTAATGGCCCCTTGAAACTCAAATGAAATGGTTGAAATTCCAAAGCATACTCTTGGACACAGACTGGATGGCGTCTTCTCTGTTTAAGTGCAGTTGTGCCGAATCAGAGAGGGATTCACCGGGCACCTGCTGTGAGCGGGATTAGCCTCAGGGAAGTCCTTTCTCTTCAGGAGACCACTTTGCTGAAGGGTTCTTCATCATGAAGGAGTAGCCCTGCCTTCTTGGTCGCTGTAGCCCTTTACTTGAAGAAATAAAAGGAAAGCGGAGTGAGCAAGGGGAAGATGTGAAAGCCCATTTCTAAAACTGGCTATCCTAGCCAATTAAAGAGCAGGATAGGATGGGTTGGGAAGCCTTCTGCAGACTGGGAGAAGTGGGCCCCTTGGGTCAAAAGGAAAAGGCAAAGAAGGAGTCTGAAAAGAGTAAGAGATCTGCATCCCTCCGTGTCTGTAATTCAATACACATAACTAGGAAGTTGGTTCAATTAGACTAGTTATCCACACATAGCATCATTTCAGGGAATACTTTTTACTTGGGTCTCATCAGCATCAGTCAACCTGGAGTCTACTGACCGAATCCTGGCCTCTAATCACGGACCCACATTGATCTGAAATAATTGGTTCAATCCTTTACTTGGAAGTGACTTGTAAAGTAAATCACCCGGTTAATTTATCCATTGATTACATATCATGGGGTGGGAAGGTGAGGCACCTTTCCCGTTAAAGGTCAGTGTCACATGCTATAACAAAAGACAGACTAACAAGAGGAAAGCAAAGCAGAGTTATTTAATCAAAGCTTTGCATGATGCAGAAGCCTTCAGAAATGAAGAATCAAGGACCCAGGGAAACTTTCTTTTTTCTAACAGTCAGGTGGAAATGTGGTCAACTGGGCAAAAACAGTGAGCATGAGTGGGGAAACTCAGCAAGACTTGTTTGTTCGGCTCCCTTTCGGCTTCTCTGTGTATCTTGCCTTCCCCTTGGGTATGGAATCTGGGTTGCACCCCTTGAGCACAAAGTTCTCCAAGGAAGAAGACCGAAGGGAGAGTGACCTTTCTAGTTTTTATAGCTTACTTTGAAGGACTTGTGGTCTTGATGGGGCCCCCACCCTGCAGTGTGGTTCATTTATCCAGTGACACTGTTGGAGAAAACTGATGATCCCTTTCCCAGCAGGTATCAGTTGCAAACAGGCTCTTGGTTAGGGTGGGACTTGGTGTCTACTTCTCTTCACAGAAGCACCATACTTTAGAGCAGTGGCTCTCAACCTTCCTAATGCTGTGACTTCGTGTTGTGCTGACCCCCAACCATAAAATTATTTCCTTGCTACTTCATAACTGTAATTTTGCTACTGTTATGAATCACAATGTAAATATCTGATATGCAGGGTATCTTATAGCCTACCTCCAAAAGGGATCATGACCCAGAGGCTGAGAACCAATGCTTTAGCATTTATCATTTTGAGAGCCCTTGAAATATGTGCCAGACACCATTCTGGGTATTGATATCACAAAAACCAAAACAAAACCATCCTTGGCTACAGTGTTGGTGCCCTTGAAGTAAGGCCAGTGTTCAGCTGGGATTTGTTTTGCCTCACTGCTCAGGAGATAGATAAGAAGGATCAGGTTTGTTTGTGGCTTGTAGATAAGCTAAGCCTGGTGGGTCATTTGGGTACACCTAGAAAAAGAAAAGAAATATATATCCTGTCAGTGTCTATACATTTCATCTGAATAGGCACTTCTCATAAATTCCCATGGGTGGAAGGTCATGGATTATCCTACTTCATCAAGCTGGGGAGACTGGAATAAAGCAAAGCTAAGTGGCCTGACCAGACCCATGTCCTTGGCCCTGTTAGCTCAATGTCTTCATCAAGTGATTAACAACCCACAGGCTTGAGATTGATATGGACAGCTAAATCAAAAGCAATCACCAGGGTATTTACTTTGGTTATTTAAGATAAGGACTTGAAAGCAATTTCATAGATTCCATATTGTTTACAGTTATCTCAGGTGGGGGCTTGACGCTCTAGTAGATGCTACTACCTAAGTCACACAGCAACTGTGCTGTTATACCTGTTCATGGACATAAAAGACCAAAACTTCCATATCAAACAAATAGGAATGTGTTCACTTAAAAAAATATAGAACTAGATTTCATTAAACTGGAATTGTCAGATTTAGACAAGTAACAGGCTAATCACGTTATATAGAAAAGCTTTTTAACAGATACCTATTGCTTATTATCTGTTTATCTATCATCTACCTCTCTCTCTCTCTCTCTCTCTCTCTCTCTCTTTACTGAATTAATTCTTTTACACACTCACTTCCTCAGGTAAAATTATTGGTTGGTCATGGTGTACAACATACACTGTAGGTAAAAGGGCATCTTTCCACTGGGGGCAGCAACAAGGAAGGGAAGCATCTGAGAGTCAAGACCGCATGGAGCTGAGTCCCTTGTAAGCATGAACAGAGAACTCAGCTCCCAGAACTTTTAAGGGTGGAAGATGGGGGAGTTTCCAGTTAGTGTGAGACTCAGGAGTAGAATGATAGAGCTGGACACATGACAGGAAAGCTGGGAGACAGTACCGAGGCAGCACTAAACAACTCAGAATATGTTAGTCTTTGCCCACAGCTCCCTACGTGACTTGCACACAGTCCCTGGCTATCCTTCTAGAACACCCTAGAATAATCCTTAACTATTCATTTAGAGAAATGGTCCATAGAATGATGGATTCAACAATCTTAGTTTCCCTCGGACACTCTGTGACTCAGCTTGTCCCGTTGACTCTATCACTTGACCCCCAGCCTGCCACTTACGTGTGAGGAAAGTTGTAAGTGGTCCATAGTCTCAGTTTTCTGGTGTGGAGTTAGCTGTGTCTGCTTTGAAGGGTCTGCTTGCCATCATAGCAAACAATGTGAAGCAGAAGTCTAGGTGGCATTGTAAGCAGGGTGAACTATAACGTGTCCTCCTGGAGAACTCTGGGAAGGAGATTCCCTGCTCAGTCACAAAGGGGTTCTCAGCTCCATAATTCCATCCTTCTCCCACTTCTTCTGGGTGTTAGTGGGGTCAGTGTGGTGGGTCTGAGTCAGAGGCAAACCTGATAAAAGGTCATGCCATGGGGGAGAAAGATTAAACGTTTATGTAATTGAACAACCACTGATGATAGTTCTGTTTCATCTAAATTTTGTTGTTTGGAGTAAAACCCTTGGTCATGCAATTTTAACTCATATGCTGGTTGGTTTGGTGATCTCCATTGCATAAGGACTTTTGTCTCCCTGCTAGAGGCAATAGAAGACTGAGCATATGCAGTTTATCCCATTTGTGTGTGCAAATGCAGACATGGACTCTTCTGAACAGCTCAAGGCAAAACAATTAGGACTTAAAACAACCAAATGGGCAGATTGGTTTTGATAAAAAGTCTTAGAGTTTTGGGAAAGGGCATAGCATTAGGAACTTCACTGGGATCTGTATTTTAAAAATCTCAGGACTATAGTTTGTATTTTGAGGCCGCTAAGAAATAGTCTACATGAGAGGGGAGGATTGGATCTTCACTGTTTATATCATTCAGTACTGGAATCTTGGAGTTGAGGGAATTGCAGGCCAGCAAGGTTACAGGACAGACTGGAGGGGTTGCAATTGGTGGAGGAGCTTGGACTAGAACCCACGACCCTGTCGGACACCAGCCTTTCTATGTGCGGAGAGTTGTCTTGCCTGAGGAGTATCATTCATTTAGTGTAGGCAAGTGCATTAAACTACCCTCCCATCCCAAGGCATCTGCCACAAACCTCAGCACAAATGACTTAACACCATCCAGATTTCCTGGGATGTTAAATGCATTTCTATCTACCTTCCCCATCTCTTAGTTTGGTACTTGATAACTCAGTGTAAAACAACTGTAATGGGATGCTTACAAAAACAAACCCAAACAAACCCTCTCAGTTGCTCAGTGGCAAAGCAGTAGCGTGTGTGAGGCTGCGGAGGTTTATTCTCAGCAGTGAGAGAAAAAAACTTTATCGCGCAGTATATCTGCCACTCTTCTGTGACAAATTACCCAAGGAAAGCCGTTTAAGGAAGGAAGGGTCTATTTTGGCCCACAGTTTCAGGGTACCGTCCATCATGGCAGAGAAGGCACGGGGTGGTGGCAAAAACATGAGGCAGCTGGTCACTTTGTATCTGTCGCCAGGAAGCAGAGAGAAATGACTGTGGAGGCTTATCTGCCTTTCTATGTTTTATTCAGTGGAGGACCCCAGTGGGTGGGATAGCGATGCCCACAATAGGGAGGGTCTTCCCGCCTCAGCTAACCTAATGTAGAAAATCCCTCACAGACATGTTCAGAGGTATGTTTCCAGGAAGATAACAAATCTCGTAAAATTGACAAAATGTTAGTTATCACACATGGTTACTTCTTCCCTTTTGTTTTTGGAGGCAGGGTCTCCCTGTGTAGTTGTCTTAGCTACCTTCCTATTGCTGTGACAAGACACTGTGACTATGCCAACTTATAGAAGAAAGAGTTTATTGGAGGCTCACAGTTTCAGAGGGTGAGTCCATGACCATCACAACAGGGAGCATGGCAGCAGGCAGTCAGGCATGGTGCTGGAGCAGCAGCTGAAAGCTCATATGTCATCCATGAGCATGAGGTAGCGAGCTGACTGGCAACGATGTAGACTTTTAAAAACTCAAAGCACATCTGTGTAGTGGCACACCTCCTCCAACAAGGCCACACCTCCCAACTCTTCCCAAACAATTCCACCAACTGGTGATCAAACATTCAAACATATGGACCCATGGTGGTCATTCTCAATCAGCCACATCCCAGCAGTCATCTGGTCTTGAACTTGACATGAAGCTCAGGATGCCTTGAACTCATGATCTTCTCTCTTCCATCTTCCATGTGCTGGGACTATAGAGATGTACTGCCTCATTTGCACTTCTTGATTTCTTAATCACATTCTGACTTCACCCTCCAAGTGTCTAGCAGGAAGCATGAAGTGTAGACAGCTGGTCACCTTGCTGCTGTGGTCCCTGAGTAGCCAGAAAGGGATGGATTAACTGCATAGCCTGACAGTGTACTGATTGGATTGCTAAATATTTGCCTAATATTATTGACTATATCATGGTGGTTAAAAACAAAAAAGAACAAAAAACTCTCATTGCCTCAGGATGTACCTAATGGAGGGAAGTGAAAATCGAGACTGGCAAACTTACATCTCCATGATGCCAGGGTTGGCTTCATCCTTGCTTGTCTTTAGGAAATGAACACACTTAAAAATAGCCTGGGAAAATTTTACTTTAAAAACATGCTGACCACTTTCTTTGTATATACAAAACCACTTTGGAAAGCTTTCTCTTCTGTGGTATCTAGGTAAAAATAGAATAATTAGTGTTCTGTTTTAGGGACCAATCTCTCTTTTCTCCATATTTTCTTCCCCTCTGGAATCTTGTAAAATCAGGTCATGGAGTAATGTGTTGCCATGGTGGAATCTTATTTAGGATCTTGCCTTCTTTGCAAGCCTTCAAGTTCTACTGAATCTCGAATCCTCCGCCTCTTCCTTTTATTTCTTAGTTGGCTTCTGTGCGTCTGCTGTTTGTTTTGTCGCTGGTTGACCCCCAAGCTCTCAAGCTGTTAAAAACATTTACTACAAACTCCGAGAGATCACTTTGAGAAAAGTGTTCTGTTTCTCCCTGCCAGGAAGGTAGAAAATAGTTGAAAAAAAATTGGCATCTTCCTGGTTTTAGTGACTTTTGAAAATACACTTCCTTGGTCTTCTACTTGACGTTTATGGAACATATACTTTATGTCAAGACCTTTTTAGAGAAACAGCAAGAAAATAGGTAGACTGTTTATTTTATTTATTTTTTAAACCACAATCTGTACTCTTCCCCTCAAGCTGTCCCCAGTGGATCCTGCAGGATAAGAGAGATGAGTGTCAACTACACAGGGTTGGCAGTGAGCAGCCGGCCCCCTCCTTTCTCTCCTCCCTGCCGCCCCGCGTTCCTTTGTTCCTCTGCCCTCCTCCCTTTCAGGTCCGTGTAGTGCAGGATGGGTTCAATGCTGGCGATTTTCCTGCCTTGTTCTCTACAGAGCGCTACGATGCAGGTGTACGCCTCCTACCTGCCTCATTATCTTTGTTTCCTGAAATCCTCAGCACTTTCATTTTTACTTTCTTGTCAATCTTTTGTATCTTAAAAAGTTCTTTCTTAACTCTAAATTCTTAAGTAGCACAATGTCCCTTTTCCATTACAGCAAAGTTTCCGGAAAGAAAAGCCTGTGTTTAGCTTGTTTTCCTTTTTCCCCAACCACCCATTTCTCAAGCATGCATTCATTTGCTTTTTGTCTCCCTGTGAAAATTTTCCAACAGTATCATTGTATTGCCCACTGATGCATTAGAAGCCACATGAAAGCTTGAGAGCCCAAAGCAGCAACAATCATCTCTCTTGGTTCTGTGACCGGACTCAGTTGCATAGCTCTGAGGCTCATGGCCTTTGCTAAAATGCAGAGACAAAAGCTGAAGTTATCTAATGGCTGGCCCGGGAAATTTTGCCATCTCACTTTTGCAAAACAGCTGTGAGATGCTGCAACCATCTTGTAAACGAAGTCCCTACAGACATTCTAGTTAGTGTGAGGCATCTATGTGCCATCATCTATGGCACCAGTGCTGCCAGCCACTAGCTACGGTTGATCGATGATATTGTCTCCTGCATCCACATCCCTGCACATTCTCTACCATCTCTATTTGTACTTCGTTCCCTCCCTGAGCCAAGGTTTTCACTTCCTGTCTCTTCCTCTCCATGATCTTTGTTGGAAAGTCTTTATTTTTCCTGATAAGATGTATTTGTTTTATGTGTATGAGTATTTTTGTCTACAAGTATGTAATGCATGTACTACATGCGTGCCTGCTGCCCACAGAGGCCAGAAGAGGACAACAGATTCCCTGGACCTGGGGTTACAGATGGTTGCGAGCTGTCTTGTGGGTTCTGGCGACCAAATCCAGGTCCCCTGCAAGAGCAGCAAGAGCTTTTAACTTGGGAATCATCTCTCCAGCTCCTTTGTTGGAAAATCCTATTTGCACTTTTCATCTTAACTTTAATATTCATTTGGTAAATATTTATTGAATAGCCATAATGCTGGATGAAAGTGCTGCTGATTTAGTTTTTTTTTTTTAAATTAGTGTATATGTGTGTGTGTATGTAGTGAGTGTATTTGATGTGTGTGTATGATATGTGGTGTGTGTGTGTGTGTGGGGGGTATGCCCATACCACAACATGTATGTGGAGGTCAGAGGACAACTTTCCCGAGTAGATGTTCTCTTTTCTTGAATTCTAGGGGTGTGAGCCAACTTGCCAGCCTTGCACAGTGCACACTTTTCCCACTGAGCCAACTCACCTGCCTCATATTTAATTTTACAGGTCCTGTTTTTCACAATCGCAACAGATAACACTTCTATTATGGTTTTATGTCAGTCATCTTACGTTTTTCACATGTCTATGGCCGTGTGTGTGTGTGTGTGTGTGTGTGTGTGTGTGTGTGTGTGTGTCTTTGAATGTGTCCATGGTAATTCTCAGTGGGGTGTGATTTTTGCTCCACAGGAGATGTTTAGTGTCTGGAGACATTTTTGATTCCTGTATCTTGATGGTGGTGGGGCGGAGGGGAGGGGGCAGAATTTCTGGCATCTTTGAAGTAGAGAACTGGATGGCTCCTGACTGATATAGAGAGATACTTCATAAGAATGGTTTGGCCTATAATGCCTATTGTGTTGGATTGGGAGTCTATTCCAATTTCTCTTTATCTGTATGATGAGTTCTCCTTGAATGATACGCATACATTCCCAATGATTGATCTGTCTCTTTTACCTGTGTATCGATACACCTGAACCCAGCACGTCCAAAAGCCCACTCGTGGTGGTGTACTATTCCCTCCTCCTGATACAATCGCAGAGGCTGGGACTGTGGAGATCTACTCGTCTGCCTCTAGGTTGTATCAGTACATTCTATTCTCCACACTGAAGCCAGACAGTTGTGTGATATTTTGTTTGTGTTCTGACAAATAAAGCTTGCCTGGAGATCAGAGGATGGAGCTAGCCACTAGTTAACCATAGAGGCCAGGCAGTGGTGGCACGCACCTTTAATCTCAGCACTTGGGAGGAGGGGGCAGGAAGATCAGGAGTTCAAGGCCATCCTGGGCTACAATCAATTTAGATTGATCCAGTCTAAGAGAGAAACAGAGTGGGTAGTGGTGGTGCACACCTTTGATCCCAGCACATGGGAGGCTCAAACCTTTGATCCCAGCACTAGGGAGGTAAAGACAGGATCTGCCCATTCCGTTTGAGGATTCGTAGAGACAGGATCCCCATGCCCCCATTTAGGTCTGAGGATTCATAGAGGTAGGAAATGACTGTGGCTGCTCTGCTTCTCTGATCTTTCAGCTTTCACCCTCAATATCTGACTCCAGATTCTTGTTGTTAAAACCAGTTAGAATTGTGCTTCACAGGATGGTGGCGCTTTGGTACTGCAGAGAGAGGGTTCACATCTATCTCCCTTTATTCAAAGCTCATCAGTGATCCCCTGTGGATTCTAGATAATGATTGAACTTTCCGATGTGTCCAGTAAAATATTTTATCTTGTGACTTCTTTCTCATCTCCCACTGTGTTTCTTCGTCTGTTAGTTGGCCACCCTGGCTGTCTTGTGTTTCCAGAAGGTGCTGTGCTTTCTCATTCCTCACACTTTGCACGTGTAGAAATGTCTTCGATCCTAGAGAGTGATATCAACTCACGCTCAGGCTGTTTTCTCCTGAAAGCTTTGCTTTTATCCCTACCTCTCTCCCTCTTCAATTTAGACTTGGAGGGTCCTTTCTTGCTCCTTCTCTGAAGATCCCTGTCTTCTGGGACCCACAAATGTGGTTTTTCACCCAACTTTATGCCACCTATAGAATTTAGATGTTCTACACACACCCTGACAGCCAGATGATGCACTTCTTTGAGGTTACTGGTAGTGTTTACTGCTGTAGTACTGGCACATATAGAAATTTAATAAATATTTGTTGATCAAAGGGGCAGTTTTCCTTCTTCTGCTAGGAGCTACTGATTGACATGAAAGGTAATGTGCTTATTTAAGGAATGGATTGGAATCTGAATGTGTACTAATGGCAAAAATAGTTGAATGAATTATAGTATACCCATACCCAAAAATTTTGTAGCTATTATACAAGTTCTGAAAAATATCTGTATTAAACTCAAACAACTCTGATGCATTGTTAAGGGAGAAATGCATGAAGAATTTTTAGATCACGAAATAAGCATAGAGATGTGCACATGTTTGCATATGTTATGTAAGCAAAGAGTATGGAAGGGCGAGCATTAAGCTGCAAACCCTGGTTACACTGAGTGTTCCTCATTATTGTAATTACCAACTAATAGCCAAAAGCTTGAGTGGTAGTAGTCAGAAATTAAATCCAAGACTAGATATAAATCTATAAACAGTAAAGACAAGAGATAAGAATATTACTTCATGGCTAAGAAAAATGCTTACAAAAATGGGAATTTCATTTTTCGTATTATCTGTTAAATTTTCTTATGTGTGTGGAAATAAGCCTGTAATGACAGAAAAAAAAATCCATTAACAGTAAAAATTTATTAATGGCAGATGATTTTTATGGCTTCTCTTTGTTTGTCTGTATTGTGAAATTTCAGAACAATGACCACACCTTATTTGTATAAGAGAAGTAAATTTATATCTAAAAATAGAGGAGAGTCCATAAAAACCAGCACCATTAAGCTGGTTGTTATGCGGATCCTGAAGACTTGAAAACCACAATTGTGTGAAATTGTTATAAAATGAACCATCTGAGAACAGCAGTTGCAATACAACATTTTCATTCCTTTTTTTTTTTTTTTTTTTTTAGCAACGGCTGAAAGAAGAGAAGGAAGCCAAGAGGGCTCGTCTGGATGGGAGGCACGACTATCTGTTTGCAATCGTGGCTTCCTGTTTGGACCTGAGCAAACTGGAAGTGGAAGATGCTCTCCTTGAGGGTAATCAGGTAGTAAGCTTTTGTGTCCTCACCATCTGGTGGCAAGAACCTGTGCTGTGCCGCTGAAGAGGTGCCAGCCTAATGTGCGGGGGCTGCACTGGGTTAGGAAGGACAGACTCAGGACTCCCCAGCTCTCCAGGTTGAATAATGGCACTAACTGTCATCGTTTGAGTTCCACTGTGTGATGACGATGCCCATGTACGTCTCTTTATAGCCAATGAGGCTGAGCTCTTGTGCCGGTTTGGGACCTGAGGTTAGGGAATGGAACCATCTTCCAAGCTGCTGATTCATGTATATATGTAGGTAAATATATATGTATGTATTTATGTAAGATTATGTATTTATTTTTATTGTTTAAAATTTTTTGTACATGTATGTAATGTGTTTTAATCAAGTCCACCCCCATTCCCTCCCTTTGAGTTCCTCCCCTGTCCCCCCCCCATTATCCCCTGATTTTTTTTTTAAAATCCACTGAGTTTACTTAGTGCTGCCAATGTGTGCCTGGGTGTGGAACCATCTATTGGAGGTGCCTCTCAGGGAACTTAAAGAAAATTGACTCTTCTTCTCCCAGCAGCCATCAGTCACAGTAGGTCTTAGCTAGGGGTGAGACTTCCTAACCACCTCTCCGTTCCATGCTGGGATTTTGTCTGGCCTGACTGAGCCTGCACAGATCTTGTGCATACAGTCACAGCGGTTGTGAGTTCATAAGTATATATGCCCTATTGTTCCTGGAAAATATGGTTTCTTTGTAGTTATTCACACTTCTGGCTCTTATAATCTTTCCATCCATTCCTCTGTGGTGATCCGAGTGTCGCATGAAGGTGGTAGAATAGAGAGGTATTTACTTATTTATTTATTGGTCCTATTCTAGGTTTGACTACTGGACTGTGCCATGCTTTTCTGACTGTGGCTTTGATTTGGCATCTGAAACTGTTTTTTTTCTGTTCCTAACTTTGATTTCTGTGCTACAGTTTTTTTTCCCCCAAATTTGGGATGATGTGTGTTCCCTTGATAGGGAAGGTCAAATCAATGAGAAGGTAGAGTTTCCTGTGAGTGAGGAGGTCCTATTAGGAGCCCTAATGAGATTCCCAAAGACTTAATGTTTTAAACACATGCCATGGGAGGCAGACAGAGAGTGGGGTAAAGAGGGAGAGGGACAGGGAAGGAGGGAAGGAGGGAGAGAGAGATTGTTGATAACATGTTCCGGTGTTGAGCTTATAAATGTCTAACCATTACATTTACATGGGAAGAGGGGTAGAGCAGGGCAGTGCTGGGTGAGTTAGAGTCCGTTTCTGTGTGTGTAGACCTTGCTAGGCTCCATAGCTGAATTTGGATTTCCATTGTGTTGCTGTAAACACTGAGCTGGAAAGCCTCAGGACTGCCCAGACTCATTCCCTAGCCAGCACCAGCAACCTCTAGCTTGTTGCCTTTTTAAGGAACTCTGTGGAGTAATTACAGGGAATTAGAGGAGAATGAAGGGGACAAGATCCAGTTAGGAGGGAAGTTCCTCTTCCTCTTTCTTTCTCCGCACAGGCAACAGTTCTGAATGTCTACTGTACACCAGTCCCTGTTCTGAGGGAGTCTGAATGTCTGCTGTACACCAGTCCCTGTTCTGAGGGAGTCTGAATGTCTACTGTACACCAGTCCCTGTTCTGAGGGAGTCTCACCTCCAATCTCATTTGTATCCATCATACCAGGAGGTAGATAATACTCTTCCAAAAAGGAAGCACAGGGGGGTCCCCTAGCTTCTCTTATTGCACTGGCCCCTGGAATCATCTAGATACTTCACACTGGTGAAAGTATACAGCAATTGTTCTTTGGGGATTGGTTTATTTCATTAGTGTAATGTTTCATAGTTGTGTTAGTCAGGGGTCTGTAGAGGAACAGAACTGATAGGATATATATAATATTGATATATGTAATATTATATATAATACATAATAATATATATATAGCATAGGGGACACACACATATGTTTATATGTGCAGTCTGGGTAGTCTGTAGAGACTGAGAATCTAGCAGATGTTCAGTCCATGAGGCTGGGTGTGTCAGCTGTCCCAATCTTGTCTCTACTCAGCAGTCCCAATCTAGCACCCAAGACCTGGAGGACTCTTGGAGAGCTGCTGCTCTTATGTCTATGTTAGGACCTAAGAAGCTGGTTCTAGTATCAGCAAAGGGATGCAGCAGAGTCAGCAACAGAATAGATGAACTTGCCAGCAAGATTGAAAGCAAGCAGGCAAAAAGGAAAGTTTCCTTTTTTGTATCCTTTTATCTGAATCTCTACAGTCCACCCACATGTAGGGTTTGGTCTTCTCACTTCAAACAATCTGATAAAGAAAATATCCCCCAAGAGTATCCAGTGGCTTTCCTTTGATTCTGGATCTAGTCAAGTTGACTGCCAAGCTTAGCTATCAACAAGGGTCATTTATGTCGTGGCCTTATGTGTCAGAAGCTCTCTGCTTACTGCAGTTGAAGGACATTCCTTGTTCACAGGTGTCAGATTTTGTTTCTCCATTCACAGCATGTTTCCATCTTTTGTGGAGGTGACTATGAATAAAACTGCTGCAGACACAAGAATACAATTATCCCTTTGAGATCCTGCTTTCAGAGATTTGTGATATATAACCACAAGTGGAATTGATGGATCACATGATAATTCCAAGTTAAACATTTTGAAGAAACTTTGTGCTGTTTTTCACAGTGGTTGCACGTTTTATACTCCCACAGTGTGTTTATCTATTTATTTTTGGCAGTAGACAGCTGAATGAATATGCAGATTTTTTCCTCTTTCCTATTTTATTTACTATCTATTGTTGTGGATTATTTAAAGATGTGCTACATTCATTTATGCTGTGGAATATTTGTTTAATGATGCAAAGATGTGTTGCATTCTTTTATGTTGCATTTGTTTAATTCTGTAAAGCTGTGTTACTTTGCCTAAAACACCCGATTGGCCTAATAAAGAGCTGAATGGCCAATAGCTAGGCAGGAGAGAGAAATAGTCGGGTCTGCCAGGCAGAGAAAATAAGTAAGAGAAAAGGAAGAGAAGAGTGAAGAATGAGAAAAGAAGGAGAAGAGGATGCCAGGGGCTAGTCACCCAGCCACCCAGCCAGCCATGGAGTAAGAAGGAAAGAAAGATATATAAAATAAAGAGATATAAAAAGCCCAGAGGCAAAACATTAAAGAGAAATGTTAAATAAATAGGATAATTTAAGTTGGAAAAGTTGGCTAGAAACAAGCCAAGCTAAGGCCAGGCATTCATACGTAAGAATACATCTCCATGTATTTATTTAGGAGTTGGGTAGTGGGCCCCCAAAGAGTAAAAATAAAGAACCAACTATAATCTATCTATCATCTGTTTCTCCTCTCTTTTATCTCTCTCTCTCTCTCTCTCTCTCTCTTTCTCTTTCCCTCTATCTATTTATCATCTATCTATCTATCTATCTATCTATCTATCTATCTATCTATCTATCTATCTATCTATCGCTATCATCTATCTACCTTCCTATCCATCTATTTGTCATTTGTCTGCTTTATTTATTTATTTATTTATTTATTTATTTATTTATTTATGTGTGCTCATGTGATAAGGGTGCATCCATGCACAGTGCAAATGTAGAGGTCAGAGGACAACCTCAGATTTGGGGGCTTAGGTGCCTTCCATCTTTTGTTTGAGACAAGGTTTCTTATTGGCCTAGGACTTTACCATGTAGCCTGCAAGCTTCCTTGAAACCCTTGTCTTCACCTTCCATCTGGCTGTCCCTGGAGTTACAGTCATGTGTCACTGTAATTGACTTCTTATGAGACAGTTCTGGGGCTCCAAACTCAGATCCATATGCTTGAGAGGCAAGCGCTTTACACATTGAGCCATCCCACAGTCTTCCCTTCCTCTTCTTTAGAATATGAATTCTAAACCATGCTGTAGACTCCTTGCAAGAAGTGCTTCTGTTGGTATCAGGCCATGTATCAGATAGATGTATGTACACTGGCCCTCATGGATGGGACCAAGTGCTGGTGGCTTCTGAAATAATAGTTAGCATCTATCTATGTTCTCAAAGCAGCATCAGAAGACTATTGCATTTAAATATTAATTGTCTCTAGTATGCTAACTATGTTTTGAAGTTTTGCTTTCCCTTTCTGACTTGCTATTTACTGAACATCAGACATTCATTTATATTTATGTCTGCCTTCAACTGCTTAGTGCTTTGGGGAGTTAGCAGAAATGGAAGAATGAGTCTTTGTCAAATGTACATATGTAGCAAATATTTCTATGATCAGTGAAATTGCTTCTTTGAATTGAGTGCTTACTATGGTGAAACATTGGTTCTTGTTTTTTTTTTAATGTTAGGAAAATACTCAATCTCTAGGAGATGATCAGGTACTGTACTGTTTAAACAAGAAGATGGTAATGAATTGATTTTTTACACCATCAGTACTGATTTAAATGCATTTTCTAATTCAGAACGAAAATGTTACCTTGCCTTTTTCCAGATTGAAAGAATCGACCAGCTTTTTCTTGCTGGAGGACTCCGTCATCTCATGTTTTACTATCAGGATGTCGAGGGAGCAGAAGCAGGTATTGATATTTGACATGACATAGCCTAGAAATGTCATTAAATTCATCTGAGAGTAGGAAAAAGAAGAAAGGTAACAGTGGACTAAACAAGTTTCTTATGCCTTGGTGTATTAGGGCTGTGTTGTGTATATGTTGTGTACTATTTTTATGGTGTGTATGTGTAGTACATGTGTGTTGTATGTGTGTATATGATATCCTTGTGTTACATATATATGATGCATATATGTGTGTGTAATGTTTTTGTGGTGTGTATGTGTGGTATGTGTGTGATGTCCTTGAGATATTTAGGTATTTATGTATGGTGTGTGTGTATATATGTATATATGTATGTATGTATGTATGTATGTATGTGTGTGTGATAGCCCTGTAGTATGTATGTATGGTGTGTATACAGTGTATGTGTGTCCCTGTGGAAGGGTGTCTGTTTTCTTCTTCAGGTTAGAGGATAGAGAATGTTAGTCAGCCTAGGTGTTCTAATTGGTTCCTTTTCCTTTTGATTTGTCATGCCAGCAATCGGGGGACAATCAGGCAGATTTTGTTTTGATACTTACTTTTCTTATGTGTCAATTCCTTCTGTGTAACCATAATCTAAAACTTCCGGCAGGCATTGGATTTTTAACACAGGAATTCTTGTCGATAAGCATAGCATTAACTTCCTTCAGTTAAATATCACATTATGTTTATCTTCTGCTGGTTTTGATAGAAATGTGTAATGCTGAATGATGGATTTAATAATTGCACTTAAGAAAACATTATATGTCTTTGTATGAATTCAACTGCCTATATCCCATTTTGCTTTGTAAAAATTAATTAATTAATCAATCAATTTTACATCCCAGCTGCAGTTTTACCTCTCTCCTCTCCTTCCAGTCCCTCCCCCAACTCCATCCTCTGTTCCCATGCCTCCAATCCACTTCTCCTCCTTTTCTATTTAGGAAAAGGCAGGTCTCTCAGAGTATCAACAAAACATGGCATATCAAGTTGTAGTAAGACTAAGTACCTCTCATGTATTAAAACTGGGCAAGGTGGCCCAGTGTGAGGAGTAGGGTCTCAAAAACCTGTATAAGGGTTTGAGGCAGGCCCTTTTTCCACTGTTAGGAGTCCCCTGAGGGGACTAAGTTACACAACTGTAACATATATGCAGAATGCCTAGGTCAGTCCCATGCGGCTTCCCTGGTTGTCAGTTCAGTCTCTGTGAGCCCCAGTGAGCCCAGGTTAGTTGATTCTGTGGTTTTCTTGTGATGTCCTTGACCTCTCTGATTCCTACAATCCTCTCTTCCCTTCTTCTGTAGGATCCCCGAACTCTGCCTAAAGTTTGACTGTGGGTCTGCCTCTGTTTCCATTAGTTGTTGGATGGCACCTCTCTGATGACCATTGGGCTTGGCACCAATCTGGTCACAGGAGATGGCCACTTCAGACTACATTATCTACTATTGCTAGGAGTCTTAACTGGGGTCATCCTTGTAGATTCCTGGGCTATTTCCTTACCCTGAAATGCACCCTTCTTGTTACCTAGTCTCTCTGGGTCTGTGGAATGTGGCATAGTTATCCTTTATTTTACAACTAATATCCACTTATGAACTTTCCTCTTAGCACTGCTTTCATTGTGTCCCATAAGTTTGGGTATGTTGTATTTTAATTTTCATTGAATTCCAGGAAGTCTGTAACATCTTATTTCTTCTTTGACCCAATGGTAACTCAGTAAAGAATTGTTCAGTTTCTATGAGTCTGTAGGTTTTCTGTTGTTGTTGAAACCCAACTTTAATCCATGGTGGTCTGATAAGATACAGGGAGTAATTTTCTTTCTTTCTTTTTTGTATCTGTTGTTGAAACTTGCTTTGTGGCTGAGTATGTGGTCAATTTTGGAGAATGCTCCATGTGGTACTGAGAAGAAGGTATATTCTTTTGTGTTTGGGTAAAATGTTCTGTAAATATCTGTTAGGTCCATTTGAGCCATAACATCTGTTAAAACCATTATTTCTCAGTTTAGTTTCTGTCTGGATGACCTGTCTGTTGGTGAGAGTGGGATGTTAAAATTTCCCACTGTTATTGTGTGGGGTTTGATGTGTGATTTAAGCTTTAGTAATGTTTCTTTTACAAATGTGGGTGCCCTTACATTTGGGGCATAGATGTTCAGAATTGAGACATTATCTTGGTGGATTTTTTTATTTGATGAATGTGAAATGACATTTTCCATCTCTTTTGATAGTTTTGGTTGAAAGTCTATTTTGTTATATATTAGGATAGCTACACTATTGGTGAAATTATTAAGGCCACTCCATGTGTTAAAAGGAGATTTATTTAATGGCGTAACTTACAAATTAAGGGATAGGTAAGTCATGGGGTCTGGGGAAGGTGTATCGCAGTCCCGCGGTGTTCTCTGGAACTCTGCTCAGTCAACCTCCACTGTTCAGGGTCCCGGAACAGAAAGAGTGCTGGCCCATCCAGATCTCAGGTCTCCAGGCACCGCCCTTCGCCCTGCCTTGTAGGCGTGACAGTTGCCGAAGCTTCAATGGGGGTTGGAACTTCCAGATCAAAGCTGGAATGGCTACCCACTACACTACACCAGCTTGCTTTTTGGTCCATTTGATTGGAAAATCTTTTTCTAACCTTTTATGCTGAGGTAATGTCTACCTTTGATGTTGAAGTATATTTTTTATATGCAGCAGAATGATGGGTTCTGTTTCCATATCCATTTGGTTAGCCTGTGTCATTTTATTGGTGAATTGGGTCCACAGACATTGAGGGATATTAATAACCAATGATTGTTAATTTCTGCTATTTGTTGTTGTTGTGTGTGTTTGTGCGTGCACATGTGTGTGTTTGTGTTTCCTTTCATTGGGTTTTGCTGGTGGGAGATTATCTATTGCTTGTGTTTTTATGGGTATAGTTCACTTCCTGGGGTTGGAGTTTTCCTTCTAGTACCTTCTGTAGGGCTGGGTTTGTTTAAATTTGACTTTGTCATGAAATATCTTTTTTTCTCATCTATGGTGACTGACAGTTTTGTTCGGTATAGTAGTCTGGGCTGGTACCCCTGGTCTCTTAGAGTCTGTAGGATATCAGTCCAGGCTCTTCTGGACTTTAGGGTCTCTATTGAGAACTTGCGCATGATTCTAATAGGTCTGCCTTTATATAAAAATATGGACTGTTTCCCTAATTTGTGTGTCATCCTTGTGCAGGGGCCATGCTAATTTCTATGCATTGTTCTAATTTTAGTGTATGTGCTGTCAAAATGAGCTCTCCATTATGCTTGAAATTAGATTAATATCAGTTAAAGGTCAAAGTAGGAGCACGACTAAATACATTATGCTTATAGTATTGTATTCATCCTTTTAAGACTTTTGAAAATTGGAAATAGTTATCGACCTTGTCAGGTAGTGTGAAAATGCTTCTTTGTTTCACAGAGAAGTTGTCTGTGGATAGAGACAGGGTAGATTCTTTGATTGGTAAAGTGCTTGCCACCCAAGCACAATGACCTGAATTCTTATCCCCAGAGCCCACGTTAAAAAACAAAACAAAACTTGGTATAGACTGTGCCTATAATTTCATCATTGGTAGGGCAAGGCCAGGGAGATTCCTGGATCTCATTGGCCAGCAAGCCTAGACAGTTAGTGAGTTCTAGGTTCAGTGAAAGATCCTGACATAAAAACATAAGAGCAATTAATTCATAAAGACATTCAGTGTCAGCCTCCATCATGTGTGTCCATATACATGTATGCACCTTTAAACACACACACACACACACACACACACACACACACACACACACACACACACGCACACATGCACACATATACACACACATACATAAAAATTAATTACATGTGAAAATCTTGAATAGCTGATATTTCTTTAGTTATAAATTTAATTCTTTTTATTGAGACAGAGTTTCTCTGTATAACTGCTCTGGTTGTCCTGGAACTTGCTTTGTAGACCAAGCTGGTCTCAAACTCACAGAGAGCTGCCTGCCTCTGCCTCCCAAGTACTGGGATTAAAAGCATGTGCCACCACTGCCCAGCTTAAATTTGATTTTTTCCCCACAAAATGCTTATTACATTTTGAATAAAAAGAATCCAAAAGAATAAAAACAGAAGTTTTGATTTCCATCTCAGATTGCAGAACTTGAGTTATACCAGGAAATATCATGTTCAGCCATAACCACGACCAGGCTGAAATTGCCCATTCCATATAAATTGCACAAGACGAGAAGGGTTCATAGCATCTCAACATATACGCAAGATTTTTTTGTTTTTCTCTCATTTTCCTTTTTAATCTTTTCAGCATGGATAGTTCTTTTGACCTTGGAGTAAGAATCAGCCCCTGAATGTCTTTTCTAGACATTCTTTGGAAAAATTTTTACCGTCATTTCAAAGTGAAAAGACAGTATTGATTTAAACAAGAAGAGCTGACCAAAATTAGTTGGTCAGAAGTGAGGTGAACGCACCATTCTTTGCAATCACCCTTTGCTTTCTCTGACCCTCATCTGGAGCCGCTGAGGGTTTCCACTTGTGGCATGAGAGGCACTCATGATTCTCCTTTGCTTCGCCCTTCATCCCAGTTCAGCTCAGATACATCGCAGTGTCTGTGTCAGATCGGAGGCCAGGTACAGACAAGAAGTGAGGCCGAGAGGGAAGTTTGCACTTGACTGCTACGGCTGGGCTTTCTGAGCTCATGTTCTTGCGGCCATGGTGGGTCCCCTCTGGGGCAGTGCCTACATAGCCCACAGTGGTGTGCTGTCCCTATAAAACAGCAACCCTCTGCTGTGGTGTTTCACAGTGCATGCCAGCTGGATTCCATCTGTTTTGTACATTCCCAGCATGCCTCTTGAGCATGCGGCTCCATGCTGGTTCTCTTCACAGAAGTTGCCCCATCCCATTCAGCTGAAGCACTTAATTTTTCGTCATTTCAAATGTAGGGCTTTGGTTAGCTCCCATCCCAGGCCCACCTCTCTCTGTGTATGTTGTGTGCTGTGTTTGGATTTATTGGCAACAGGCATCATATCCCAGTCCATGACATCCCCAAGATCCAGGAGGCATAAATAACTCAGACTTTCCTGGAGGTCAAATTGAAAATCCTGCTTCTTACTAAGGGTGTGACTGTCTTCCTTTGCCTGAGACTTTCCTGGTTCTAGCATCTCAGAGAACCTCTCTGTTCTGGGGCAGCTAGGACAATGCTTGCCTCCTTCTTGACTTGAAGCAAACGGAGAAGGATTTCACAGTTCCTGTGTACAGCACTGTTGCCCACACCCCAGATTTTTCCTAGAGACTGTTTTCTGGGATCTACCATATCTTGGTGACTTGGTTGTCTTGCACCTTACTGCTAGTCAGACCTGAGGGCATTCATGAGAAGTGAGGCCTCATTTGAGTGCTAGAATATCTGGCTTTCATTTTTTTTTTTCTGGTCCTTCCCCAAAGTCCTATTCAGAAGCTCAGCGCCATGAGGAGGAAGCACCTCAAGGGAGGACAAGATGTATTCTCAGGGCTCAGAACTCAATATCGGTTCCACTGCCTTCCTCCAAATTCTTCCCTGAGCCCCAACCTCTCATCTTAGTGGGAGTAAATTGAACCCTCAACTCACTCAAGGATACAAAATTTACTTGAACACAGCAATGCTGCAACACAGAGTGTGTTCTGATGTACCTAACCAATCCACTCTGAAAACAACATGTTTAGACAACCAGCATGAGCTTTCAGATCCTTCCGATAATCTTGATGAGCTAATAAGTTTATGAAATTATGTAAGTGATTTACATGCAAACTCCTTTAGTCCTCACAAAAATTTTTACAAAAAAATGTTAAATTGGAATAGCCTTTCCCCTTTAAAAAATGATGGGAGGGGCTGGTGAGATAAAGAACACTGGCTGCTGTTGTAGAGGATGCAGGTTGAGCCCTTAGCCTCTGCATGGTGCATGCAACCATCTACAGCTCCAGTTCCAGGGGATCTGACACCCTCTTCTGGCCTCTTTGGGGACCAGTCACATATGTAACACCCATACACATAAAATGATAAATGGGAGCACAGGAAGAACTGGTAACTTGTTCAAGGTCATGTGGTTGGGAAATAGATGGAGGTTAAAGCTCAGGGTCTCACTCTAGAGCAAGCATAAGAGTTGCCATCTTACCTCTGCATAGGCCTCATGTTAGCAATATACAGACCTAACCAGTGGCCTGGATTATGATGGTGTCATGGAAGCACTGAGAAATGAGAGTCCTGAGTCTTGTAGTTAGAGCTGTAGTTTGACCTTTCCTCTGTCATTCATTGTCGGGACAGCCTGGGATAGCTCACAGGTGCCTCAGGGTTGTAAGCTTTAGTAGTGTAGATGTCGTGGGCAGGAGAAATCCTGAGACACAGTGCATGCCAGCCAGTGAGTTTTATCCCTCATTCTACTTCCAGTCTCTCTCACAGGTTCTGTGATCTGGAACCTAGCAGATCCTTTTAGATCTCTTTCAAGATGAGATTAGAGATCATCCAAATGATGGCTCTATCTGGAGCACACGGGCAGGTCAGCCATAGTTGTTTCTAGAAGGAATCTTCGTGCTAGGAGTCAACTCTGCACCACAAACAGCATTTGTGAAACTGAAATTGTTTTGCATTGGTAGGACCATTTGGCTCTTCAGGAGGGGTAAGTCCTGTTTCTGGGAAGCTGAAAAAGCCCAAGGTGTTCGTGACAGAAGGAAAAGACGTTGCTCTTACAGGAGTATGTGTGTTCTTCATCAAGTCTGACCCATCCAAAGCCATTACAGCTGAGAATATCCACCGGGTAAGGGGATAGCCATTTACTTTAAATTTCTCCAAACCTCATACATTGCTCAAATCTACCCCTTCTGTGGAAATAACCACAGGCTTACTCAAGTGTCTAAGGCTACTTTCATGAGTTGGGGCTTGCTTAGCATATGCAAGGATCTCAGTTTAATCTCTAGGATGTACAAACAAACAAACAAACAGGCAGCAAAGAAACCCCCTTATTTTCATTTTTTTTTGCATTTAAGAAAGGCAATTAAAAGGTATTGCCTTCTTATCTTTTGATAATGAGGAATTCATAGTCAATTTATTAATAAATATTCATACAACATTGTCTCTCTCTCTCTATATTTATATATTCTTTTCTTTCCAAAAGAACTTCCCACCCATAACTTACTTATTAGTAAGATTTCTAAAAGTGAATATACAACTTTATGTTTTGTGTAAAGCAAAGTGCACCTATACAGATGTTCCCTGTGTATTAGAGGCTGTGCGACCTCCTTACTTTCTTGTAGCAAATAAACAGGTGGATATCTAGAATTAATTTATTTCATTTTTTATTTAGGGGCTTATAATTTGGACTGGTATAAAAATATCCTTCTCAAACAGAGTATCAAATAAAAGAGATCCACTCGCTATTTGGTTGATTGACATGTGCAGTGGCTTCCTTGTTATGCTGCAGTCGAGGCTAATTTTCACAACACAGGATGATGAAATTGTCTTCCAGGAGGTGAGCTTCAACACGTTAGACACTGCAGATGGAGGCCTGCTGAACAGCGTGAGGCGTCTGCTCGCAGACATCTTCATTCCAGCCCTCAGAGCCTCCAGCCATGGCTGGAGTGAGCTCCAGGGACTGCAGGATGCGTCCAGCATTCGGCAGGAGTTCCTGAGCTCCCTGGAAGGTTTCGTGGGCATCTTGTCAGGTGCACAGGAGAGTCTAAGGGAGAAGGTAAGAAGGAGTGAGTGGTTCATTAAAAACTGATCAGATTCTCGACAAGTCAAAATATGAGGGGTGATAACTTTTCTTACGTGGACTTGATTTTACTGTGTTGAAAAGTCTTCAAAATGCTTGTAGGTAATTTCAGTGTCTTCTTAGGATGTAACTGTGGCTTGATTTAAATACATACAGTGTGCAGGGCTTAATGCTTTTGAGTTATGTAAGAATGTTTATAGTAAGGTTTTACTCAGTCTGACAGGTGGAACATAGAATACATGTGTCACTGATGTACATCCTAGAATGAAAAGGAGTTTGGAGCTATAGGAGTGTGTGTGTGTGTGTGTGTGTGTGTGTGTGTGTGTGTGTGTGTGTGTGTGTGTGTGTGTTAAGTAGGAAAAGGCAGGATGGAGTGGGAGGAAAATCCAGATGTGGTGGAAGAAGGAAAAAGAAATTAATATACATGGAGGGAGGGGGCTGGATACTGAAGTTTAGCCTATAAATAAAATGGCTTTTTAATAACTAATAAGCTTAGCAAATGTGAGACTTGCCATTTCTATGACTTGTGCAGTACATTTCCTTGATGATTTAAGAGAGATTGGTGTTTATACACTTATTTATATCTGGAATGTGTGTGAGAGAGACAGAGGGTGGGGGAGACACAGGGGAGGGGAATGGGCAAGTGGAAACTGTTTACCAAATGACATAGAATTGGGACACTGAGCAAATTTTATCCAGACAGGGGTAGGAGTTCACTCCGGCCAACATCTTAGCTGTATTCACAATTAACTAGGCTGCAGGCCAGACAAAACGCAGGTTAAACCAAAGTGATGGAAGTCCTTACCCAAAGCAGGGCTTTCATGTGGTTCCTCTTCATGTGTGATGGAGATATGAAAAGAACAAGATGGGTCTTCACTCAGCAGAGGCACTGTCCCTGAGTGCCTGGGAGGAGCCGCTGGCCTTGAGGCCCAATCCTGAAAGCATGTGGGACTATGGCCGAGTGTCAGAAGGCCTGTCCAGGCCGGATTAGTGCCAGCCAAAGCCCAGGGGGTGGCTTGGGTGTATGTATGTGCTATTTGAGTAGGTTTGTAAGAGGTCTGTGGGAGGGTAGCAAAAGTGGGGGATGAGGCTGGTACTGGGGTTGTGGATTCAGATTCCCGAGTCTCGCTAGTTGAGCTGAGGAGATGCAGATCTTGGCTGGGAACTGAAGGCCTGGACAATCATCCTACTGGGCAGGAGTGGGTCTGAAGACAGGACCAGAGACTGCCAGAGGAGGGCTGACAGGGCTTATTATGAAGCGCAAGGAAAGCAATGAGCAGCCTTCAGGAGGAGTTCCAGTGTGATGGCCTCCCTGTGGTAGACCCTGGGAGTAGAAGATGCCTCTGTATATG
The DNA here is from genome assembly GCF_004664715.2 of Peromyscus leucopus. Lineage (NCBI taxonomy): Eukaryota > Metazoa > Chordata > Mammalia > Rodentia > Cricetidae > Peromyscus > Peromyscus leucopus. Next base: position 5,681,244 of record NC_051072.1, on the reverse strand, counting down.
CTTCTATACCATCTTTCTTGAGCATTGTTTGGAGCTCTGTTTAATGCAGTGACTCCATGTTTTAGTTTTATAAGCGACAAATAGCCATGGCCCTTCAGTTGGCTCTGAGCATGTTCAGATGTGAATCATATCTTTATCGAAGGTAAAGCTGAACTGAGTTTGAGCACTGAGTTCTGAGATGTATACAAGGAACTCTTTAAGGAACCCTTTCATTAGAAGGAAAGCATGTGTAGAAACAGAGAGGGCCATACTGTGATTTGGCATGCCATGTGTGCTTAAAACTACATTAGGCTTATTTGTGGGTCTCTGCCATCTAAACTGTACACCAAGCATTTGCAATTGAATTTGCTAACTGTGATGGCATGAGAATCTTTTCCTCTCATTAGTTCCACAATGGAATTAAGTGATAGACTGAGATCTACCCACTTCCACCTCCCATGCTAATTTTCTCCAGGTTGACTCATTCTCTGTGGCGTTATAACTTGATGACTGTTACTAATTTTCTTATTAGTGTCTCCATTTTATGATACATAACCTCTAAGATACCCTCCAAATTTGACCTCAGAATCTTTTGTAGCACTTAAGATACAGCAAAGAGTAGGTATTATTTTTGTTATCATTATTGTTAGGTTACCACCCTTTCACTAAGTACATCGAATGTCCAAGGTAGTAAAGATGTGAAGATTCTACTGAACTCCATGTAGACTCAAATTGACCAAAAAGTGTATACGGGTATGTATAAACATTATCTTATTATTGTGATCTTAATTTTAATTAGGTAAACCTTCAAAAATGTGACATATTTGAACTGACATCCCTGAAGGAACCTGTGGACTACTTGGCCCTAGCTAGTAACCCCGAGACTGTGGAAAAGGCAGAATGTTGTATGAAGGTGTGGATCAAACAGACAGAGCAGGTAATTCCCCGAAATCCATGGGTAGTTTCTGATGCCACATCACTGGAGTGTCTATTGAAGAGAGGTCTGCCCTGGCATTCTCATTGTCTCATAGCATAGCACATGCTCTTAAAAAGATGGGAGCCTCATGCAGCTTTTATTTATTTGTTATTTTTTGAGATAGGGTTTCTCTGTGTAGCCCTGGCTGTCCTGGAACTTGCCTTGTAGACCAGGCTGGCCTTGAACTCACAGAGATCTTCCTGCCTCTGCCTCCTGGGATTAAAGGCGTGTGCCACGGCCGCCTGGCTGTAGCTTCTGTGTATGGTCATTATTAAGGAAGAATAAGGCTCTTATTAAAAGAGAAAGTAGAAGTTGGTGACTTTGTTTACTTGAGTGACTAGAAGGTTACACATTGCTAATTCTTCTGGAGAAAACTTCTGTAGAAGTATAGGAGAGGTTCCTAATTCATTGTGTCCTGCAAGTGAGAGCTTGAGGCTTAACTATTAACAGTTTTTTTTTTTTTTGTGTGTGTGTGTGTGTGTGTGTGTGTGTGGTGGGGGACTGGAGAGATGCTTAGTGGCTAAGAGCACCTTCTGCTTTTGCAGAGGACTTGAGTCCAGTTTTGAGCATTCACATCAAGTGACTTATAACTGCTTGGAACTCCTGCTTCAGGGAATCCAGCAACCTTGTTTGGCCTCCATAGGTACCTGCACTCGCTTGCAAACACCCCCACATAAACATATACACATACACATACGTAAAAAATAATCATTTTTTTTTTGGGAAAAATTGTAAATGGAGGTGACTGTTTCATCCAAACAATGTTTATGTAAAATTAACCTGTTTAACTCATGAAGTTTCTTGAAATTATGTTGCTTCAGTTCATGCAGTAAAAGAACAGGCAAGGAAACTAAATGTATTCCCGGAAGCCAGACCACTTTCGAAGTCATTGTCAGGTAGTGAATGTCATCTTAGTTCTTTGTTGAAATTAAAAACAAACAAACAAACAAACAAAACTGGGTGCACGCTGGGTTAGAGTCCCATCATTGGGATCATGGAATTGAATAAAATACCGGATCCAGTTAGTATAATTTCTTCTTCTTCCTCCTCCTACCCTCCTTATCCTCCTCCTCTTCTTTTTGCTCATGCATGGTTTTCATACCTCAAGCCTCACACAATTGCTTGTTCTTCTGCATCCACAGATCCTTGCTGAGAACAATCAGCTGCGGAAGGAAGCAGATGATGTTGGGCCCCGAGCAGAGTTGGAACACTGGAAAAAAAGGCTCTCCAAATTTAATTACCTTTTAGATCAACTGAAAAGCCCAGAGGTGAAGGCTGTACTGGCGATGCTCGCTGCGGCCAAGTCCAAACTGCTGAAGGTTCTTAGCCATTTTGCCATGACTTACGATAAGGGAATAAGAGACTCTCCATCCCCAACTCCACAGAGCACTGAGGAACAGAAAGGTGTTATTTTATCCATATAAAAGTCTTTTAAGACTGGATAATATTAGTCACTAATTTTGCATACTGTGAATTAACCTTCAAGTTAAAGACATTTACTGTCTGTTATACTTGTATGTATATATATTATTAGTGAGCATTGCAAATAACTAAGATATAATGCAATCAGGTGGCTGTACATGTACATATGCACACACATGTAATAAATTCAGACAATATAGGTGTAGTAATCATGAGAACTGAAGTCCTCAAATATTAGTTTTATACTGTAAAGCAAATAACTCCCAACTCATTAGCTGAAAACATTATTTTTACCCAAGGCCAGGAACTGGGATGTAGCTTAGCTAGGTGCCTCTGCCTCAGGGTTCCTCTGAGGCTCCATCTGGACTGTTGGCTTATCTGAAGGTTCACATGGGAAAGGCCTGCTTCCGAGTTTGTTCAGGACATGGTTTCTCTTTGTTGGCTGGAGGCATCATTCAGTTCTTACCACATACTCCACAGGCAGCTGATGGGGTACCAGGCTTCCTTTAAAGAGAACTAGGGACTGTGATAGAGAGCACCCAACACAGAGGCCGTAGTCTTTGCATGCTAACCCTGGGAGCAATATAGCATCGCTCTTCTTAGACACTATTTATTAGCAGCAAGCCACTAGATTTTTCTTATCTTATATGCTTTAAAGTAACGTCACATTTTGTGATACTATATAGTTCAGAAATACTACCACTATGATTTACATAAAACCAACTCAGTGTGTTATATCACCATTTAATTTTTAGATAGCTTCCTATTTTAATGTTTTGACAAATAGTTTATAGTTAATAAATACTTGTTATACCACCAAATGGACACAAGTTTAGGGCCATGGAGAAGGAGAATGGAGAGAATATGGAAAACATGAGCATGAGACACAAAGCTAGTCTGGTGGCCTCAGAGCAGGAAGCTGTGGCTTTATAGGACTGTGTTAGCCTGTTAGTGTTCTGTGCTAGAGTAGAATATGCAAGAGAAATCCAGAAATGGACGCCCTTAAACATTTAGTTAAATTTCTTGTCTTGATCTTCCATATCCTTCTAAGATTCATTTTTTAAATGCACGAGACCGGGAGCGAATGGAGATGATGAAGGGATGGGAGGTGGTGATTAGGAGCTCTTACTTTGCAAGTTCCTCTGGGGATAGTTGTGTTGAAATTGTTTTGATGTTGTGCTTAGGCTTGGCGGGAGACAGACATTAGGATCACTGATGCAGCTAATGAAGCAAAGGACAACGTCAAATATTTGTATACACTGGAGAAATGTTGTGACCCTCTGTACAGCAGTGACCCTGTGAGTTATGGTTTCTGCTCCTTAAGTCCACTGGTGACCCTTTCTGCACTAGCAGAATGGAGTGCTGAGTTTAAGCTGACAGATGTGACTATGGAAAGGTCTTAGAAATCTCATGTTCTCAAGAATACATTCACATAGCTTTATATATACCTTATAACCTCATCTATGTATGTATGTATGTATGTATGTATGTATGTATGTATGTTTGTATCTATCTATCTATCTATCTATCTATCTATCTATCTATCTATCCGTCAATCATCTATCATTTATTTTGGATGTTATATATTTAAAAATGTTATATTTAAAAAATATATTGTATTACATTTCCCATTAATATTGAAGCTGCTATTCTAGATTATACCTCACAGAACTATGGGGAAACTCATTGGCTGATGTTCTAAAAACATCTGTTAGATGTAGGAAATGTCTGCTTGTGTACATTACAAAACCAACTGTTAGCATAACTTACTTGTCATGAACAGCAAGCCTTTTGTACTGAAATATATTTTGATTCACCGAATTATGTCTAAAATAATAAAAATGAACTTACTGTAAAATATATCTATGTAAAGCATCAGGTTTTTTTTGTTAACAACAAAACTTTATTTTAATGGGAATAGAATGATTAGACTATCATAATCAGAATTTTGTTTAATTTGACATTTTCTGGAATCTCTTCCAGATAACTATGATAGATGCTATTCCTACACTTATAAATGCAATTAAAATGATCTACAGCATCTCTCAGTACTATAACACCTCCGAGAAGATCACATCTCTGTTTGTAAAGGTGAGTGCCCAGGAGAGAGTTTGTGGTCACATAGCCACAATTTTTGGATAATTAAAATCTATTGGCTTGGTGTGATCTACTGTCTATGCACTTTATATTCAGGAGGTTGGCATGATCTACTATCTGTGCACTTTATATTCAGGAGGGCTTAATTTGTCAATGGATGTAGTTAAATTCATGTGACAGGTGAATTTTAGCAAGCAAAGCATTGTTTCCCAAAGTAATTGTTACAATAAATAATCTATTATTTTATCGTATTAAAAATTAAGATTCTTTTCAGAATTTTTCTATGTGATTTCTAGCCTGCCATTATTTCCTACTGTGGAAATTTTAATCAAGAAAAATGATATTAAGCCAGTATGGTGGCTCATGCCTATAATCGTAGCATTTTAGAGATGAGGAGATTTCTGTGACTAATCAGACTATAGAGTGACTTCTAGGATAGCCTGGGCAACAGAGTGAGATCCTGTTGCAAAAACCAACCAATCAACCAAACTAACAAAAAGTGCACAAACCAAAACAAAAATGAAACAGTCACCCCATGCACCTTAAACTCCACCAAACAAGAATATAAGGATAATACTGGCTATCCTGTATTTATCTTTCATGCTGCAGTCCTTCATCTGTTTGATGCCATGCTTGTTTGGTTGTATTAATACAATAGTAATCATGCAATAAGATGCAATAGTTCAGAATCCAATAAAGTAATTAAGATGATGCTGCCCCAAACCACAATGATGTTTAGACTACAAGACCACACTCTGACTTGTAGGTATTTTGGGTTAGAGGGCATAGTCCCTGGGTAAACGAGACACAAAACCCTATTTTGTGATCAATTGATATTTCATGCATATTATTTGTATGTCCTTGTGAAACTACCAATGATCAGAAGCATTATATAACAGACATTTTTCAAGTAGTACAACAGGAGAAGAAATTATATATTGATCCTCCGCTCCCAGCACACTCATAGTCCTAAAATTAACGGACACCGACATGTGACTAATACTGCTTTGCCTATACCCTCATTTCTAGAATTTATTTTTTATTTTATGTGCACGGGTGTTTGTCTTGCATGTATCTTTGTGCACCGTGTGCATGCTTGGTGCATATGATAGAATAGTAGATCAGATCCCCTGGACCTGGAGTTCCAGACAGCTTTATTCACCATGTGGATACTGGGAAGTAAACGTGGGTCCTTTGCAGAAAAATAAATGCTTTGAGGTGCTTCACCACCCCAGCCATACCCTTGCTTCTCGACCCACTCGATACCATTCCTTTTATATCGTACAGTCGTTTAATACTTTTGACTTATTTAAAGTCAGTAAGAAAAATTTTGAAGAAGGTATTTTTGAAGTCTGGAGGGATGAATAAGATATGAGTGGCTATCTACATTAGCTTTATAAGTGTTTCTCAACTGTCCTCTTTTTGATATTTTCACTGCAGGTTATGGTCACATAAACTATCAAGTTGGACTGCACTTTACACGGTGCTAGTTAACTATGAGGTAGATGTAAGAGAAGGGGACCTACAGAGGAAATCCTAGTGATTGTTAGACATGGGGAGCCAATCTTTTGGTTGGTTAAGATCTTCATTTTTTTTTTTTTTTTGTATAAACGTGAACCCCATGGTTGAGTGTTCATGTTGTGTCCAACTTTGGTTTCACAGATCATTTTTAAATTTATTTCTTTGATAGTCTCATACACACACATACACATAATACATTTCAGTCACATTCACCTGTCCATCCTGTAGAATCCTCCTTCTACCCTTACCAATTCCCACTTCCTGCTATCAAAATACCCATCCTACTTTCATGTCTTTCGTTTTTATTCTTGCTTTGTGACTCACTGGGTGTAGGTGTGGAGTCATTCACTGCAGCATGAATACTTACTGCTGACTGCATCACTGCAGACATTGACTTCTGAAGACCATGACTCCTCAAGACCGTGACTCCTCCTCCATCTTTCTTGGGTTGTCAATTGCAATGCAGACTGTTGATTCTGACTATAGTGCAGGGTCGGGTTGATCAGAATTCTGAGGGCAAAGCAAAGCTGAAGATGAAGGTCACAGACTGTGGATTCTGAGAGGAGGAAGACTCAAGGACTCAATTCAGATGTATAATTTATGGGAGTTTTATGCACCTAACCTTGTTTTTATTGGAACAATTCCAGGTGACAAATCAGATGATATCTGCATGTAAAGCCCACATCACCAACAATGGGACTGCCACCATCTGGAGCCAGCCTCAGGACCTTGTTATGCAAAAGATATCATCTGCCATTCAACTTAAAGCAGGTATGAGTGGTAAGCTTAGGTTTGTAGTGTGCTCCCATGTCTTGTTTTTGTGTTGCTTTTCTGAGACCATGCTAAATCGCTTGGCAATAATATTTTTGGTTGCTAAACAGAATAGTAATTGTTTTATTTTTATAAAATAACTTATTGTTAAGAACATTGAGTGTTAATAAACCTTCTGAGAAAGTTTATTCATTTATCCTACTAAAGTTCTGAGATATACTGGTGACTAATATTAGTTTTAAGTATTGTATAGAACAATGGGAAGATTGTGTAGATATAATTCTAAACAGTCTAATTAAATAAGAAACACAGAGCCAAATAAAGAGTTAAAAGCCCAGAGATTGAGCAGTAGCCAAGAGCTAAGATCACCTTATCTTACCACTCACTGCCATCCTTCCCCTGAGAGAGAGACCTTCCTGTGTCCCGTCTGTTTATGGCCTTTCTGTTCTGCCTTCTCATTGGCTGTAAACCCAACCACATGACTTCCTTGTCACTGCCTGTCTATACAGACCTCCAGGTCTCTATGGTTGGTACTGGGATTAAAGGCGTGTGTCTCCATGCTGACTGTGTCCTTGAACACACAGAGATTCTGCCTGCCATGTGATTGGATTAAGGGTGTATGCTACCACTACCAGACTTCTGCTTAATGGTTTGCTCTTAGCTCTGACCCCAGGCAACTTTATTAACATACAAATAAAATCACATTTCAGCACAAATAAAATATCACTGTAAGATGGACATAAACTGACTCTGTTACTGAAACAGTGGGATCAACAAGGACAGGGCACAGGTTTGAGTTGTACTAGGAAGAATAGTTTGTTGGATTAGAAGATCAGGAAAGATAATAGTTTAGACTGACGGCTAAATGCAAAGGAATACAATTATGGAAAGATCGGGGTTTTCAGTCTAATTTTTCTGCCTTCTTCACTTGAGAAATAAGATGAATTCCTTCCTTCCCCCACTCCCTCCTTCCCTCATTTCCTTTCATGTTAGGGGGTGAACCAGGCTGTATAGATGTTACATAAGTGCTCTACCCTGAGCCATGTTTTCCTTACACTCCTTGCTTTTGGTTGTCAGGGGTACCAGAGCTGCTTTCACGAGACAAAACAAAAGCTTAAGCAAAGTCCAAGTGAAAAACAATTTGACTTTAGTGAGATGTATATATTTGGAAAATTTGAAACTTTCCATCGACGCCTGGCCAAGATAATGGACATCTTTTCAACCTTCAAGACATACTCAGTTCTGCAAGATTCTAAAATAGAGGGGTTGGAAGACATGGTTACTAAATACCAGGTATTATACCTTTAAATACTATTTCCTGTTACTGTCCATTCTTGTATAATATTAGCGGGACCAGCCTTAATATTATACATCCCAGGGGCTCAGGAGAGAGAACTACTAATGCCAAGGACTATTTTTTGGGAAATAGAATCTCAGCACACCGAGCTCTATAATCCACTTGCTTTAATTCCTCTGGCATAACATCCTTTATACACAGCTTCAGTTCTGTTCTCGTGTCTAGCTCCTTTCTTGCCTGATTTCTCTCTATACTCATCTATTGCTCCCTCTTCTGCCTCATCTAGGTCCTTTTCAGCTTTTCTTATCCAGCTAGTACTTCCCCATCTGACTCTTCCTCATCTTCCATCTCGTTCCTCTAGTACTCTCTTCTAGCCCTTTAATCTAGTTCTTCCCCATCTCAGTTTGTTCCTCTCAAGTTCTTACCCATCTAGTTCTTCCATTCTCTTTTCTCTTCTCAGTCCTTGGTTTTCCTCATTCTACCTAAGTCTCCCAGGAATCCATTTATATCAAGCCCCTGGTCGAGTAAGGTCACCAGGCTTGAATTCTACAGGGTCATAAAGGCAGGTAAGTATTTTCCTCAGGCAGTAACCACCAGGCTTTCTTTTACAATCCAAAATGGGAGTGGTAAAAGAGGAGGTCAACTGAGTGCTAATGACTGGTTAGTATATCCAAAGGGGGATCTGTGTGCTCAGTCTACATTCCTAGAAGTGGTTAGGAAAGAAGTTAGCGGTCTATTAGTAAGGTTGTATAAGAAAGCTAAGCTGTGTAAAGCTATTATTTAACATCCACCTGACCTAGGTGGTGTCTCCTTGTGGAATTTATCTTAAATCAGGAGACTTGCATGTGGGCTGTTATCACTGTTAGTCCTTGAAAGTGGCTAAGGGAGATATCTGATTCCAGAGAAAGCCTTTCCTGAGGCTGTTCTCCAAATACCTGGAATGTGTATGTCCAGAGAGTGATCAGTCCACACTGTTAGCCCTTCTTAGGGAAAAGTCAACTGGGAAAACTATGAAGGCACTCATGATTTTCATAACAGAATACAGCTGATATATAACAAGTCAAATAACACCAAAAACTCTTTGGAATTTGGCTTCCTCCGAAGGAATTCCCTGATCCCTCCAGGTAGTGACTTTGCCATAACCAGCTGAGTTCTTATGATATATTCCTGCGGCCTGCAGCAGTCCATAACTAAACTTAAATATTTTATAAAACAGTGATATTTAGACAAACCATCAGTACATAATATAAAATACATTTGGATTCATTAATAATAAGGAAATTGGATTTATTTGAGAATTGCAGAGTGGGACTGGTGCACTCTTTTCAGGGGCGTGGTTACAAGGATGCTGTCCCAGTAGTTTCAAGTTCATCATCTTTAAGAAAAAGAATTTTCATTACTAACACAAAAGTACTGTTAAAATATAATTTTTCCTTTTTAAAAATTAATTTTGTTTTAAAAAAACTTGCAAATAAATAAAATCATCACACACCAAAATTAACAAGACCCAAAGTCATACAACTTGATGAACTTAAATATAATTAGAGTTGGAATTTGAGATGGAAGCTGTGAAGCTTCACATTAGATTTTACACTTTCAGTATTGAATATATTCTATGCACTTACTGGCCTCCAAGACCCAAACATCCATGACCTAATTAGAACTAGAAAAATACTTAGCTTTATATCTTCTTTCATAACTCATGTCCATGACCTACATTCACTTCTTCCTGATCCCCCTTTATTTAGATTGTCTTAGTCTCTTCTATTTGGTTCATGCAGAGATAGTTTATGAAGAACATTCTATATGTTGGGCACTATTTGATACCAAAGATTTGAGTGACATTCAGTTATCTGAGTACATTTTATTTGTGTACATGTTAAAGATATATAAAGAGCTAGAGTCAGTGTGATGGTTTAGCATGCAGAAGAGTTTGCTCCTCAAAACACATAGTAGAAAGAGATAACAGATTCTCAAAGGTTGTCCTCTGGCTGCTACAGGTAGACTGTGACACTCACAAACTTGCACTTGCATACACATCTATCCAACATACACATGTATGTAAGTTATAGAATCATGGAGTTCCAACCCCAGCTGGTATATTCAAACACAGCCCCTCCAGCTGAGGCTCGGTGGAAGACAGGGTAGAAGATTGTAAGGGCCAAAGAGCCAGATACTGCCAGACAGTGTCTTTTAGACACGACCAGGATATAGCATCCATGCAGTCTCAACAATGTGGGGGCCTAAGCAAGATGTACACAATGGCCATGGCAGTCAGCAATGACAATATGGACAAAGAGAATCCCACAAGGCCCCACTTTAGATGAAGAGCTACCGTCAAAGGTTGCTAAGGAAGAAAATCAGTCTTCCCAAGGGATGAGCCCCCTGATAGGTTATCTAATTCTAAGTGGTCAACCCTAAACATAGATACACATGAACAACACTAAATGGAGTTGGTAGGTGTATGTATGGAGTTGGTAGGTAGGTTGGTTGGTATGTGACACACACACACACACACACACACACACACACACACACACACACACACACACAACCCCACACAGAGATATGTAGCACTAATAATTTCAGAAGAAAAGATCATGAATTTGAAAGGGAGCAGGAAGGAACATGGATGGAGTCAGAAGCAGGTGAGAGAGGTGTGGAGATGATGCAAATAATAGTATGCTATATAAAATTCTCAAAAAATTAAATTGAATGAAAAAGGAATATATGTTGAAAAAGTTATTTAATGCAGCTTCTCCACATTTGCCTTAAGCATGTCACATACTACAGGCACACTCGTAGTTTCCACATGTGAATAAACACTCTTGTCTGCATGGAGACAGCAAGGAACAGTATGATGTCTTCACTAGTAGACTTGACTATAGAAGTTAAGTAGCTTGTGCATTTTTTTTTTATATTAAGAGATTTGAATGATGCCTGAGTGGAAATGACTTTGAAGAGAAGATTGCGGGAGGAGGGCCCGTACTCTTCATAAAAATTATATGCCTTTGTCAACAACGTGGGGCTCTGAGTTTGAGAAAGGCTTAGCACCTTGTTAAGAATGATCACAAAGCATTACTGCTCATCATTCCGAGCAAACAGAACTTCTGATAATAGTATTTTCAAGGAGAAGAATTGCCTAATTTATACTTTCCTAGTCACAGACTGTAGCTGTACAGGAGAGCAAAAAGAAATTAATTCTAGAGCAGTTGAAAGTGGCAGATAGTGTTTGACATCCCATTTAAAGTGTTTGATTTGGGAGATAACATCTCCTCTGTGGGTGTCACAGGACCCCCATTTTCTTCCTATCTGGTTTTTATTTTGTTCAAATCTTTTATGTATAGTCTTTGAGATTATTTAATACTTTCAACAAAAATAACGTTCTATTAAATTCTACTCTGGGCTTCTTTTTAGCTTACTTCAGATGTGATTAAATGTATGAAACTTTTGAGAAATCATCTGGTTATTTTCATGTGTGAATTATTTAAGTGTATATATCTGTCCAAATAAACTGTAAAACCATGTGATAACGCTTCCTGGATGATTCCTTTGGATGCAGGATGGCAGAATTTTACTGTGTGTAAAACAAGTAGCACCAAATCAAGGAGAGAAGTAGAAAATAAGGTTTCCTTTAAACAGACATCTCTTCAGGCATTGTTTTTTATAAAGTTCTGCATCGAAAGGCTACAAGTCACGAGACTTAAAGGGATAACGAAGCACTGTCTCCTCTCTTTCATCTATTTCAGGATATTGTTGCTTCCATAAAGAAGAAGGAATATAACTTCTTAGATCAGCGGAAAACGGATTTTGACCAGGATTATGAAGAGTTTTGCAAGCGGACTAATGACCTTCATGTAGGTTGCATGGTGAAATCCCCGGTGACAGCCACGCACTTTCTCCATCCGTTCTGTGTTGCCCTGATGAGCATTCCCCATTCAGCAGGCAGAGCTATCTTCATCACAGAGGTGGCTGGCAGCAATCTCAGCCTGCGTTTTGTGATTTCAGATGAATAATTGAGGTCTCCTTCCCCTGGATTAAAGGGTCATAAATGCAGCTTGGCTAATGATTCGTAATCACAGACTTCTGTGCGTCTTCCGTCTTAGTTCTTAGGAAGTTTAACTTTCATCTTCTGCTGAAATGCTCTGTAGCTTCTTTAAGCCGTGACATTTGTTTCCCTTTGTTACTATGGAGTATTAATGATCATAATGATTATCATCAGAGGTAACCTAACAGACTGTCAGCTGTGCCTGGCTGATTCTAAAGGCAGGGCTGGAGCAGGCCTTGAAACCGTGGTACTGGGGGCCCCTCTTGCTTCCAGTTGCTTTCCTTCCAATCATCTTTACTCATTACAGACCACCCACCCTGCCTCTCAGCCCTCCTGGGCAGCATGTCCTTTATCAGCATCTGAGAACACACACCACAGATGCAGTGCAGCTCCAGGTTCCTGGGGGAAGGGTCTGGGGGACAGTGCTAGGGTTAAGAGTGCACAGCCTAGAGCCTATCAGTTGTGGGGCCATGTGAGAAATCAAGGATAGGTGGGACACCCTGGGGATCATCAGGGAGGATCTTGGTTGCTAGGAAGTGGGAGTCAGAGAGGCTAAGGTGGGAGACAACTTAGTAGCTGTCTGGCATGTTAATATACAAATTTTGCTCATCCTTAGGAGATGCAGGGGTACATCTTTATAGGAATACAATCAGGCTTGAGGGATAGCGCAGTCCACGAAGTGCTTTCTCTGTGATCACGAGGACCTGAGTTTGAGCCCCAGAACCTATGTCAGAAATATCTAGGTCTAGTGGCATAGGCTTGTAAGCCTAGCAATGGGCAGGTGGAGACAGGGGGATCCCTGGGACTCACCGGCCAGTAGCCTCACTTGCTTGGTGAATTTTAAGCCAACGAGAGATTTTTGTCTTTGAAAATGGTAGATAGTTACTGAAGAATGACACTAAAAGTCATCCTCTGATGTTTGAATGCAAAAATGCATCTATGGATACATTGCACACACAGCACACCTGTATACATACATGCATGGGCACACACATGAATATGTACACACACACACACACACACACACACACACACACACACACACACACTTACTTATAGCATGAATCTTGAAAGGTCTTATTAGTAAAATCAAACTTGGAGCCAGGTATTGGGTTAAAGTTGGAAGATCAGAGAAGCAGAACCAGCCACAGCCACCTCTCCTCTCCAGTTCCTCAGCTGATCCTGTTTCCTCAGACTGGAAGCCTCTGAGTCCTCATCCAAATGGATCTCAGCTAAACTGCTCCTCAAAAGTCTGAAAGTTTAGCCAGGCTAGTTCCTGGTCTTCACACCTTATATACCTTTCTGCTTCCTGCCATCACTTCCTGAGATTTAAGACTCTTGTTACCACACCTAACTGTTTCCAGTGTGGCCTTGAACTCACAGAGATCCAGATGGATCTCTGCCTCCAGAATGCTAGGATTAAAGGCATGTGTACCACCATTTTCTGGCCCTATATCTGTCTAGTGGCTGCTTCTGTTCTCTGACCCTAGATAAGTTTTTTAGGGTGCACAATACTTTTGGGAAACACAACATCACCAAACTTACTTCCTCCCGAGGTAAAAGTAAAATGGCCATTCAGCTACCTCTTCCCATAATTTATGATCTGAACTGAATTTGTCCACATGGAGGGAAAATGGTGTGAGGTGTTGTGGGTGCAGTGAGTTCAGGGAAGAGGGAGCTATAAGAAAGGACTGGCTGCTGTATTTTATGTTTGTAAATGAGTATAACAATCACCACAATCCTAGAAAGTCCCTGCTCTTGTTGCTCTCATCCTCCAGAGGGGGAGCAGAATGGCTGTCAGTGACCTGCTCAAGGCAGACAAAGACTACGTGGTAAAGTTGAAGCCAAACCTGGACAATTTGGCTCTGAAGCTCCATATCTGAACTCTTTTTTTTTTTTGGTTTTCTGAGACAGCATTTCTCTGTGTAGCTTTGCGCCTTTCCTGGAACTCACTTGGTAGTCCAGGTTGGCCTCGAACTCACAGAGATCCACATGGCTCTGCCTCCAGAGTGCTAGGATTAAAGGAGTACGCCACCACCGCCCAGCCATATCTGAACTCTTAAGTCATACAGTGTGTTTCATTTGATGGGAAGACACAAGTTCCATTAGAACTTAAGCAATGACCTATTTGGGGTTGGGGGCTGATTCAGACACAAGGACAGTGGATCCCGCCTCTTCTTGTTGGAAACTGGTAGACTGTAGTTGACTGTTACCACGTCCTCCACAGCCCACGGCCTTCAGTTGCTTCCATAGAGATTCCATTCACTTGTCTGCCACAGCTCCTCTGTAGATGTATAGAGATGGTGAGCATTGGGAAGCAGGGGTCATATCTTGTCTCAATTGCTTAATAAGAAAATGTGGAGTTGTTCAAAAAAAAAAAAAGCAGCCACTTCTCTGTGCAGTGGATTAGGCTTCTATGCTATGGATTGAGAAAGAAGAAAAAAAATATACCCTTGAAGTAGGTTTGGCCTCAGTGCTCTCAGTCAGAGAGATTAGTGATATGATTTAAATGCAAATGTGCATTAAGTTAGGAAAGAGGGATGGTTACAGCATCAACTAGACAGGGAAGGGTGGCTGTGACGTCAAAAGGGTGATGATGGAGGAGGGAAATGATCAGTTACAAAACTGATACCGTGTTGAAAGGAGAATTCAGAGGTAAAAAGAGAGTCCTATAGAAACTTATTGGAGGGGTACAAGACATGCATAGAACTTGATGACTCCTGCACCTCATGCATGGGACAGGATGGGAACCTGGGAGGAAATCACACTGCTGCTGTGTTTATCTCAGAGAGGAGGCCGGGACTCCTGTCAGGGACATCCCAGCAAGTGAGGTGGGAGTGAACATGAGCAGAGGCATGTGTGTCCTCTCACAGTGCCGAGAAACAACTGCAAATGTCTGGCGTCTGACGTTAAAGCGTTAGCTACATGCGCTAACTCCTGCTCTCCCTTGAGTTTTCTTCTTTGTTTCAATGAAAAAAAAAAAAGAGTTGGTTTTTTTCAAAAAAAAAATTTCATATTTGAGTACCATGTTTACATCATTTCACCCCTTCTCTTCCATCTCAAAGTTTTGACTTCTTATGTTTTATATATATATATGTGTATATATGTATATATATATATCTGTATACATAACCTGTTGAGCCCATTTACGGTTGTTCATATGTATGTGTGTGTATATATGTATGTGTGTGTGTGTGTGTGTGTGTGTATGTACATGTACACATACACATACATTTAAAGTTCAACATATGTCCATCTCTTCTATCTCAAAAATAGCCCAATTCTGCATTTGGATTACTGGTTAGTTTACATTTGACTTCCTCACTCCTTTCCCCTTCTCATTCCCTTAGCTGATCATTTCTCACTTCGTCTTTGAAACAAACTCACTCTCTTGAATTCAACCCCCATCTCTTTAAAACCAGAGTGAAAATACCCACATCCCCAAGACTCTGGATCCTGTGGGTGGAGCAGATGGATCTCAGGGACAAGGAATGGGGGTGTTTATGGGGAAGGAATGTGGGGTTTCAGAGGTCAGGGAATGATTGGGATGGTAACTCCACTGGTCAGGGCATGGAGGCCTTGGCTCCTGTCCTGACTTAGTCCATGCTGGCACTAACAGGTTCTTGAGAAGCAGCAGAGTGAAACTGCACAGGTGGGCGGTGGATAGAAGCAATGATTCCACCAGGAGAGGGAATGTGCTTTTTAAAAAATAAAAAGTAATATAATGGCTTTTCCAAGTTTTATCTAATTAAATTTATATTTAAATAATAATCTTAATGAAATCTTAGATGAGTAAGGAACATATTATGGTTATTTTTCACGCAATCCTTTTAGGTGCAAAATTGTACAATAGCAAAAGACTTATGAGGTCCTTAGGACGGCTAGGTCTCTGTTTCTGGCTTCTGAACATTTATTTTCCTTTTTAGCTCACTAAATTTTCTGTTACATCTTCCCACCCATTAGAAGTGGTGTAAAGAATGTGGATTTCCTTTTTTTTTACTGTCAAATAGAGAATCCTCACTATTTCTCAGTACAGTGGCATACATTTTTAATCTCAGTTCTTGGGAGATGCAGGCAGGGGGCTGTGTATTTGAGTTTGGTCTGGGCCTTGTAGGATGACCTGGTCTCAAAAGAATATCTTAGTGCTAATTTATTGTTCATGGTGGAGTTTTGTTCTATTTTCAGCATGAGTTGCAGAAGTTCATGGACATCACATTTGAAAAGATTCAAAGCACAAGGCAAGCTCTGAACACGCTGAAGAAATTTGAAAGGTAAAGATTTGAAATAACTTCCCAAGTTCTGTCTTCTAAACTTGGGACAACGTGAGCACAGTTTAGCTTCTTTTTATAGCTTATCTTTTATTGTAATTATAACTCTTATTATAACTTGGTATTCTAATGTGAAGAAAAGCCTCTCGACAGTCTGAGTCACAAGGTCACAGGTTTTAAGTTTTTCAGAGGCTTAACAGGATTAATTCCTGGAAGGATTAAGGATTTGCTTCATCTCTGCCAATAGAGAATACTCTTAGCTTTGAAGTAGCCTGTAGCTGCCTGTGGTAATACCGCCTAATGTCTGAATAATTCGAGATAATTCTTCCCAGGTTAGCAATTTTGCCTTGTAAGGATTGATACTATTTTTGTTCTTTAAATACACTGTTCAGCAACTCCATTGCTTTCAGCTGGCGTGTTTTAGAATGGATGTTAATAAATAAGATTAATGTATATATATTTTTTCTTATTAATCCAAAACTTCGTACTTTTTGTTTTTCAATTAGATTGAATATACCTAACCTTGGTATCGAGGAAAAATACCAAGTAATTTTTCAGAATTTTGGTGCGGACATCGACATGATTTCTAAGCTGTATACAAGACAGAAATATGATCCTCCCTTGGCTCGGAACCAGCCTCCCATAGCTGGGAAGATCTTGTGGGCCCGGCAGCTCTTCCACAGGCTGGAGCAGCCGATGCAACTCTTCCAGCAGCACCCCTTCGTGTTGAGGACTGCAGAGGCCAAGCCTGTGATCCGGAGTTACAACAGGATAGCCAAGGTCCTCTTGGAGTTCGAGGTCCTCTACCACAGGGCATGGCTTCAGCAGGTGAATTCCTGAATAGGTGCTTCTTTAGTGATTTCTAGTCTCCAGACAGAGGGACCTTCTTCTAACAGGGATATTTTATAAATCAGTATGGTTGAATTTAAGAAATCAAAGTATATAACATAATAATGGAAGAAAATAATTATTAATATTGAAAAAAACAGTAAGCTAGGTAATAGTAGCTGATTAATTTATAATCTCCTAAGTGAGAAAGTCACAAAGCATTTCACTGCTCTGCCAGTTAGGGTTATTTTTTCTTTACTCTTAAAAATTTAGTAAGATCCTGGTTGGGGGTGCAGCTTAGTGGTAGAACATTTGTTAGCATGCCAGCAACACACAGACACACACAGACACCCCCCCACACACAGAGACACAGAGAGACAGAGACAGAGAGAGACAGAGAGAAATAGAGAAACAGAGAACAGAGTCAGAGACAGAGAGAGAGAGACAGAAAGAGACAGAGACAGATAGAGACAGAGAGAAACAGAGAACAGAGTCAGAGACAGAGAGATCAGAGAAAGAGAGGGAGAGAGAGAGAGAGAGAGAGAGAGAGAGAGAGAGAGAGAGAGAGAGAGAGAGACCTGAATGTATTAGTAAATACAAGTATGTCTGTCAAAAAAGTCTTATATTTTATTTGGTTGTGCTAGCATTCAATCAAGATACAGCAAACCAACACTTGTGTTTCTTTGTAGATCAGCAGGAAGTAATAGCTATATAATAGCTGCATCCTTTGAATTTCTAGATAAATAAAAACTGAGTTCAATTGGGTTCGTGTAACCTTTATTATGACATGCAGCTGATTAGGCATAAAGACTAGAGAGAGCTAAATGTCTCTTTCACAGTCTCCTAGGCTAATGCAGTCTCTCCCTATCTGTCATGTGTGAGTCTCAAGGATAAAGAAAATGCACTCAGTTGACTATGCGATATCACCACCAAGACCCTGAAAGCTGTTTTTTGAAAGGGAATTTAGGAGTAGAATGGGTGACCCCATTGCAGGGATTTAGTGAGGTCAAGTCCATGAGAGAACACTGAGTAAGTGTTCACTGAGTCCCAAGAATGGTTGAGCCAGATACGATGTGTACTCTGATAGTAATAATACTGACCTCTTCCCACAGATTGAAGAAATTCACATAGGTCTTGAGGCTTCTTTATTGGTGAAGGCTCCAGGCACAGGGGAATTGTTTGTGAACTTTGATCCTCAGATATTAATATTATTTAGAGAAACGGAATGCATGTCCCAGATGGGTCTGCCAGTCTCGCCATTTGCAGCTGCTCTCTTCCAGAAGCGGAATGTGTACAAAAAGAACTTCAGTGACATGAAGGTATAGTAGTCGCCCCCCCATGTTTCTAGCACACATTTATTCTCTTTTCTACATTTGTTTTGGCATGTATGCATGCATATATGTGTGTATGTGCACATGGAGACCTATGGTTGATGTCAACAATCATCCTTGATCACTCTACTACCTTATTCATTGAGTCAAACTCAGATCTCACCAATATGACTAATATCACTAGTCAGCTTGCTCTGGGTATTCTCCATCTCCACTGTCTGGGGCTGGAATTACAGGCAGGCTGCCCTGTTTATGTGGGTTCTTAAGACTTGAATTCCAGTTCTTATGATTGAAAGTCAGCTTAATTCTAAGTGTTTCAGGAAGTCACTGGAGGATTTTTGGGCTGGAAAATAAGGCACAGTCTCATTTACACTAAGTATAATCCTTGCTACGTGGTGGCTAGGCAGAATATTTTGCACTTTAATTGGGATAAGAGTGTCAGTGAGAATGCAATATTTTGTTGCATTGATCCAGAATGGAGAATGAGGTAAGTAACTTGAGCTAGAATACGCACAGACTTGGCCAGACAATTAACGTTATGTCCACAGACAGGTTAAGATGGAACTCAAGAGTAATTGAAGTGGGGCTACCATACATGGTCTGGTAGCTTGTGTTCTACACAACTTGGCCAAAAATAGGCAGTGGGCTTGACTAAAAGTCTCATTTATAAGAAGACAAAGGCTTGAAATGGTTTATTCTGTCAGGCCCATTAGAATCTGTAGTTGTTATCTTAAGTCCAAGATGGCTTTTAGACAGCCACATAGCCATGGCACCCACACAATTAGATCTAGAAGTCGGGGCTCGGTAGAGCATTCAGAGTTGGAGGCATGCTTTTTGGAGCTGAAAGACTGTCCTTGCTGTTAGTGGCATTGTCCTGGATGAGAACTTTTAGGGAGGGACAGAGACAGAAATGAGTAGAGAGCCACTGGATTAGACATAAGGTTGTACCAATATTAATGGGTCTAGTAGAAGATTACAACCCACAAAACAGATTTGGACTTTGAGGTGTGATGAACCAAATATCAGGAAGCCAGAGTAAAGAAAAAAATTGCAAGGAATGACTGACGACAAATCCACTGCCCGGAGGATAAAAACAGAAGTTCAAAGATGGAGCCTTGGTCCTGGACCATATAGAAACTGTTCCTAAAATGTTATAGTAAACCTGCTGTGGCGTAGGAGTGTGCTGTAATCCTAGCACTCGGGAAGCAGAGCAAGAGGACCAGAAGTTCAAGGTCATCCTTGACTATGAATCAAGTTTGAGGTTAACCTAATATACACGAGAGCCTGTCTCAAAGAAATTATAGTGATCAATATCATATGATGACACCATGACCATGCACTTGCATGGTGCCTTATGGTTTAAGCCTCTCTCACTTCCTCCCTCCCCACCACTCTCCCTTCCCCCTCCCCTCTCTCACTTTGCTCTACTACACATTGAATACAGAGCCTTATGCTTGCTAAAAAGTACTTTATCACCAAGCTGTATCCTCAGCTCTGTCTTCACTGTGTATTTTAGGACAGTCTTGGTCCTCTGGGCTCACGTTTCACTCACTCCTGTAATCCAGTTTCAATTCTGGAACTTCTCTCTCAAGTAGCTGAGGTTGCAGACCTGTGCCTCCATTCTCAGTTCATTTAAAGCCTTTTCTTTGTTGTTATTTAATGTCATCTTTCTTACTCCCATGTGAGATAGGAGGGAAAGAGTGATGTGTGGTTCAGAGAAACTGAGTCAAAGTCTCATAACTAAATGACAGAACCCAGAATTGTTCTCTATGGTCATCTCACTACTTCTTGTTATGTTGAAAAGTTAAAATTTGCCATGGGCAGATATTTCTCTAATGTGGACCCACAAAACACTAGTCAGCATGCTTACATTCTCTTTAAATTTTTTTGTGTCAGAAAAAATTGGTCAATTTACATATTTACAAAATAAATATTTTACAAGAAATCATATTTATATAGTCATACAATTACTACTAATAATTTCCCCCACAGAGTCTTTCTTGATTATATGTTCCAAGTAACACATAACTTCAAAATAGAGGAGCTTTTAGTATATTTTTCATGGTTCTGGGTTAAAGGGTTTGAACAGATGTTGAATGATGTACTCAGCTGGGGTTATGGACTTGGGCTCTTCATCTTTACAAGGATTCTGGTATGGACTTCCCCCCCACTGGTAAAATGCCTTATATCCCTGTCTAGGAGCAAGGGCTACACTGATTAAGGAGGGTACATAGTTCCTATGCTAGCCCCAGATGTCTCACAGAATCCTTCTGTTGAGCCCTTTAGTACTCTGAATGCTCATCCAGATTCAGTGAAGGGTACATAGACCCCACTCCATGAGAAGAGTGGCAAAGAATGTTTGCAAGCTACTACTGTTCCACCAAAGATTTGAACACGGAGATTATCATCTGGTTGGCATTTATAATATTTTGGAGGTGGAAAGAGAAGTCCTGTGCAACATGGCTAGCTGGTAAAGCAGACTTATTGGCCTACTTGGGTCCCTCTAAAGCTCCCCCCAGCCTTGAAGCACTGTGCTGGGCATCTTACAGAGTGTCCAGGTTTCTACAGCTACACAAAAGTAGCTGGAAGTTTGTTTTATTCATCTTTTTCTTGGAAGATATTTGAAACCAAAACGAGATGAGCTACTGTGGGCTAAAGTGAGGAATATAGATTCTGAAACCAGTATGACCTGGATTCAAACCATTATTTCTAGGTAAATGACTTTATCTTCTAAGCCTCAGTTTCTCATTTGTAAAAGGGATGAATTGTACTTCCTGGGTTTAAAGGATTAAAGGTAAGGAGCAGAAAGCCTGCTGGAGGCAGAGTCTAAGAACCATTTTTCTGATAGAATAAGTAATGGACATTGAAAAAAACAGCGGTAAGCAGTGGCTAAAGGCGTTAGGAAATGTGGAAGCTGCTGCTAATAGAATCATCAAATGTAGGCTTTTCTCAAGTGGCTTTTATGGAAAATGAAAGGGTATTATGGAAACCATAGGAAAGTATTATAGGAAGACTGAGCTCTTTGGGGAGATGTTAGGCTTAATTGCCTTCTCAGAGTCTACCACGACTTCCTATACCCTTATGATAGGTTCTATAAAATCATGAATGTTGATTGTGATACTGTTGTATATAGAGTTTTGCAAACATAGCCACCCAGGCATCATTTCTGTTCTAGCACATCAATAAAAACATTTTGGCAGATGTTGATCTAACATTATGGTAATAGCAATAGTTCCTGTGTAAGTACAGACTTAAAACTATTTGTCTTTAAGAAGCACATTGATGTCCTCTGTGAGAAAGAGTGGCAGGATGAACTAGTAGGTGTATTTGAAAATGATAGCATATGGACAGACTAGGCGCCTATGATGACTTACCTTGTAGGTGATTTTTAATGGAGAACTCACACCCCTCACTTTTCTGATCACAAATTCTTTTTCTGATAACAACTAGTTGATTAGTTTAAAAAATGCTGATAGATCCTGTCATGTGTTATAGCTAATGTTTCAAGCAAATTGGAAAAACCAGGTAAAAATCTTGTCCTTGTATTACTTATACAGTTACTCTTGACTTATGGTGAGGTTGGAAGTACTGTAAGTAAAGAATGCATTAATTGCATCTTAAGTTAATGAACATTGTGGCTTAGCCTCCCTTGTCTTCCCTGTGCTCAACTGTTTTAGACAAGAGGTGATACTTCAAGTCGTTTGAAATCAGCACTGATTCTTTACTCTCCCTCTGCCTCTTGGGTCTTGCATCAAGATTTAGCTGATAGTTCTATCTAGCAAGGCTCTCATGAGTCAGACAACTGTGTTTGTGAATGTAGTCTATACAAGATGCTCAAAGAAGCAGGATGCATCTTGTCCCCATAAACAATGGAATGAGTGAGCCCAGTGAGGCACAGACCAACATCTTTACTTTGTTTTGGGGTGGGTAGATGCTGAGAAGTGATCCTCAATTTCTTTTTCATTCTCAATCATAACTTACTGGGTTAGGATTTAGTGCTTGTAGAGTCAGTGCTTGTCACATCTGTCTTATTTGTTTGCAACATTCTTCCTGTCAGGACATTAGATCCCAATAATAAAACTTATCTTTTTAGCTAAAAATACTAATACATATTAAAAGTGACGTGTAAACTGTCTATTTAATCTCATACCATTGCAGATGATGCTGTCTGAATACCAGAGAGTGAAGTCAAAAATGCCTCCTCCCATTGAGCAATTGATGGTCCCACACTTGGCTAGAGTGGATGAAGCCCTCCAGCCTGGCTTGGCTGCCCTGACTTGGACATCCCTGAATATTGGGACATATTTAGAAAATGCTTTTGCAAAGATCAGTGAGTCTGTCTACATTTGTTTTATTTCTCAGTTTTAGGAGCTGAGTTCTTGTTGCTTACTGGATAATTTGTTATTAATATGCTTTTATAAATAATGAAATGAGAAATAAGACGG
This sequence comes from Peromyscus leucopus, assembly GCF_004664715.2. NCBI lineage: Eukaryota > Metazoa > Chordata > Mammalia > Rodentia > Cricetidae > Peromyscus > Peromyscus leucopus. The sequence continues at coordinate 5,658,261 of NC_051072.1, read as the reverse complement.
AAAACTTCTACAGTGAACAGTAGCAAAATATATTGAGTTCAATACTTTCTTACAAATTATAAATATTCATTTTTTAATCTTATTCCCAGAGGTTATCCATTCAATTTTGTTGATTCTTATTGCTGCATATTAGTATCCAAAAGATCTTTAGGGCCATTTAACTTCTACACTAATTGATTAGTTCATTAAAATTGTTTTCTTTTAGTCTTTCCCTCTCCCTTTTTACCCTTTCCCTCTTCTTCTTCCTCTTTCTCCTCCTCCTCTTCTTCCTCTTATCTTCATCTTTTGATCCAACTCAGAGCTCCGAATATAGTAGACAAGAGCTCTACCACGGAGCCTCTTGCAGACCCCTCAGTGGTTTGGAGGACCTGGATTTGGATGGAGCAGCATGGTGAAGGGCAGGACATTTTGAGTGAGAATAGTTTAAGCAATCGCTAGTTTTCCTTAACTAGGGATGCAGAGCTTAAAATGTATATGAGGTGGAAAATTCCATTTAATCCAACTTCCCAGCATGAACATAGGTATTTTACCAAGGAAATTTGGGCTCAAGTCCATCTAGGATGTTAGACAATTGGATATGTTTGTTTCATATATGACTTTTCAGTTCCTCAATGTGCAAAAGTGAGCTTTTTCATGAGGCATTTCCCAGATGTCATAGTTGCCTTCTAGACTGTATTATCCCAGATTTCCTGTGTAAACAGGGGCATACAGCTTGGAACATAATGGCAGAAGTTTTTGTTTAATTTTTTTTAGACTGAGACATTTCTATTCTTTTTTCCAACCCGGTGTTATCTGTCATGGCTTCTTCATGACCCAACTTCACCTATATTTCATGGTCTGGAATACAAAGTCTAAGGATCCTAGCCTGACTACGTTACTTCAAGTCCACCTCCTCCCAGGGCCTCTGTTGTGCTCTGTATTACACATGTCTCCTAGTGGTGTAGCCCAACTCCATCTTTCTCCCAAACTGGCTTCAAAGGGCTTAACACCCAGGCTGTTTCTTCTACTTCTTTTGTGTCAGTCTGGTGTTGGAGGTGCTCCCGTACTTACGGATTAAAATTGCATAATTTCCACTTCTTTACCCTCTGACTTCTTTCTAACCCGCTTTGCCATGTTACTTCCTTTCTGGGTCACATTTTCCTTGGATCCCTACTAAGTAACTCCTGTGTTAGTACTCTCTGTCCCTCTTTGTCTCTGTTTCTGTCTCTCTTGGTCTCACCAGAAGTAGGATTTTAGTTTATTGATAACTGATGACTAGAGCTTGTCTTTTCAGTAGGTATCTTATTGCACCTTCCAAAAACTATATACTATTTAATGTATACTAATTTAGCAGACACATTCTACTCAAGAATATTTGAGAGGTACTGGGTTGGGGCAGAGAGTGAAGTAAGGTATTGTGGTTGGTGTGCTAGCTATTTTTTGCCCCCAACTTGTTAAAAGTTAGAGTAATTTGGGAAGAAGGAATCTTAATTGAGAAAATTTCTCCACCAGATTGATTTGTGGGTAAGCTTGATTGGTAATTGCTATGGGAGGCCCAGCCCATTGTGGGTGGTGGCACCCCTGGTCAGGTGGTCCTGGATTTTGTGAAAAAGCAGGCTGAGCAAGCCCCGAGGGACAAGCTAGTAAGCAGTACTTGCCCATGGCTTTCTGCTTCAGTTCCTGCTTCCAGCTTCCTGTCTTGAGTTCCTTGGATAATAGACTAAAAACCCTAAGATGAAATAAACCCTCCCCTCTTCCCCCATAAGTTGATTTTGATCACGGTGTTTTATTATAGCAATAGAAAACTTACCTAGGACAGTTGCATACTTTTGCTTTAATTCTGCTTGCTTAAGTGGGAACCAGAGTCAAAGGTAAATTGTCACAGAGTGTTTGCGTATTAAAGAAGTATATTTCAGGCTCATTACGATTTGTGAGTGGGACGCTGAAAGGTGCACAATTTGATAACCGTAGCATAAAGAGGATGGAGAAAGTTGTGAAACAGTTTTCAAAAGGACCCTCAATTTAAAGATTGGAAAGCAACAACCCAGAGATGCCAAATGGCATTTAGTGTAGAGCAGATGGAAGCAAAAAAGATGGGTTCCTTTGCCGTTAAGCCAAGATTCTTTCCAAAATACCTCTCCTTAGGAAATATAAGAAGAGTAAATGAGCTAAAATCTCCAAGGAGGCATCTATAAGATATATGGAAACTTCATAGTGCGAGTTATCACAATCAAATTAGAACAGGTTGCTAAGGTAGTCTTTAGCAGTATTCTCCCTAGGGAGGTATTAGGATTACAGTATTAGCAATTTAGATATTTTATTAGATGCTAGCTGGAGGCAAGGAGATAGCATCTAAAGAAATCTTAATTCTCCTTTTCTATGGTATTTTCTTCTTGAAACTTAAAGACGATAATGAAGAACAAAATGAAGTGTCATTGTAGATGTAGCCATTGTGGCCGGGCACCTCATGGTGCATCGTTCTCTGTCCTTTGGCCATTTGTGGTTTTTCTGTGATGGTCTCAGTATGCTGTGTAGAGAAGCTCCTTGATGAGGGTAAACAAACTGTGTTAAGTCTCAGGAATAGCTGGACCCTGTATTGAAATAAATGAGTAAACCTTTAGAACTGCAGGTGTTTACTTGGGCCACACATTTGGGAAAAAAAAATGTCAGTATTCTTTATTGTCCTCAGCAGAACTTCGATGGGCATTGTTTGTGTATTCTATGCATAAATACGGTTGCATTTTCTTTAATTGCTGCTGTAACAACTTGCCCCAAGCTTCATGGCTTCGTAATACAATTACAGAGTTTAGAATGCAAAGAATCTCATGTGGCTAAAATCAAAGCATCTTCAGAGACAGTTCTTCCCAGAAACTCTGCAAAGCACCCTTTCCTTAGCACCTTCCAGGTCTTACAGGTTGCCTACATCTGTTGAAGAATGACCATGTCATGTTCAGAGCTAGCTGTGTCTCATGGCCAGCTCTTTTTCTCTCAGCTCCTCTCCATCCATGGCCATATTCTTCTCTACCTCACTTTGACCTCCCTAACTTCTTCTTTTAAGGTCTTTATGACAACTCTGCTGCTTAGATAATCCAGAACAGTCCCTGAATCACAAGATCCTTAATACAAAGTCCCCTTTGTCACATAAGGCATTATTCCCAGAGGACTAGGAATCCCAAGGGAGATCATTTTTTTCAACTTGCCACAAATGCCTTTGAAGATGTGAAGAATCAGGGGGAAATAGATTTTTTATGGACTGTAAACACTTTAAGGAGAAGTGGTGGTTCTTTCTGCATGGACTACTATTGCCAAGAAGAACCATTTGGTATATTGAGCAGTTGCATGAATAGTTGCTTGAAAATTATTGAGACTCAGTTTGTTTTTTTTTTTTTTTTAGGTAGTGAAGGTATGTAGTAAAGGCATTGATGTAAGGAAATGTCGAAAAGTAGCAGACTTTCGTTTCAATTATGGTTGTTGAAGACACTCTTTGGGATGGTCACTGACATAAATGTTCAAGATGTAAAGATGGAAAAATAAATTACCAAAGGAGCAGACACAAGAGTAGCCAGTGTGATGCACCCAGGGATGTATGTATGCCTAGGTGATAGGCAGGACTGGACCAGAGACACCCCAACCCCCACCCCCACCCCAGTCACAGGTAGCCTTCTGGGAAGATGAGTCAGAGAGCCAGGCTGGTAGGAGAGCTGAGAACTGTTAAAGAATGAAGAAGGTGCAACAGCTATGTGTGGAACAGCCGAAAGTACCAAGGAGATTGTAGTGATTTAACAAGAATGAACCTATGGGCTCGTATATTTAAATGCTTGGTCCCTAGTTGGTGGAACTATTTGGGAAGGATTAGGAGGTGTGTCCTTCTTGGAAGAAGTATGTCACCTCATTGGAGTGGGCTTTGAGGTTTCAAAAGCCCATGCTATTCCTAGTGTACTCTCTCTGCTTCACAGTTGCTGTCTTAACATACACACTCTCAGCTACTGCTCTAGCACCATGCCTACCTACCTGTTGCCATGTTCCCCAACATGATGGTCACCAACTCACTTCCTGACCTGCAAGAAAGGCCCCATTAAATACTTGGTCTATAAGTTGCCTTGGTCATGGCATCTTTTCACGCAATAGAAAAGTAAACAAGACAGATATGTGTAACCCAAGCAACTTTAATCCCGATACTCCTGCTGTCATCGAATTGTGTGTACACGTTTAAGGAAATGCTTTACCTAATCTGTCTTTCATTTTGTTTTTCCCAAAGAGGACCTGGAGCTGCTGCTTGACCGGGTCAATGATTTGATTGAGTTCCGAATCAATGCCATTCTGGAAGAAATGAGCAGCATGCCACTTTGTCAGCTCCCTCAGGAGGACCCCCTTACTTGTGAAGAATTCCTCCAAATGACAAAGGTTATCAGAAGACTGATTTTTTTTTTTTTTACAAAAAACCTTTTTTTTTTTTAAAAAAAATAAAAGGCATATTTGAATCATAAATTGGGATTTTAAAAAATTAAAAAATTTTGCTCTGTGATAGATGTTATTCAAATGTGGACCTTCTGACAACTTGAAGATAAAGAAAATTTTATCTAAGCTGCTACTAATAAATTAGTTCCTTTCAGATCAGTTGAAGGGGAATCACTGTGGCACACATTTTCAATTTTTTCATGTTTTATGAAGGGCAAAGGTATTTTTTTAAAAGAAGAACTTCAGTAAGCAAGGGTTAATTATGCAGTACTTGGGGCAGATTCTGGGCAAGGTTTCTTCTTCAAGCACTTCCAGAGAGCTGTTTCCAAACTAGTATTTTGTAGCATAGAGTTCTAGACTTGTCCCTAGGAAAGCTGGGAAAGGCCAGAGGCTTGTGCTTAAACCACACAGGGTGGAGACTGTATTTACAAGTTTATTACACTTCAATATATGAAAATAAAACCCTTGAATGGTTTCCATAATTTCACAAACATTCTTGCAAATGGCACGTTTTCTTCCTATGTTAGGCCCAAGCTACTGGCAGAGAGGCTCTATTCCTTTTGGAAATGGCACTTTGGCCTCATTTATGACATTCCCTATGGGTATTCTGGTGATATGAACTCTTCAGTGATGACTTTAATATTGTTGGCCAGTAGTGCTTACTGGAGGACCCATTATATTCCATTCACCTTGTGACTCTACTAGATCTCAGATTTATCACCAAAACAGAGTGGCAGCCATAGCTGGATGATACAGAAGACCCTGGGGGGAACCTTTCTTATGTTAGCTCTTTCCTGTGAGGACGCATGGAGAACTCTTCACCCAACAATGAAACTACAGCAATCCATGTGCAAACTTTCTGCCCAGTGAAGTTCATTGCTTGACATTTAACGTCTATTTTTTTTATTTAAAATTTTAGTGTGTGTGTGTGTGTGTGTGTGTGTGTGTGTGTGTGTGTGTGTGTGTGTGTGTGTGTGTGATCCCACAGAGGCCAGAAGAGGAGCATCAAATTCCTGTAGCTGAACTCTTAATGCCCTCTTCTGACCTGAACTCTGAACTCAGGAAGAGTAACAAACATTCCTAATCACTGGGCCACCTCTTCAGTCTGCATACTCTAAGTTTTTATTGTTTTTGTCACCATGGCACATTCTGCTTTTCATGAAAAGGCTTAGATTCTTAGAAGGAGTCAAGGATTCAGTGTAAACTGTCTTGTTTACAGAAGTATTCTAGCCACAGAAGGCACGTTTCTCAACTAGAGAGCAATGGGAACACACCTGAATCTGACCTCCTTGGCACAAGGAGGGTTTCAAAGTCCAAGGCAACCCTTGAAAAGGATAGGAACCAGGCATTTGGTGCTAACACCTTCTTGCATATATATTGAACTTTGATTTATATTAACTTGTTTTTAGCTGATTAAAGCTTATTGACTGCTCTGTAGAATTCTGTTTGCCCTCCTCACAATGATTTTTAATATTTTTTCCTGTAATTTTTAAGTTTTCTCCTCATCATAAGAGAAACACTTAGCTCTGTTATTTACAAAGTGTAGCTTAAAATTTTCAAATCAAGTTTTAGATTTTAAAAGTGGAGAAATTAGCATTTATGCCCATCATATCACCATTGTTATGAATTTTATGTATTTCATGACTTTCACAGGCACCACTTAAATGACATTTTGCTGAAATGATCTATATTTTTTTACTACTAGACATTAAATGACTCCCAAAGTTAGTCAGTTTTGCCAAGAGCTATAATAAATATATATATGTATAAATTTTTTTAGATCTTCAGGATCATTGCCTCCAAATAAGATTATTGTGTCAAACTGTATGGTTTTATTTTACAGATCTTTATAGTCACAGACAAATTGTTTTCCAAAGGACAATTCCAATGTATAAAGCCATAATGCAATAACACCAGTGTCACTACCCTCAAGAGAAACACTGTTCTATTATAATTTATTAATTTTAGCTTGAATGGAAAAATCATACAATCCAAATTAATCTGTTTTTGTTACCCTTAGAAGTGCTTCCTGTTGACTGTTTTACTTTCTATAATGTTTATGTGTTTTACAATTTTTAACTTTTTCATTTGTAGACATCTTGTTTTTTATTTTTATTTCTTTTGTTTTGAGGTTATAATGTAGTTACATCATTTCCTTATCCCTTTCTCACTCCAAATGCTCCCAGGCAGTCCTCCAGGCTCTCTTTCAGACTCATGGCTCCTTTTTCATTAATTGCACATGTATATGTATATATTTACACGTACATACACACATTCCTAAATACATAAATATAGCCTGCTCAGGCTGTATGATGTGGCTTATATGTATGTTGTCCGGCTGACCATTTGGTTTTGGATAACCAGTTTGGGTGCTCTTTCCTGGGGAAGACTGTTTTTCCTGCTCTCTTCTGTCTTAGCTGCTTGTCTATTCTTTGTAGGGGTTGAGGTTCTCTTGGGCTTTTCTCTGTCCATGTAAGGTTGACGACTGAGATTAACCACCACAGTTGTCCAACCATCACTGAAACTGAAGTATCAGTTGGAGGCTGAATCTGCGCCTTTGCCCATCCTCCTGTTGAACTCTCAAGAGCTGGATAATGACGCGTGACTGTTGTCTTTTGTTCTTATTGCTGTTAGGACCTTTGTGTGAACGGTGCTCAGAGACTCCATTTTAAAAGCTCCCTAGTGGAGGAAGCAGCCAATGAGCTAATAAACATGTTACTGGATGTGGATGTCCAAGCTGAAGAAGCAGGTGAAAAAGTCTCTCCCAAGAATGCCGGTTCTAACGGCGACACTTCAGGTAATGGAAGCGTCTGGTTTTTTTGTTTTTGTTTTTTTTTTTTCAGGATAGTTAGTGAAAACTAAAATTTAATTTTCTACACAGCCATCAATTTCATACATCGAGAAACATTACCCCATTTTTAAACTGATATTTACAAATCTGAAATTATGATTCTGCACATATGGCAATGACTTGGTTGCTTCTCACTATGTTTTTTATTTTATAATTAATTTAATTTTACATATCAGCCATGGATTCCCCTGTCCTCCCTCCTCCCACCTCCCAGCTGTTGTTGGGAGAGAACACACCAGAACACAAGTCTTTGAGGCCCAGTACAACTACTTTTAGCCTATAGTCCTTAATCTGTTATGGGCTCTTTCCCCATATTGAGATGACTTCTACTGGGCCACCTTATGCCCCAATTTCTTCTTCCTATCCTTCAGTGATCTTATTTTCTCAGATGCAGGACATTTAACTGATATTGAGCTTGCATGTAATTTATTTTGATTTTCTCCTGTAGTTTAATGGATCTCTCTCAGGAAGAAGAGAAGGACATTTTGGGGTGTTGGCATCTTCCTTTAATTCTGGGTCTTGTCCTCTGCCTTTGACAGCAACCACAAGGAAGAAAAAAGAAAGTGAGATGTTAGAGGAAGCCCGTGAGCTGCTTTCCCATTTTAACCACCAAAATGCTGATGCTCTGTTGAAAGTGACAAGGAATACTCTGGAGGCCATTCGCAGGCGCATTCACCTCTCCCACATGGTTAACTTCCGGGGTATGGTCTTGCACAATTTTCCTATTGGTTGACCAGGTAGAGGACTGGTGTGTGTGTGTGTGTTGTGTGGTGGTGGTGGTGTGTGTGTGGTGGTGGTGTGTGTGTGTGTGGTGTGTATGTGTGTGTGGTGTGGTAGTGGTGGTGGTGGTGGTGGTGGTGTGGTGGTGTGTGTGTGGTGAGTGTGTGGTGTGTGTGTGTGGTGTGTGTGTGTGTGTGTGTGTGTGGTGTATGTGTGTTTGTGTGTGTGTGGTATATGTGGTGTATGTGTGGTGTGTGTGTGTGTGTGTGTGTGGTGTGTATGTGTGTCTGTGTGTGGTGTGTATGTGTGTGTGTGGTGTGTATGTGTGTGTGTGTGTGGTGTGGTAGTGGTGGTGGTGTGTGGTGTGTGTGTGTGTGTGTGTGTGTGTGGTTTGTGTGTGTGTGGTATGTGTGTGTGGTTTGTGTGTGTGTGGTATGTGTTTTGTGTGTGTGTACACTCCTGTTAAATTTTAATAATCTCAAAAAATAATACCATTCATTATGCACCTTCTCATAAGCTTCAGTGACTTTTGCCCACCCCCACCTATTCTATGACGTGGGTCCTCTCATCACTTGTATTAAAACTGAGAAACCTAGCACCTGGAAAGACTATTTTGCCAAGGTTACTGAAATCTTGATGATATAAAAATCAACATAATTTAAAATGCTCCTGTAGTGAGATAAAAACATGGAGAAAATTGTTTGATCCAAGAGAGAAAAGCAGTTTTAACAGAAAACATATGGGAGAATTGTTTCGGTGGTGAATTTTTAGTTATTAATCAATCTTATTGCTTTTTTAACATTTTATGTTACTTTTCTGTGTCTTTCACATCATGCCACTAGACCCCACCTGTCTCCCTCCCCTCCAAATAAAACAAGATACAATTTAAGAGAAAAAAAGAAAAAAAATAGGAAGAAGGGGAAAATCTTATCATGGAAGCTTCAGTGTGACACAGTGAGTCACACAGTAAACCCCTTTATCTGTACATTTCTTACATGTAGGCATTTATTGCAAAGAATCATTGGTCTGGTTCGAGGTCCCCGGTCTCTGTTGCACCATTGACACTGGGCCCTCAGTGGGACTCTTCCTGGATATCCCATTGTTCCTCTGTGTTGTGGAGATCCTGCAGCCCCAGGTCCACAGGACCGACACCACCTCTCTGTGCTCCAGCAGATCACAGATAGAGTGGATGTTGGGGTGAGCCAACTCATAACCCTGGTTTTGGGCCCTGGGAGTTGCAGGATTGGTCAGCCTGCACGTGCTTCCCCTGACTTCACCACCAGGGGGAGCTCTCCAGCATTGCCCTGGCTGGTTCACTCCTTGCAGTGATGAGCAAGGGAAGGGACCACCAGTTCTCAGGTTTTCCCTGTCCTCAGGGTTGGTTCCCCCACACCTACACAGTCAGGGCCAGCTCTACTGTGTTGCCCAGGCAAGGTGTAGGGGTCACTCTCCTGCAGCTGATGAGGGGGTAAGGACAACTCTCTGTTCTTAGTACCTCAGAACCACCTGTCTCAGGCATTGATGGGCATGGGGGGCATGCATCTTCCCCCCACCCATGTCACCACACAGCAGACTAGTAATGGAGACAGCTCTCTCATGCTCACAACATCCAGGCTGGCTCACCCACACCTCTGCCAATGAAGCTAGCTCTATCGTGTTGCCCAGGTAAGGTGCAGGGCCTGCTCTCCCGAGTTTAACCAATCTTATTAATGAGAAAAGGTTGATGCCATCCCTTTAAAATTAGAATTTATTTAATTATTTTCATGATATTTCAGCTGACTTCCTCATTCTGAATGCCTTCATCTTTTTCTCAGCACTGTTCAGAGAAAGGTTTGGGCTCTTCTAAGTATGCTACAAAACCCCATGAATATTAGGAATATTCTGAAATTAAAATCTAATTAAAGAATAGTAGAAAGGGAAACAATTAATTGAGAAAAATAGGCTAATAAGATTTACTTATTTTGAAGATTTGTAATTAAAGTGAAGCATAATTTTGCATTGGAAGTGGATGAAGAAAAAGGTCTGTGAAAGAATGTTTTGAGTCATGACTTTCATTTACTTCAGAATGGAAGAAAATTTCTTTCTTAGTCACAAGGCTTTAAAAGGATTCACTAAATGTTGGCTCATATGTTAGAACAGTAAATCACACTTACTGCATAACTTTGTGCATTGCAGGTATCTTCAACTATATAAAATGATATGAGGTTCACATGCACATGCTGCACATACATCTCTGTCTACATCCTTAAACTTACAGATATATCCAACTTTAAAAGCTCCATTATAATAAATAATGAGTTACACTAAACTTTTCCCTATGTGTGACAACTGTCCCAAATTTTCGAATATATTCCTTGTGGAAGGTGTTTTATTTGAAATTCCAAAAATTACTTGTTCTAACTTTCATTTATTATAGTTTGTTCTTTATTTCTTGTTTGCTTACTCTGCGTTTAACTCATTGCTGGCATCCTGCGACTTCTACACTGAACATTTCCTTTTATGTAGATGTACCAGCAAACTATAATCAGCAGAATGACTTGGAATCCACTGAATCGCTGTTATATTGAGCAATATCAGATCTTCAAATATTCATGCACTTATTTGACAAATATTTGTCTGCTTATATATGTATCATGTATGTCTTAATTTTTTGGGGGGCATCTGTTAAGTATATTCAGTTTTCAATTAAAAAATGATATGTTAACTCAGACAGTAACAATGCATCAAAGATGAAGCAGAACCATCTTCCCATTTTTCGGGCAAGCATCACTCTGGCCATTCCCAACATTGCTATGACTCCTGCCCTGGAAGACATACAACAGACACTGAACAAAGCTGTGGAATGCATCATCAGTGTCCCCAAGGGGGTTAGACAGTGGAGCATTGAGCTGCTGTCCATGGTAGGTAGAGTATGAAAAAAAGTTGCTTCATTTGGAAGCTGCTCTGTTTAAAGATGGGGAAAGGTTGAAAAACATCCTCTTGCATTCTAGAGGAAGTTGCATGAAAGAAAAATGGCTGCTCTGAAGAACAGTGAAGACAGTGATTCTGATGTTGAGGCAGAGGAAAGTGAGCTGCAAGGTAATACGCTTTAGAATTGAAAAAAGTCTCTCTCTCTCTCTCTCTCTCTCTCTGTGTATGTATGTATGTATGTATGTATGTATGTATGTATGTATGTATGTATGTGAGTGTTTCTCTATGTGCGTATGTGTTTTTACATGCAGGTGCCCATGGGCCAGAAAGGGGAGCTGGAGTTACTGGAAGTTGTGAGGCACTTGATGTGGTGCTGGGAACTGATCTGGGGTTCTCAGCAATATAGATATTATAGTATCTGAAATATAGATTTCCGATATCTTCCTGTGCTGTGTGCAGTTTTCAAATCATGTTCAGAGTATTAATCTTTGAGCCATTTTGAGTTTAAAAACATTGAGAATCACATACTGATACCTTAGTATCACACATCTCCTGCTTCTGTTGTGTGTATTCACAACTGCTGGTGCATAAATGATGTTTGGTCTGACCTACTAATGTCTGAAGATAGGAAATGTTTTTAATTTCACACTTTACTGAAAAACTGGTTATCCTCACAATGAATATTTCCTGGCACATTATAGATGATATTTTCAACCTATTTTGAGTTCTGCTTTGTTAACACATTCTGGGTGTCACTATGCATCCAGCAATTTTCATTTGTAGTCTGGAAAATGGGGGTGGGCATCCAAGTTGCTAACGATATCAGATGTCCTCTTCAGTCCTCACATTCCTTTTAAATCAGCATCACAGTTAACAGTTAACAGACATAGTAGAATTTGGTTGATATTGCTCTCCCCTAAAATGGTAAATTGACTAAGCACAAGGAAGAAATGGAAAAGGAAGTACCTTTTTAAATAGCACTAATGAGGAAGGTAGAGGTAGCTGAGAATTCTTTCCCATAACTTACTTACTGATTTACTCTATCTATTATCTATCTATCTATCTATCTATCTATCTATCTATCTATCTATCTATCTATCTATCTATCTATCTATGTATCTACCTATCTATGTATGTGTCTATGTATCTATCTATATATCCATGTATCTATCTATGTATATATGTATCTATCTACGTATCTATGTATCTATGTATCTATCTACGTATCTATCTATCTATCTATCTATCTATCTATCTATCTATCTTCTATCTATCAATCATCTACCTATCATTATTTATTAGCGAGCTAAGAAGCACTTTCTGGAGATGGACAGATGGCTCACCAGTTAGGAGCACATACTGCTCTTGCTGAGGACCTGAGTTTGGTTGTCAGCATCCCTGTCAGGTGGCTTACAACTGCATCTCTAGCTCCAGGGCATCTGATACCCTTTCCTGGTTTCTGTGGGTACTTTCATGTACACATGACTAGCCCCCAACACATACATACACACGATTAAAAAAGAAATATAATATTAAAGAACATTTGCTATTATTTATTAGCTTCTATTTTGTTTTTTATCTGGAAACATTGCTTTAGTTCCTAGAATCCCTTAAAATTCAGTGTCTTCTAATGAGAACATGTTCAATCATGAATCACAGCCTGAGAAGAAAAAATATGTGCTGAAAACATGACCACAGAACTAAAACAACAGACTACAGTCTGGCTGTTTTTTTTTTTTGTTTTTTTTAACTGTAGAGTTCAGGGTTTTTTGAATAATCAGAGTATCATTGTTGTCTAATTTTAGAGCATTTTTATTATCTGAGGATGAACCTCTGCTCCAATTAGCATTCATTTTTGCCTTCTCTTTCTGCTCAGTCCTGGGCAGCCACTGATCTGTCTCCCATCCCTGACGATGGATCATTCTGTGTGTGGTGTTCTGTGGCTGTTTTCTCCCATGTGGCATAGTATTTCCATTTTTATCCATGGGTAGCAGGGAGCACTCGCGTTACATTTTCTCTACTGTAGTGACATAGATGGGACCCAGGTCCTGCGTATGCCAGGCGTGTGCTCTGCTACTGGCTTCATTCGTAGTCCTCACTTCTTTGAGACAGGATCTTATTGTGTAGTTTAGGCTGGCCTTGAACTTGTTAGACAGTCCAGGCTAGTCTTGAACTCAAGATTATCCTACCCGCTACCTTCTGAGTGCTAGGACTGCAGGCATAGTATTCATTTCTTTTTATCATTGAATTATATTTCATACTGCAGATAAATTACATTTAATTTATTTATTTATTTATTATTTGTTAGTGAGTTGTTGAACAGTTAGGTTGTTTTCATTTCTGCACTATTATTAATAATTCTTCTAAATGTGTAGTGGTATATGTATGTTTTATGCATGTGTACATGTGCATGCAGGTATTTGTGTGCATATGTGTGTACATGGATGTGTGGAGGTCAGAAGTTGATGCTGGATGTTTTTCTCAATTGCACTCACTCTTGAGTTTTGAGACAGTCTCACTGATCCTAGAGCTCATCATTGGCTAAGCTCAGCATTGGCTAAGCTGACTGGTGACAATGCTCCAGGGATCTGCCTGTTTCTCCTCATCCCAACCAGTGCTTGCTTTATTACACATGCTTGTTGCACACTCAGCATTGATATGGGGGCAGAAAATCCAAACTCAGGTCCTCATACCTAAGTGGCAAATATTTTTACCAAATGAGCCACCTTCCAAGCCTAACATTTTATGTGGAAATGTTTTTATTTCTCTTGGATTATACTGACATTTATAGGATTACTGAGCATTTGGTAACTTTAACATTGGAAGGAAATGCCAAGCTACCTTTGGAAGTAAGAACATTATTTCATTTCTCCATGGGCAATGCAGGAGGGGTTCACTGCTTTTTCTCTTCTAGTCACTGATAGTTGTTTTTGCCTTTTCTCTTTGGCCATTATAATAGCTACAGAGTGGCACATCACTGCAGTTTTAGTGTGAATTTCTGCAATGGCCAGTGAAGTTACGCACCTTTTTGTGTGGTTTCTGGTCATTTGTATGTTTCTTTGGAGCAATATCTATCAATTTTTCCATGTTCTTAAAAATTCACTCACTTAGTCAAATTTCTGTAAGATTTTTATGTTCTGAATAAAATTGTAAACATTTTCAATTACATTATAGATTTATTTTCAATTTCTTATTGATGCCTTTTGAAGAATAAAATTTGAGGCTTAAGTTCTATTTAGTTGTATTTTCATTTTGTATCTAAGCAACAGTGACTTAACATAAGGTTAGGAAGAATTTATACTCTTTTAAAGTTGCATAGCTTAGCACTTATATTTCAGTCTATGATTCATTTTTAGTGAAGTTGGAGTTTAAATTCATTATTTTCCATGTGGGTGTATACTTGTTCTTCCACTGTTAGCTAAAAAAAATCATTAATCTATAATTGAATTTTCTTGAGACCTTTGTTGAAACTCCCTTAAATATGAGTGTACATCTCAACCTTTATTTCTGGACTCTTGGTTTTACTCTGTTAATCTCAACTCATGCTTATTATAGTGCCACATTGACTTTACTACTATAGCTTTGAAGTAAGCATTCAGAAAGTCATTTATTTGTTCTTCTACCTCTACATTCACATATTCTTCCTTGTTCAAAGTTCCTTCTCATCATTCTTTCTTATTCCATTCCCATTAAACCCTTTCTTCTTCCAAATAACAAGTGCCTCCCTCTCCCTATTCATGCATTCCTTTTTTGTGCCCCATGGCATGTAATTGGGGTTGCCTTCATAGCATGGGTGGCCACACTCATTTGCTTGAGTGGGACAATGAAGCAGGGCCACACCACTGAGGAATATTCCCCCACCCCGCGGTACCTACTCTGTCTCTAGCTCCTTGGGAGGGGTGAAGTCAGAAAGTGTGAGTCCTGTGCTATTCCATTCTTTTTCAAAACTCACATAATCTCTGCTGGATCCTTCATGTTTCTGTATGAATTTTAGGAACAGCTTGTTAGTTTCTATGAAAAAAAAAACCAGTTGAAACATTTATATAGGGATATGCTGAATGTGTACATCAATTTGCAGTACATTTAAATTGAAAATGATTTAAATTACACAAAGCATGTCTTCTGATCACACAACAGACTGATGTATATATAAACTCACAGAAACTGTGGCAGCATGCACAAGACCTGAACAAGTTAAAGCTGGACAAGATACTAGGATTGAAGTGATGAAGTGGACAGTGTCCCACCCCTAACTAAGAAGACATTTGCAATTGAGACCTAATGCCAGGAAAGGGAAAATCTTTTCTCCAATGGAGTATCACTGGGTGTATTAATCACACCTCAGGCAGGTCCCATGCCCAGGAGTCATTGGCTAACACAAAATGAACTCTTTTGTGTACGGACTTTTTGTTTTGTTTTGGCATATTTTGTCTTTTTGGTTTCTGTTTGCTTGTTTTGATTGTTTTTTTTTGAAAGCCTCCATGGCCTAAATCTGTAAAGAAAAAAAAAACAACATTTTTTTTTTTCCAGCATCACGCTACAGTAGTGTCTTGTTGTTCAGAGGTCAGCTAAGGATTGTGTGGAGATTTCAAGAAAAAAGATAAAACCTTACTGTTTTGAGTCCCTAAGTCTTCACCCTTTGCTTAGGGACTCTGCGCAGGAAAACAGTAATACTACCCAAGCTTTACATAATGATTACGATGGTCTCAATGCTAGCCAGAGATGAAGATTGGGCATTTCCCTACCCTTCCCGGGCATGCTCACAGCTCTGTGTGTGGACTTTGGGAACCCCGGGAGCCTTCCAGGGCTTTCTGGAATGTTCTCTGTCAGTGTCATTCCCCGGGTCTCTTGTTACTTTCTTGATCCCAGACTAACCCCGCTGACCCCCATTATCTTCACCCCAAACTAACACCATTGTCTTAGACGATGGTGAGGTTAAGTGATTGGGGCCGATGGTGTGTTCATTTGTCTTTTACTTTGACAAATAATGTGTGGCTAAAGCTTTCATCTCCCCCATTCCATGAACTTTTGACTCAGGCTAGACAAAGATCAGTTCTTTGGATCCAGTTTATGCAGGGAACTTCGAGCTGTGGCAGTTAGGAATGGTTCTTCAGAACTTGCCAAGAAGACCCAAATCCAGTTCTACTCCCACCGTGGACTAGTGTGCTGCAGGTTACAGCTGGACTAGCTGTAAGACTGAGAGACTGCGACTGTTCAAGGCTGTCACATAGCCAGAGAGGAAACAATGAGAAGAGAAGAGGACTTCATGGCACACAGAACTTGCTGTTGCCACTGAGACCCAGCATTTCTTCTTAAAGGGATGCTCTCTGGATAGTCAAAGACTCTGATTTATTTCCTTAGTACCCAGACAGCTAAGGTTGCCAGTTTCCTCTACTGTTTCCAACACTTTTATGCAGATTTTCAGTATCTTTGTCATTACAGAAACTTGCACATCTTCTTTTTTTCTTTCCCTTTTTGCTTTAGAAACCCTGGAGATAGCGTCTGTAAATTTGCCCATTCCTGTGCACACCCAGAATTACTATAAGAATATTTCTGACAACAAAGAGATTGTAAAATTAGTCTCCGTGCTCAGCACAATCATCAACTCCACCAAGAAGGTACGTGTCATGAGGCTGTCACATGTCCTGGGCTGTCCTACATGTGCTCACATGAACTTCATCTATGCTCACCCTGAATGCAAAATTTCACCCCCAATAGTGTCCTTGATCAATGAGAGACATCTTGTCTGTCTGTGTTCAGTGAATGAGTGTTCACCAAAGACCCTTTAATCTAGAATGCAATGGAAAAGAGCTGTGAACTCCCTGTTTCAGATCCTGTTCTATTTAATGTCTTTAACCTTTTCTGTTAACATAAATGAATGTAACTTCAGATGGAGGTGATAGTTCCCCATTAAAGAATAAAACAGAATAAGGTGTTCAGTCAGTGTGTGTGTGTGTGTGTGTGTGTGTGTGTGTGTGTGTGTGTGTGTGCATATATATGTGTCCATCATGTGTTTGTATGGGTGTGCTTACCTGTGTGTGTACATATAGGATAGAGGTCACTGTGGCATCCTTTATTGCTCTCCACAGGGTCTCTCACTGAAGAAAAGGCTCACTTTTTTTTTTTAAATTAAATTAAATTTTTTTTATGGAGGTGTGCTACTGCACCAGGCTTAATGTGACCATTGAGGATGCCCACTCAGGGCTTCCCGTGTGAACAGAGGGCACTTAACCCACTGAGTTATTTCACCAGACTCAGTTTGGGAGTTTCCATACCAGGAATTGTATCCTGGCCAGTAGATGATGTGTGCCACTTTTTTTTTATATGTGGACAGGCAAATCTTATAAAACATCAGATGCAAACACACACACACGCACACACACACACACGTATATGTATTGTCACATGAAATTCAGATATAAGCAAGTTTTAAAATATTTCTACCATCAATACAAACTCATACTGGTTGGCTATAAAGCCAGTTCATTTTTTTTTCAACCTGCTCCCTCCCCACCACTTCAATTTTCTTTTTGTATTCAGACAAATTTGCCCTTGTGGGTAAGAAGACTTAAGATCCTGAAATCAGTTTTGGTTTAATGATTAGGCACACATTCATTAAAACCAGTCGACTCTCAGGTGTTTCTCGGTGTTGAGCGAGGAGGTGCCTAGTAAGCACATGTTTTCTGTGGCTGTTTTACTAGAAGGAGCTACATTTGTTGGAGAGCCCCTGAAAAACTTCTGTGGCTATAACAAGAGGAAGAAATGCTGTTAAGTTTTGTTTAATGTATTCCCTGGGGAACAACAAGTCTTTGCATTTATGCATATTTAATCTTTTGTTCTTAGCGACTTGAAGATCCTGTGTTTAACTTCCCTCTAGGGACAGTGTTCACATATTCAACAATTATTTATCTATAGAGCTTAGTTTATCAGGCTCCATACCAAAGGGTGGAGAAAAAAGCAGTCTATGAAAATAAGCAATTAGATATATTTTCAGAAATTATAGAGACTGCATCAAAATAAGTTAGCACTTGTGTTAGTTACTTCTCTCTGCTGTGAGGAGATACCCCATCTTAAGAAAGGAAGGGTTGACGTTGACTCACAGTCTGGGAGCGCAGCCCATCATGGCAGGGAAGGCATGGTGGGAACAGCTGAGGCTGCTGGCCATGGTGAATCTGTGGTCAGGAGGCATCGAGAGCTGAATGCTGGTCCTCACCTTCCTTTTTCTTTCCCCATTGTCATTCAGTCCAGGACTCACAGCCCCTAGGATGGTGATGCCTACATTTAGACATGTCTAAAAGTGTGTCTTCTGGTGGATCTGAAATCCAATCACATTGACAATAAAAACTAATCGTCACAGCAGTAGAGTCCAATGCTTTCTCTGAAAATAACCAGCCCCGCCAGGCAGTGGTGGCACATGCCTTTAATCCCAGCACTCAGGAGGCAGAGGCAGGCAGATCTCTGTGAGTTCGAGGCCAGCCTGGGCTACAGAGTGAGTTCCAGAAAAGGTGCAAAAGCTGCATAGAGGAACTCTGTCTCGAAAAACAAAAACAAAACAAAACAACAACACCCCCCCCCAAAAAAAAAAGAAAATAACCAGCCTCTATCATGGCAATCTAAGGATGAGGTACAATAGTTTTAGTGACCTAGGGCTAGCAACAAAAAACATATATGGTATTTTTTTTTTAACCATAGGAAAGAAACACATAGTCTAACCAATGAGGATTCTTGGAGGAGAGTTAAGCAGAGAAGGACCCACAGGATTTTTCTCATGTGCTTCCTAATGGCACAACCCTGCTTCTTTTTGATCTAATGTTGACCTTAGATAAGAGGTTCTTGTCCCCATGGGCCAACAAGGACTTTCTTTTCTTCTCATTTTTACATAGCTCTTTCCTCTCCCTTTAGACTACGGATTTCAAAATACTAGCCCTGAGTTACTGTTAGTTATTGTATATAGCTTGTTTCTATGGCATTTCCATTTCCTCCCAGATCATTAACTAAACATGTGAATAGCTTTGTGATAACTGTCAACACTGAGCCAATCCTCAATTGTATCCTCATGCCATTTCAGAGTCCTCCTTTTCTACACCAACCTATTATTTCTATTCTAGGAAGTTATCACATCCATGGATCGCTTCAAATGCTACAACCACATTTGGCAGAAGGAGAAAGAAGAAACCATTATGTCATTTATTGCACAAAACCCTTTGCTTTCTGAATTTGAGTCTAGGATTCTTTATTTCCAACGTCTGGAGCAGGAAATTAATGCAGAGCCCGAATACATCCGTGTGGGTTCCATTGCTCTGTACACAGGTTGGTTGTCTTTCAGACAGTCATGTGAATCCAGCAGCATTTGCTCTGCCTCTTGATCTAGATTAGTATTCCAGAGAGTTCTAGCTTTCTTAGAGAAAGCTTCCCTTTTATGAGCTTCAAGATTTAAGACCAATTTATAGATTTGTTTTTAATTCCCTTCTGCATAATTACTCATTCTGGTCTATCTTTGCTGCTTAACTTGAAAATAAAGGATAGTTTAGAGAGAGAGGATGAGTGTATTGCAGTTAGAATTAGGATTTAGTTTTTATAAGTAACAATAACAAACATTTGAAGCTTATCTCATGCGTGTGTGTGTGTGTGTTGTGTGTGTGTGTGTAAAGATTTTAAAATGTGATTTGAATTGTTGTAAAAATAAGAGTTATAAGATGACTGAGTTATAGTGATTAAGAAAGTTTTTTGTATGTAGTATTTGTCTGTGTGATGTCCGGATGTGGATGTGTGGAGGTCCGAGGAGGACATCAGGTGGCCTGTTGGACTCATCTCCATCTTATTCCCTTGGGATAGGGTTTCTCTCTGAACCTGGAACTTGACAGGTGTCAGCTTTGCCGATGGCATAGCAAGTGTTCACTGACTGAGCTGTACACCCAGCCTGGAAACCATTTTTAATTCTACTTTTACTCACATGGCTCTAACTCACGGTATTTACTGTGAGTGAACAACGTTCTGTGTCTTTTCACATTGGTTCAGGCTTCTCAGACTGACCTGTGGGTGTTTTTCTTTTACAGCTGATTTGAAGTTTTCTCTGATGGCAGAGACAAAAGCCTGGATGGTTGTTATTGGCCGTCATTGTAACAAAAAATACAGGAGTGAGATGGAAAGCATTTTTGCGGTTGTTGAAGAATTCCAAAAGAAACTGAACCGGCCCATTAAAGACCTGGATGATATTCGGATTGCAATGGTTGCTCTGAAAGAAATCAGGGAGCAGCAGATCTCTACGGACTTCCAAGTGGGACCCATTGAGGTAGATGGGCAGCTTGTCTGTTATAGAAATATTTCCACACCTTGGAAGCCATTAGCAGGAATATTAACTGGATCTGTGCTGGAATGACAAATGAGCATTAAAGCTAAAAGCAGCAATTTCAGCACTGAGATCGCCCTTTGTGGGGAACCTTTCAGGCTCTAGTTTATGTGCCCAAGAGCCAGGTTTATGTTTTTGGACAAATTATTTATGGATGAATGCTCCTGGGGGAAGGGTAGTGGTGGAAGCTGGAAAAATTATGAGAGAAAAGCTAAGCGAGGCTGAGGTCTCAGCTGTGGACCATCTTCAGCCTGATACCAGTGGGGACTCAGTTACATCCTCCCGGAGGTGTGAGATCCTTCTCTTTGTGACTCTGAGTCAGTGGGTCATTGAACATAATCTCTCCATGAGGGGGTGATCATCCATCCAGCGCCATTTTCTAGAAGAGGAAGCAGCAGTCCCTAAAACCAACACCCTCAGCAGTGGGAGATGGGAATCCCAGGTGTTCAGTAGAGCTTTGATATGTGCTATCAGTCTGATAGCACCCAGGCACGCATGTACCATTCCACCATTACCAAAGCTTTCCTTTCACACAAAGAAACATGCCAAACAAGTCATGCAATGAAATATTGCATTACTGTCACTGTGTGTGTGCGTGTGCATGTGCGTGTGCGTGTGCGTGTACGTGTGTGTGTGTGTGTGTGTGTGTGTGTGTGTAGTATGCATGTGTGCACATGTGTGACTGACTGCCCATGTGGGTGCAAGTGGAAGCCCAACTTTGATGTCAAAATATCTTCCTCAATCACATCTTCACCTTAGTTTTTGCGTTATGGTATCTCACTGAACTTTAAGCAACCCCCTTCAGCTAGACTGAGCAGTCAGTGTGAATCTTAGATTTACTTGTTTCAGCCCCCAGCACTGGGGTTATATAGACCACTATGCCTGGATTTTATGTGGATGCTAGGGATGCAAACTCAGGTTCTCCTGCTTGCATGGCAAGCATTTTACCTACTGAGCATCCCCACCTTGCTCACCTACATTTGTTTTATCACATACTACACCGACTTTCCCCCCTGAAAAACCTTTTTAAAAATGGGTCACTGCATTTATTGTTTTAAATATATTACTATAACTGTGGCATTATAAAAACCCAGATTTGAGGGACTGGAGAGCCACAGCTCAGTGGTTAAGAGTGTTCACTACTTTTGCAGAAGACCCTGGCTCAGTCCCCAGCATCCACATGATAGTGCATACTCCCTTGTATCCCTGGCTTTAGAGGATCCACTGCCATCTTCTGGTTTCCTTGGGCACTGCATGTACATGGTGCACTTAAACTCATGTAGGCAAACTTTCACACACATAAAATAAAAATAAGTAAATCTTTAAAAAATCCCAATATAAGAACATTACCTTTTATCAAACTTAATTCAAATGTCTGGACTTATCAAGCTCAGGAGCAGCTTCCATTTTTTAATTTCCTTATCTCTCCTTGAATTTTGAAAAGTTTCATATTACCATGAAAATGGTATAGACCAAGGCATATTCATGTTTTGTCATCTTTGGGGAATTATGTGGCCTATCTTCTTCTTTGGACTCTAACTATCAAGGCAAATAGCCATTATCTGTGTGTTATTGGGGAGTCTCTTAAGTCTGAAGACAGTCCTACACCTTTCTACCTGAGAGTTAAGACAATAGTACAGTCAACGGTCTCATTTGGAAGCTGTGATGTAGTAGATCCAGACACCATTCCGCAACTTCCAGCTCTAGGCATCCCTGTGACTCCGATCTTATTTATACGGAAGCACAGACTGCAGCCTGTCTTCAACAAGGAAGAGGAGGAGGAAGAAGAACCAGGCACTGGTTATGTTTGCCTAAATCTATGTTCTCCTCTACTTCCAGACCATCAATCCAATATTCCCAGATCTATGTGGGGAGGATAATGGTGGAGAAGAGGCCAGGGCTACTCAGGGAAAATAATTTCTTATGAAAGCAGACTTTGAGGGTATGCCTCCACCCACATATCCCTCCTTTTTTCTCACCACTCCCTTCATTAGTTCACTTGGTTTCCCCAGACAGTTTCATTTCCACCTTCATGTCATATAATTTTATGGATCTGTATAAAGTCTAGGAGTCACAAATGAGTGAGCACACACAATATTTGTATTTTTGAGAAAGGCTTATATGAAAATTATATGAAAATGTCCTTGTATGTGTAGCACAAAACCATGTAGAAGGAATACACACACAAAAAAATTATAAAGAGAATAGATTAAAGGAGAAAAATCCCAACTGTGCTCAACTGAATTAAATTTTTTTCCCCTATATTGGTAGTTACCATATTAGTAGTTAGTATTTACACTATTTTCACCCCTCCAATGCTTCCCCTCTTAAATTGATAACCTCTTTAAAATTATTATCTCTCTTTATATATGTATATACCTATTTACATATAATCTACCAAGTCCATTTAATATTTTTTACGTTTATGGCCACTTGGGATAACATAACCTGTCACATTAATATTTTAGTTCAAATATTTTGCAGTCTGAGTGAAAAACCTCGGCTCAAGCTTTGGTTGAAATGGACTTTCTTGTGTCTGATTGATTGTCAGACATTCTGAAGAACAAAGGAAGCTATGATCGAATTAAAATTGTGTCTTATTTTGTTATCCTAACTTTAGAAGTTAAGTTTTATATGTTTTTTTTTTCATTCACTTGATATAATTTTACAGTGTCCAGATACAATTTTGGGGCCTGTGTAAAAATATCTGTTATTTGTGTCATGTTTTACAGTTTTGAAAATAATGTTTTTAGATACTTGCAGACATTATGGGAAATAGCCAGAGTCTCTTCATTTCACAGATGAGAGAACTGGATCTGACTGGCATGGGTCCTTAAAGTTCATGAGTAGAATAATTATTGCCCTTAGGGTGGCTTCTCCATCATGCTGGTCCCCCCATTCTCAGCTCCAGCCTGTGACAGTGTAAGGATTTATGCATCTGACTGCCAGAAATTCAGTTTTCATTCTTGTCTATAGGAATCTTATGCCCTGCTTAACAAGTATGGACTTCTGGTAGCCAAGGAAGAGATGGACAAAGTTGACACTCTGCGTTATGCTTGGGAGAAACTGCTGGCCCGGGCCAGTGACCTTCAGAATGAGCTAGTCTCTCTGCAGCCCAGTTTCCGGAAAGAGCTGATTGGTGTGGTTGAAGTGTTCCTCCAAGACTGTCAGCAGTTTTACCTGGACTATGATCTGGTATGACTCTGGCTTTCTCTCTGCAAGAATTTAGGGGAGAATGGGCAGGATACACAAAATGTATTTGTTTAAAAAATTATATGTTAAATTCCATAAAATTTCCTAGAATAGTAATTTTATATTTGCATGAGGAAACATATTTCTCTTTTTGAATTCTTCCCCTTAAGAGTTAATTCATCATGAAATGATGATTGAGAAGTCCTGAAGTTGTTCAGTTGCTGCCCTGGCTACAGTACCACCCTACCTCAAACTAAAATAGAAATCAGAATGCTTTCTAAGTTTGTATAGAATAATACTATTAGAATACAAACACGATCCCCCTTTCCACAGTGCACATTAATTCTCCAAGCTCCCAGCCTGTGTAGATGCTGTCCCTTGTCCTGAAGACATGCACAATGGTAGACAAGGCAGATGGAGCCTTGTCCCTCTAGTATCCATATTTTAATCATGTATATGGGTTTTAATGCAAAACTTATAGTGCAAGTGTGTTGTGTGATGAGATCCATTTCTAACCAATTATAACATGCAGCAGAAGGGAAGTAGGTAAGTATGGGGTCAGTTTTGAATCTATTGGCTACCAGCACTCCAAATTGCAAAGCTCGTAAAGGTGGAAGGCTGGGTCTGTGTACTCACTTCACAGTCAAGGAAATATAAAAGCCAAGTTACTTAAGGTGTCATAAGGCGGGAACACTGAACTGGACCATAGAGATCATGTTTCATTTTCCAAATAGCTGTTAGAATGTGTGGATAGAGTTGTAGAATCTGTGAGCTAAGGGCATCAGTGCTTTCGTTCAAAACCACAACGGTAAGCTTTTTCTGGAACAACCATTGATTCCTCCTTGCTGGTATCACCTGAGAAGTAAATGATAAATAGTTAAAAAATTTCAAGTTCCTTAACCTCTGGAAACTGTGGTATTTCCTTAGCTTTATTAGACTAGAAACATCTTCCAAAGTGGATTGCATTCAGAGTTCTTTTTGAAAACACACACACACACACACACACACACACACACACACACACACAGCTTCCTATCATGTATATATCATACACAGAAACTTTGATATCTCAGTATGTTGATCTCATGACATTTTGTGTGCTGATGTTCATTTTAATGTTTTGTGTTTAATCTGCATCAGAATGGTCCAATGGCGAGCGGCTTGAAGCCCCAGGAAGCCAGCGACAGGCTTATTATGTTTCAGGTAATCTTGTACATTTCTACAAACCTCCTAAGTAACAAATACCCTTGTGTTTTAAGCACACACAAAGTGTAAAAATTCTATTGTATGAATGAGGAAGTACTTACATTAAAAATGTAATTTGTTGTGGTTATAATTAGAAGTATTTTCAGAAAAAGGAAGTGTTTTCAGATAGATAATTATACGCCTTCACTACTGTTACTTACATGTGCCCTCAGCTATTACGTTCTTGCTTGCCTGTGTGTTAGCCCATATGTAAACCATCCTGACCGAGCTCACTTATGTTTCTTTTTATATCAGAATCAATTTGATAACATATATCGTAAATATATCACCTACACTGGAGGAGAGGAACTTTTTGGTTTGCCAGTGACTCAGTATCCTCAGCTTCTTGAGATAAAAAAGCAGCTGAATCTTCTACAGAAAATATACAGCCTATACAACAGTGTCATAGAAACTGTGAACAGTTATCAAGACAGCCTTTGGTCGGAAGTGAATATTGAAAAAATCAACAACGAACTCTTAGAATTCCAGAACAGGTAAGAAATCAGATGTTTTGCATTCCCAGAGCCATTGAAATCTCGATATAATGTCTGTTGGGGGAGAAGGCTTCTGTGTGTGATAGATAGAGGACAGAGGTCCATGTTAGTGTCTTCCTTTCTCATTATCCATCTTTCTTTTTTTGAGACAGGGTTTTTCACTGAACTTATGTGGTGATATTGTGTCCCCCAATATATTGTGTACACTAATAAACTTATCTGGGGTCAGAGAACAGAACAGCCACTAGACAGACACAGAGGCCAGAAAATGGTGGCACACACACCTTTAATCCTAGTATTCTGGAGGCAGAGATCTGTCTAGATCTCCGTGAGTTCAAAGTCACACTGGAAACAGTCAGGCATGGTGACACATGCCTTTAATCCCAGGAAGTGATGACAGGAAGCAGAAAGGTATTTAAGGTGTGAGGACGAGGAACCATAGACTGGTTAAGCTTTTAGGCTTTTGAGCAGCAGTTCAACTGAGATCCACTCAGGTGAGGACTCAGAAACTTCCAGTCTGAGGAAAGAGGATCAGCTGAGGAATTGGCGAGGTGAGGTGGCTGTGGCTTGTGTTCTATCTCTTTGCTCTTCCAGCATTCACCCCAATACCTGGCCCTGTTTGTTTTTATTAATAAGACCTTTGAACAATTCATGCTACAAACATGGAACTCACTGATTGGCTATAATGACTGGCCAATGAGTCTCTGTGACCTTCCTGTCTCTGCCTCCCCGGTTCTGGGATTACAGACACTGGCCACCATGACCAGCTTTTTATGTGGGTGCTGGGGACTTAAACTCAGGTCCTCATGGTTGCAAGCACTTCCTCTCCGAGCCTCTCACCAGCCTACCTGACATCAAGATCTCTTGCCAATGCAGGTGTTTCAGAAATACACCCCATCATCCTGCTGCCCTGCTGTGACCGATGACTGTCATCCTTGTGAAATGCTCTTTTATTGCTTTCTCTGTGTGTGCACAATGAAAGGAGCACTTCCTTCAGAGCTGGTTGCATGTGACTAGGGCCTTTTCTGTAGTTGGAGGAAAGCTAATTTGTTTGTATCACACTTAGAAGCATTTGAAGTTCGTGGTAGGTAGTTTCCTGCAATGAAAACAAGGATCACATTTTTTTTTTTTTTCTGGCATTGTTTAAGAGCCAAGCCCCAGGAAAGTGGAAGGTCATTGGCTGTGTGTGAGTCAACAGCCAGAGACTTTATGCTGTGTTGTGTGTTTGGAGAGTTCTCAACTTCATGTTTGTAAAGTTGAAATGAGTTGAAAGATACTTCTTATCCTTTAAAAATAATATGTCCATTTAGGAAATTGTCATGAAAGACTGAAAAAAAAAACCCCTCTGATTTAGAGAAAGATTTTTTCCACAATATGTGCCAGTATGTTATTTTAATATATAGCTTATGAGTCATGTGCTTTCAAAATGAGATAGTGTCTGAGGAGATTATTTCAGATGGAAATGTTAGCAGACAATTTTTCATTGTTAATGTCTGGGTTTTGAATAATTCAATGGTCTTTTCTGTTGGTTTCCCTCACAGGTGTCGGAAGCTGCCCCGGGCCCTAAAGGATTGGCAGGCTTTTCTGGATTTGAAGAAGACCATTGATGATTTCAGCGAGTGCTGTCCACTGCTGGAGTACATGGCCAGTAAAGCCATGATGGAGAGACACTGGCAGAGGATAACTGCTCTCACTGGACACAGTCTGGACGTGGGCAATGAAAGCTTTAAGTTGAGAAATATCATGGAGGCTCCTCTCCTGAAATACAAAGAGGAAATAGAGGTATAGTTGATAGGGAGCAGAACAACGCATTCCTGGCATCCATCCACCAATTCCTTGTTTATTGAATGCCTATTATGGGAAAGGGTCTATGTTAAAAAACTATAGAGATGTATTCTTGCTTTTGTAGATGGGTAAATAATGAGTGTAGTTAGTTGTTCAAATGAAGGTATAGTTATAAGCTATAGAAAATTGCGCCAAAAGAAAACTATACTGCTTGCTCCAGAAAGCCTATGACAAATGGCTTCTGTTATCTGGGTGAAAATTTGTCTGGGTGAAAGAAAGAAATGTGGTTGTATTCTGGAGATGAGAGGTTGTGAAAGAGCAAAGAAAACCATTCCTGGCAGAGAGAACATCGTTTGTAAAGTGTCGGAAGTGTGTTGGAAGAACCAGAAGATGGCTCTGTGGCCCTCTGGTATGGTTGAGGAGAGAGGGCAGACAGTTGAGGCCAGCGAAGTGGCAGTGTGTGTTGAACCTGTCATTGGTTTTGGTCTCCAGAGCAATGTGGAGCCACCTGGGAACTGTGTTTTCATTGGGGATGACACAGCATCGCGTTTTGTAAAGTTCAGCCTCATAGTTATATGCAGAAAGATGAGGATAAGAAGAAAGGGATGGGAAAAACCTACTGAGAAATTGTAAGGCTAGATCAAGGGAGAGGGAATGAGTTGTTGACAGACAGCAGAGGTTGTGAAGCTGAAGGGTAAAGGAAAGATCCATGGAATTTTTTAGAGAGTAAAATTGGATAGAATTTATTGAAGGAGGAGGGGACAATGGGAAAAACCAAGATGGGACAGTGATGAGTTGTGGATTTCTTTTTGAGAGGTCTGCATAGATCACAGGTCTGCCTATTGATCACAGAGATAGATGACATTGTAAGCAGTCATAAGTACGATTGGTGCAAAGGCCAAACTTGAATTTGGGTGGGGTCATGGGTTGTGCTTGTGGTTCTGTTGAAATACTCACACAGAGAAATGGGGAGGCAAATAGATGTGGGTTTTGACTAGAGAGATAAAGGATACTGAATACATGGACAGAGATGACCTCTCCAGAAAAGGAACACAGTGAGAGGAAATGAGATAAAGACAGGGCTTAGCTATGAGTCTGGGAGATGGTGAAACTGCACAGGAAATTGGGACTGTGCCTGGAGAGCAGAGAAGAACTCAGAGTGATGCTGATTCTCTCATTTCACATTGTATTTATTGACCCAAGAGGAAAATCAGAGACAGCAAAGCTTAAGTCTATGATTATATTTTACAATGTAAGAGGATATTGAATATTTTTTGTCATTTATTTTTCTGACGTGATGGAAAATTTTAGAAATTAAGGTTCTACTTACACATACCTTTATTTTCCTCTCCCTCTACTTAAATGTACACATTCATACCATTTATGGCATTGCATTTGATATTTGGAAGCACATATGCTTTAAATACATATGAAATAGATAAGAGGAGCTCTTCTGGACTCAGACTATTAATAAGACATGTAGCTTTTCTGGAATAAATGAGAGCTTACTGTGTCAATAGGACATCTGCATCAGTGCAGTGAAGGAGAGAGACATTGAACAAAAGCTGAAACAAGTGATCTCTGAATGGGACAACAAAACATTAACGTTCAGCAGCTTTAAGACCCGTGGAGAGCTCCTCCTGAGAGGAGACAGTACCTCAGAAGTCATCACCAGCATGGAGGACAGCCTGATGCTGCTGAGCTCTCTCCTGAGCAACAGGTAGGGAAGCCATTTTCCTTATTGTTGAGAGCTACAATGGTTTCATTTCATTATTCCCTGAGTCATCAACTGGACAGAATGGTACCTGCAATTAGCCCCTTGGATTGCACTGAACACTTTGTCTTGGCTCCTGACATGCCTCCCTGCACAGCGGACAGTGCAACAGGCTGAAGATTCCAAGGAGAATGCTATTCTGAATTCTAGAATCATTCTGCTTGCAAAACCTTGTGATCAAAAAAACATTTCTGATCTGGAAGCACTTAGTTGTGTGCGTACTTTGCTGATGGCAGATCAAGATGGCATGAAGAATGGTGTAGACAGAAACAGCTAACACTTCTGTTTGACCATTTGGTTTTATAACAGCAAAGCAAGTCCATGTTGATGTGGAAACCACGGGCTCATATTTCTCAACGAACTTACTTCTCTTTACTCTTCCCGAAATAGTTTATTGTACACCAAAACCTCAAAGATAGGATAATTGTATGGCTATCACTGAGATATGAAGATGTTATGCCTTTTTAGGCTTAAAATATCACCTCATGTATATCTCTAAAAATACATTTTTGAGACAGGATCTTGTTATGTAGTCCAGGATGACCTTAAGCTCATGATTTTCCTGCCTCTGCTTCCTGAGCACTGTAATTTTAAGCATTTGCCTTCTATAAATCAATAATTTAAATATAGGAAATACTACCTATTTAATGTTATTTCAAAAAATTCCTGTTATTCTCATTTATTTGGCACACCTGAGTGAGTGATATGAACTATAAAATTTAGTCTCTGGACCCTTGATAGCGTTGAGTTTGGACTATTCAGCACTTGGTGAGTTTTTAATAAACTTGGATGCTGTACACTGTAACTAGAAAGAATGATAGTGATTGGAATGATAGTACATCTAGAGAGACAGAAAAAGCAAGCATAAATATTAAGTAAATGACCTGTATTAGGGATGGGGAGTATTTTTTTCTTGACCAATGACATCTACCTCAAAGAGTCATGTGAGAAACATTTATTCAATTATATATTTATTGATTGCTTATTATAGGCTTGGTATCTGTACATTATGGATTTGGTAATAGCATAAAATGGCTGGACACGAGGAGGGTGAGAAATTAGGAAGAGACATAGGAGAAGAAGGCTAAGAAGAGTCCAGATGTTATCACAGCTGGAGCTCACATTTGTTATCCAGTTTCCGCTGATAGCCCTGGAATTGCCACCAGTGAATGACAATTCATACCTCCTGTGTGATAGGCACAGAAACTCAGCAGAGAGAATGTTACATTCCTGGATTTCACAAACAATGACTTAAATTATATTTCTCTGGAGTCTGGGTGGAGTTATCTCATGCCTGATTTCTTTCTTAGATTATCAGTCTCTTGTTGCTATCCATACTCCAGATCAAAGCGGTAACAACCAAACTCAAAACATTCAGCAGCATCCTGTTTACTGGCTATGATGACTGCACGATAAAAGTTAAAAACATAAGTTAAAAACTGTTTTTTTTTTTTTTTTAACACAACAAAAACACGTATTTCTTATATTTAGGTACAACATGCCATTCAAAGCCCAGATTCAAAAATGGGTTCAATGCCTTTCTAACTCAACAGACATCATTGAGAACTGGATGACGGTTCAAAACTTGTGGATTTATCTAGAAGCTGTCTTCGTGGGAGGAGACATTGCCAAGCAGCTGCCCAAGGTTCTGGAATTTTCTATATGATTCCAACAGGTTATTCAGTTTGAGAAAGATCAAAGAATTGTAATCTCCACTGAACCTTTGTTTCTGGGCAACTTAGCTTTCTTTTCTGATGTTATTATTTTTCAAAGGAAGTGAGGGATTATGGGAAAGAGAAGGATGATAAGATGATAATTAGAGAATAAAAATGCTATGAAACTGACGTCTGATAGGAAACTGAGGATTAAAAAAAAACAGAGAATAAATTCTGTGTCATTGGTATGTGTCTTCAGATAATTTGAAGGTAGAGTTTGGAACGCTGTAAACATATGGCATCGTTATCTTGATGATGGTAGGACAATTTGGTATTTTAAAATAATGCTCACTATAGAATATACCCAATTATCTACGTGCTGTAAAATTAAGGGTTGGAAATCTGCAAGAAAGGCTGTCTCTTTGAGATGTTGAGTGTATATATCAAATTGTAATTACCTTACCATGCACACATTGGATGCATTTTGAGATTTTCTTGAGACATTTTAAACTAAACTTTAAAAACCCTTATGTAGCTATCTTGAGTTACTTGTAGAATGAGGACATTTAACATCCTATTTGAATTCCAGGACTATGTCCACTGTAACTTTCTCCTTGGTTGTTTAAGTGAACTGTAGTGGGCAAATCTGTTAACCATTTGTAAGGTGGAGAATTTTTATTTTGGTCAGCAGGAAATACATTCATATACTAAAAACTGAAGTGTTCATTTATGCATTTTTGGTTTTTATTTTTCATGTGTCAGTAGAAACATTCACATATAATATTTAAGGTCTAAAGTTTCATTTCTTGCTCTCATATTTGGGAATCTATTATCATTAGTAGCATATAGGAACTGTTAATGAAGAAAAGGAGGAATAATTATTCCAACAACCCTCAAATAATCTATTCATTTTCCATTTTCTCCTGAAAAATGACTGTTTTTTCAATATTATATTAGAATTTTGTTGTTATTTTAAAATTATTTTATTAATTCTTGGAGAATTATTAATTTTTTGGGGGGAGGCGTTTTGAGACAGGGTTTCTTTGTGTATCCCTGGCTGTTCTGGAACTCACTATGTAGACCAGACTGGCTTTGAACTCATAGAGAAACACCTGCCTCTGCCTTCCAAGTGCTGGGATTAAAGGAGTGTGCCACCACTTCCCAGCTTTAATTGTTTGAGAATTTTAATGATTTAATAATTGTTTAATTATTTTGATCATATTCACCATCTTTACTCCTTCCCCAACTCCTCCAAGATCTACTGCCCCACTCTGCCTATAACTCCTTGTTTTATTTTTTTCTTTTTCTAAATAACCCACTGAGTCCAATTTATGTCGATATATGCCTGGGTATGGAGTCATCCAGTGGTACATGGTTGACCTTCCAGAGACCACTCTTTTAAGGAAAATTGGCCCTCTCTCCTCCAGAAGCCATTGACTTATTCATAGCTCCTCATTACGGTGGGGTGGGCTCATGAACCCTCTCCCTCATCATGCTACAATGTGGACTATCTTGATTTCATGCAGGTCTTTTGCAGGCCACCATAGCAGCTGTGAGTTAATAAGTACAGTGGTCCTGTCATGTTCAGAAGACATAGTTCCATTCTAGTCTTCTCAACCCCTGGCTCTTTACAGTTGTTATGCAATACCACCCCCCCTCCAGTCTTGTGGGAAAGGGGTGTACTATAGATGTTCCTTTTGTGGCTGAACACTCCACTGACACTCACTCTCTGCACTCTGACTAGTTGTGAGTTTCTGCATGTGTCTTGTTATTTTTAAATACTTGGTATTTCCTTTCTAAGCATACACCCAGTCTAATCCTCTTCAGGACTCTTGAAAATTCACTCTACTTAGGGATAACTAAGGGAAACAATTGGGAGTTACTTTTCCTCTGAAGTCATTTTGTATAGACAGTTATTTTTGAGTTCAATTCCTGTTTTACTTAACATAGCAGAAATGTCAGGGTGAGTTGAGGTACAGATCCATATTCAATAAAGGAGATGCTGTAATGAAAAAGACACAAGAAGGCTTTAAATACAATGTATGGGCATTAGACATGTATCATTTGGATGTATATCCTGGCTGGAATGATGGCCTCAGCCAGAGGCATGTGAGATGCTTCATCACTGACATAGACCATAGACTTGTTCACCATGTCATTTCTACAGGAAGCCAAGCGCTTTTCCAATATAGATAAGTCTTGGGTGAAGATTATGACACGGGCACACGAGATATCCAATGTTGTTCAGTGCTGTGTTGGAGATGAGACCATGGGACAGCTGCTGCCACACTTACTGGACCAGTTGGAAATCTGCCAGAAGTCCCTCACAGGGTAAGTTCAGTGGTTCTTTGAAAGCTCTCGGGATCTTGGAGATGAAAGGGAACAGAAAGAGCAGGTAATAAGAGCCATATTTGTGCCATTTGGCTAAGATTAGCTTCATATATAAACTGTTGCACAGGTAAGGTTCTTCATTTGGAGCCTCATGCTCCATGCTGATCCTAGTGTTGGACTCAGGACTGGAAATGTTTCCTTAAAGTGATAAGTCCTTATAAATATTCTTGTACAGTCTCCATTTTGAAAATTATTGTACCTCCTTTATGTCATTCTTCTTGTTTATCTCCTTCTACATCTATAGATACAGAACTGAAATATTCCATTATATTTATTATATATGAAATAGTGTATATAGAAAAGCAGTCAGGACTATAGAGTATATAGAGTAGTATCTACCAGTGCTCATGCACAGATGGACACACATGTAGTCTGAGCACCCAGGAGGCTGAGGTGGGATGATAGTAAGGTTGAAGACAGATTATACTAACTAATGAGATCTTGTATCAAAAAATCAAAGCAAGTAAGCAAGCAAAAAAACAAAAACAAAAACAACCCCCCCAAAAAAAACCAACCTAAACAAACAAAAAACCAAAATGTACCCCCACACTGACATGTGCACACACACACATACACACCACAAACCAACAATAAACACAGATACAAAAACAACTCTCCTAAGCAAACAAATAAAATACATAAATATATAAACTGTAGTGGTTTGAATAGGTATGGCCCCCATAGACTCATGTGTTCAAATGCTTGGCCATAGGAAGTGGCACTATTAGGAGGTGTGGCCTTGTTGGAATAGGTGTGGCCTTATAGAAGGAAGTGTGTTTCTGTGGAGGTAGGCTTTGAGATCTCATATATGCTCAAGCCATGCCCAGTGGGACAGTTATTTCTGCTGCCTGCAGATTAAGATGTAGAACTCTCAGCTCCTCTAACACCATGCCTGCCTGTACACCGCCATGATCTTCCATGATGATAATGGATTAAATCTCTGAAACTGTAAGCTAGTCCCAATTAAATGTTTTCCTTTATAAGAACTGCCTTGTTCATGATGTCTCTTCATAGCAATAAAACCCTAACTAAGATAGAAGTTGGTACCAGGGACTGGGTTATTGCTGTGATAGGCCTGACCATATTTTTGTTTGGAGGAATTTGGACTTTGGGACTGTGGATTATAAAAATAGCTGAACTCTTTAAATGGGACTTAATGAATCATCCCAGTAGGAACATGGAAGACAGTGGTGCTGAGGGAGATTTGAAGTGTGGGTTTTAGAGAAGAAGAATATTTGTCCATCACCTAGAGACTGTTCTTATGATGTTTTGGCAAAGAATGTGGTTTCTTTTTGCCCTTGTCTGAAAACAATGTCTGAGCTTAAATTTAAGAGCTTTGGATTAGTTCCATTGGCAGAGGAAATATCAAAACAGCCTAGTATTGACTCTGTCATGTGTTATTAGCATTCATCTTATGAAGATCTATAATAAAAAGGAGCAAGCTGAACAAAGTAAAATACATAATGTATAATTTGGGGAGAAAGGGGACATCAGGAAGTGGGATGGAGCTAAGGCCTGTGTTCAAGGAGATAAACAGACTAAGAAATGAAATAAAGGGAGTGGTGACCTCAGGGCAAGATCCCACCCAACTAAGTTTCAAACTTGTGAAAAGGGTTTAAAGAAAAGCTCAGAGCCAGGTGTGGTGGTACCTGCCTTTAATCCTAGCACCACAGAAGCAGGAGGATATCTGAGTTCAAGGCCAGGATGTTGTATAGAGCAAGTTCCCAGACAGCCAAGCTTAGGCAGTGAGGAAAACAGAAAGCTGGTAAAGACGTAATTGAACAAGGGGGCCATGTTCCAGCCACAGCAAATAGCAGACCTTGGCTTTGGCCACATGATTCTGGCTTTAGAGTCAAGGATAGAAGAAAGGAGTTATGGAATCTTCCTCTGTGACTAAGGAAATCTGCTGATGCTAGGTGTGTGTCAGGAGTGTCCCTGCATGGAGGCCAGAGAGGCCATTGTGTGAAGCTATGAAGGTGAAGCCCAGATTGCCTTGGAGACCCCAAAATGTTGGAGATACCAGAGCCATGGGATACCTGCTGAGTATAGCTGCTAATAGAGAGTGGAACAGAAAGAAGTGTGTTGTGTTGCCATCAACAAAGCTGTCAGAAGTTGGAGATCTGAAGAGTGCTTTGACATTAGACACAGAGATGCAGAGTTTGGAGTTTGCCCAGTTGATTTTCAGTCTTGCTTTGGTACAGTATTTCCTCACCATCATCCATTTCTTCCATTTTGGAATGGGACTATAAATTCTGTGCCATTTTATGTTGGAATTATGTAATCTGTTTTTTGATTTTGATTTTATAGGGGATTACAGTTAAGAGATTGTATGAATCTCAGAAGACACTTTGAACATTGTTGAGACTGTGATAGACTATGGGAATTTTTAAAGTTGGACTGAATGCTGTGGCTATAAGTCCATGGGCACCAGGGAGTGGAATGTGATGGTTTGAATAAGAATGGCCACTATAGGCTCATGTGTTTGGATGCTTGGTCATAGGGAATGACACTTAGGAGGTGTGGTCTTGTTGGAGTAGGTGTGGCCTTGTTGGAAGAAGTGTGTCACAATAGGGGTGGCCTTTGAGGTCTCATATGTGCTCAAGCTATGTACAGTGAGACAGTTGCTTCTGCTGCTTGCAGATCAAGATTCAGAACTCCCAGCTCCTTCTCCAGCACCATGCTTGCTTGCATGCCACCGTGTCCTTCTATGATGATAATGGACTAAACCTCTGAAACTGTAAGCTAGTGCCAATGAAATGTTTTCCTTTATAAGAGTTGCCATGGTCATGGTGTCCCTTCATAGCAATAGAAACCCCAAGACACAAACTAATAAAAAAAACAAAACGATGAAATAAAAACATACACAGCTAAACCAGTCAAACAATAACAACAGTACCAGCAGCAACAACAACAATACAGCAAACAGTGATTCTCAGAAAATCACTTAACTAGAAACATGATGGAAGTGCTTTTCTAAGTGTGTATCAACACTCCTGGTAGAAATTCATCTGAATTGAACTTGAGCCATGATGATTCCTTGCCTAACTCTGGGACAAAGATGGCCTTTGCCCATGTGTGCTTCTCTGTGTCTTCATGACCAGGGACAGTGTTTGGACTAGCTTGTCCTGAGCCCTGAGGAACTAGCTAGATTGTTCTCACTGACGTAAGTGATAGTTAAAAATACTGTGTTTCAAGTGGAACTTTTAAATGATTCTAATGAAGTAAAGAAAAGATGAATATATCACATTTGAACAAAATAAAAATGATTACCATGAAGATAGAAAAAATAATGTATGATAACATACAAGTACTATGGATCACTTATTTATCCTTGCCCACTAAAAACTGGTTTTGAGATGGCTGTTGAAAAATAATAAAGTTGCTGCAAAGTTAAAGTCAAAGAAAAAGAAAGGATAATAATTAGGAGGGAAAATTGGTGTACCTCTCTCATAAGTAGATCTTAGTCAAATGAAAAAGAGCCTTTGGAAGGAATGGGAAAGACCATACATAGTTAGGCACAACTTTCCTAGGCTCCATAGCATAAAACGTATTTGTTTCCAGGAAAATAGTTGTTTTTTTTTTTTCTTTTTTTTGTGTGTATGTTTTTGTGTCCCTGAATTGATATTTTGGGGAAATTCCACTGTGTATCCACTAGCCCATCATAGTGTAGGTCAACCATGAGCTGCATGGGTGTATTCATGTAGGCACACATGCTTTTGAAGGTCAGAGAACAACCTTAGCTGTTGTCCTTTGGGTGCAGTTCACCTATTTTTCCCCCTTTTTTTTGTGATAAGGTCTCTCACTGGCCTGTTACTCAACAAGTAGGATAGGCTGGCTGACCAGTGGGCCCCAGGGGTTTGTCTTCATCTCCTTATCTTCAGAATTACAAGTGTGTTGCACCACACCTGGATTGTTTTTAAATTATGGCTCTGTGCATTTAACTTAGATCATAAGCACTGTACCTATTTAGCTATCTCTTCAGCCCCAACCATGAGCATTTTATTAAAAAATCAATTGTATTTTATTTATTGTTATGATGATGATGATAATGAGGATGTGTGTCTCTGGTATGTGCACACATGTGGACACACACCATGTTGCCCTATGGATACCAGAGGACAAATTGTGGGCATGATTTCTCTTCTACCATGCTGGTCCTGAGGATTGAACTAAGGTCATTTGGCTTGCATCAATAGCTGGGGGAAATTTTCAGTCCTGGCGTGGACCCAGAGAATAAGCTATCTGAAGTGCTGGGAAACGATGGGGCCTAGTAACAGGGTTTTGGTACCTCTGAGAGGCAGCAGGCCTGTCATAGGGCTCATCGATCCCTGGAGTTTGTTTCTGTCTTGGGGAAGGATGTACTGTCTTCTCCCTTAAGACAGTCTTCTAATGATATGAAGCCTTTTTGAAATGCCAAGAAGCAAAGCAAAATCTCACATCAATCTGTAAACCATATTTTTTATCTTGCTTTCTATAAAGAAAATAAATAATATGTTAGTTTAAGTAAAATATGAACTTAACACTTATGGAAGAATAAAGAAATTCTACCACTTACTCTGAAAAAAAAATCCCAACTTACCTTTTCTGTAGAATATGAAATGCTATTTGACAAAACTTACAACAAAACAACATCAAAAACATGAAGGTGGGAACAGCAGATGGTCGCATGATCTTTCCTCGTTCTCGAACCCAGGGGATATCATTTGCATAAAGGTCAGCTCATTTGCATAAAGGAGCTTTGCCTTTCCCTCCTCAGATACCTGGAGAAGAAAAGGCTGTGTTTTCCTCGCTTCTTCTTCGTGTCCGACCCTGCCCTGCTGGAGATTCTGGGCCAGGCGTCGGACTCCCACACCATCCAGGCCCATTTGCTGAATGTGTTTGACAACATTAAGACTGTCAAGTTCCATGACAAGGTCTGCCCAGTTTTAATCACTGCCTGTAATTTCTGTGTCTCAGAGTGTCAACTGTCTCTATCAAGCAGTTCTTTAATACTGTGTTTACAAAAGATTTACTCCCTTGCCATTAGCTTTTGGCCAGTAATTAAAGGCAAAATCCAGTGCCCAAATTTACATTCAGTTTTCTATGGTTTATTAGTATCTGAAATGCAGATTAAATATAATCAAGAATGTATTGTGCAACAAGAAGAAGATTAGGCATGAGGATTGCAAATTTGAGGCCAGCCTGGATTATGCAATGAGTTTAAAGCTAATCTGGACTGTAATACAAGTACTCATCTCAAAACATACAAGCAAGTAAAAAAAAAAAAAAAAAAAAAAAAGCAAAATAAAACACCAACTTTTGTGGTGGTAATCTAATTGTACTGAAATGTGATTTTGATTGTATGTTAATAAATAAAGTTGTCTGGGGTCAGAGCTATTAGAGCCATAGCAGAGTTGGCAGTGGTGCAACGCCTTTAATCCATAGATCTCTGTGTGTTCAGGGATACAGCCAGCATTGGAGACATATACTTTAAGACTAGG
The DNA here is from genome assembly GCF_004664715.2 of Peromyscus leucopus. Lineage (NCBI taxonomy): Eukaryota > Metazoa > Chordata > Mammalia > Rodentia > Cricetidae > Peromyscus > Peromyscus leucopus. The sequence continues at coordinate 5,619,978 of NC_051072.1, read as the reverse complement.
GCTGTACATTCAGACAGTGACGAGGCAGTACGTGTTTGGGTTTACAACCAATGAGAAGGCAGAACAAAATACTATAAATAGACGAACAGACAGGAAATAGGTTCTTTTTGGGAAGCTGGGACACCGCAGGCGGAAGGGTGAGATTTTAGCTCTGAGCTCTGACCTCTCGGCTTTCTCTTTTACATTGTTTCTGTGTTTCTTATTTAATAAGACGGTTAGTTACATCTATAAACTTTAAAAACATATTTTACAATATTTGATGTTTTACATATTAAGTATTCAGAAATCCAGTGAGTTAAGGAAATCAAATGCTTATATATAATAGCATGACTAAACAGAATTGCTCCATGGGTTTGGTTATTTTTGTCAGGCTTCAGAAGTTTTTGGTGTCCTTCAAACTATTTTATTTTATCTTATACTCCTACTGGTTTTCGTATAAGTTATCCAACCTGATGGAGAGTTCATTTGCATGGTTACAGAATACACTGTTCATCCTTCTATCCAAATAACTAGGAAAAGGACCATTCCCTTCTGACATTGTGTTCAGTCCTCTGGTGCCTATCAGCTCAGTAGTATTCATTTATTCGCCCTATAAGCCAGTTTAAGCTGTTGAGTGGCTATCATGTGCCAGATGTCTTACTTAAGTACGGGAATATAGCTACCAGCCTGAGGGAACTCATGCCCTGATGGAAGAGGTGGGGAAGTAAACAGAAGGAGTCTACAGAGTGCAGGTAGTGCTCTGATAGATTGATTCCATGGTAGGCAATTAAAAGCCGGCCATTATGGTCAGGCACCTTGCTAGGTGCCACAGTGAGGCTGGATGTAGGGTTCCCAGGGAGAATGTATCATCACTGACCCAGATTTCTTTCTTATTCCGAAATCTCACTGTTAAATTGTTGATACACTTGGACCAAATTATTATTGTGCTCAGGTTAAGCACATGCTACATAAGAAAACCTGCCAGGGAGTGCTAACGTGGTGGGGGGTATCGGTTGTTAGGAAGACTCTTTGAAGGAATAAATTGGTTTCAGTCGATGCTTTGAGGATGCGTGGGATGTAACCAGGAAGGTGAGGAAGGGAAGCGTGGCTTGGTCAGAAAGCAGTATGTGCAAGAGCCTAGAGGTGTGTACAGCCCAGATCAGAACTGGGGGTGTGGGTTTTCACGGCTTAGAACAGCAGCAGCATGCTCTCTCTCACTTCTGGAGGCTGGAAGGCAGAACTTAGATGATGGCAGAGTTGGTTGTCCAAAGAAGACCCTGGGAGAGAACTTCATTCATGCTTTTGCTATAGTTTCTTACTGCTTTTGGCAAGCCTTGGTGCTTTTGGCCACTAGAAGCCTTTTGTGTCTAAAATCTGCTCTTCTTGTAGGGTCAACTATCCTTATCAGGACACCCTAATCCATTATAACCTCACCGCAGCCTGATGAGATGTGCAAAAATTCTAGTTTCCAGTATTTTAAATCTACAGACTCTAGTGCTTGCAACTCCATTGTATCTTGTTTTGGAGAATGTAATTCAAGTCACAAGAGGAATTGATGAGCCAAAGAATCATGGATAGATTCCAAAGGCCAAGTGTGCCATGCCATGGACTGTCACTTCAGCATGTGTCAGAAAACCATGAGGGGCTTCTAAGTAGCACACTTAGTGTGTCTGGTACAGCGGTCATGTGGAATGGAAGGGGTTGGGAAAGTGGAACCACTGAAGTAGACTTCACAGGAGGGGCGTAGAGTGGAAGACAGGGTGGGTTTTAATGCTCAAGAACAGTGGTTCTTGTTAATATATGGGGCAGGTAGGTTAGTGTCCCCGTCTGATATTTAGGAACGACCCCTTAATGGAGTTGGCACTATGTTTTATTGTACATGTTTTTTCTCTTTTATACAATCTCTTTTTATTCTATTTTGCTGTTTGTGTCTGTTGTTGGTTTGAAATATGGGCTTGTTGTGTGGCAAGGGCTACCCCAGAACTCATTCTGGCTGGTTTCAAGCTTATGATTCTCCTGCCCTGGACATCCCAGTGCTGTGATCACAGACATCTGCAACTGTAGCCAGCCTGCCTTACCAGTTTTTTTTTTTAAAGGTCATTAATAAAGATAGTCTAAAACAGTGTTTCTTTTCCGACAGTAGTTTGTATTTATATTTATCAACATTAAAATACTTTTAAAAAAGGCATTACATCAAGAAGGAAGTCCTTCCTGATGTTTGTAAAATCTTTCTGCTACAGTACGGGGATTTCATGTTCAACAGAAGAGCTTTTCACTCTCTCAGGCTGAGGAACAAAGTTGCTTGTCTCCTAGTTTGTAGGTTAAATGCCGACTCAGCTTTAGTCTCTGTTTAGCAGCCACATCTGCAGGTCACTCTGCCTTTGTTTTTTTTTCCTTGTTCCCACCATGAGGTTGGTACATCAAGAATCAGGTCCTGGGTTCTAAATTTTATAAAATTATAAATACCAAATGCAAGCAAGGAGACTGAAGTTTAAGATGTGTTACCCTCGTTGGTAGATCACAGCCATATACAACTGAAGAGGACTTATAGCACTAAATTTCAACCCCAAAGAATTGGTGTTTTGTTGGCTTATTGTTTTTAAACCAAAGAGGAGAAACGACAGCAAGCATTTGCATTTCCTTTATTTCCTTTTGTTTGTCACGTTACAGCGGGAGGTAAGTGGAGATGCAGGACAGGTGCTTCTTTTAATGGCCAATGCAGACAAGAAATGTAGTCTTAGTGCTGTCCTCCAGGAAGAGGTCCATCAGATCCATCCTGAACTCCAGACAGCATGCTCTTCTCATGATGCTGTGCCGCCTGGAGACTGAATGAAATGAGCAGAATAGGGGTTGGGTTTGATCAGAAGACACCTGAGAGTCGTCTCCTGCAGAGAGCACCATGCTCCATACAGAATCGAAATGACTTTGTAATGGCTTTGTTCTCATCATCATATTGATCGGGCCTTCCTGATGTCAACCCAATAATCATGTGGTGTGGAGTTACAGCCTCTCCGTGAGCTCCACTTTGCTTGGAGGATTTTAGAGGTTTTTCTTTTTCTTTTTTTTCTTCCATCAGCACATTTGTATTAAGTATTTCTTTTAGTGATAACCCCAGTCTTTTCGAGTAGTGATGAGCTGGAATTGACTTGGGTTTCTTCTTTAGATTTTTAAAGTCAGCTCTTTGTGGTTGTTTTGAAGTGACTTTATGTCCTGTTTTGCTGTCTATTTTATGATTTGTGCCTTGACTTTTTGTGGGCAGGGTAACATTGACAAGAGGACACAGAGGAAAGGTATTTCTTATTTTTATATGAATATGGCTATCTTTTTCATCTTCTAACATAGATCTATGATCGAATCCTGTCAATTTCCTCTCGGGAAGGAGAGACTATTGAATTGGACAAGCCTGTGATGGCAGAGGGCAATGTAGAAGTCTGGCTTAATTCCCTACTGGAGGAGTCTCAGTCCTCATTACATCTTGTGATTCGCCAGGCAGCTGCAAATATTCAGGAAACAGGTTTCCAACTGATTGAATTTCTTTCTTCCTTCCCTGCCCAGGTCAGTGTATTGAAATTGGAAATTATTTTTTTTTTGATCAAATAGTCATTTTAAATCTTAGATATTGCCTATTATAAGCCTCATAAATGGTGTAATTTTATTCTGGTTGAATATTAGGGTTTTCATAAAGACCAAATATGGATAAGCTTAAAGATTTCAACTGTTGATTATTTGGCCATATATAATTATAGACTTAAATATGATTTGGGGTTACAGAGATATTTGACATATTCTCTTTAACTTAAAACAGTTTTTCTCTTAACAAATATGCTTATGTAACAATGTATATAGATCATAAAAGTGTACTCAGAGCACCCTTAACTAGAAAAAATATTCTTTAGTATTAAAATACAGGAAATGATTTTTCTTAGTCCTTTTGGTCAATAAAGATTGTATGGGTGTCTCTATGTAGAAACACCATGCCTACTTGAGTAAAGCCAATTTAATTCCTTATCTGCATGTGACTTAAAAGTCTATTTAGAGAGAAGTGTGAGCTAAACCTGTGGGATCTAAGATCCCAAGAGAGATGCATTAGATAAATAACATGAATCGAGTCCACAGACTTTGAAATAAATCAAGGAAGTTTATATAATCAGGGCCACCATTTGCATAATAACCATAGTGATTCATAATAGTGACTTCTATGTAAATTCTAAGCAAATTGTAAGTATACTATATATACTCTTATAAAGCCTTAGCCTCTTTTGTTTAAAATCTCTACAAGGTTGGATTATTAGGAATTCAGATGATATGGACCCGAGACTCAGAAGAAGCCCTTCGAAATGCCAAGTTTGATAAGAAAATCATGCAAAAGACCAACCAATCCTTTCTAGAGTTACTGAACACGCTGATCGACATTACTACAAAGGACCTGAGTTCCATGGAACGAGTTAAATATGAGACGCTGATTACTATTCACGTGCACCAAAGGGACATCTTTGATGACTTGGTAAATGTTTTATAAATGTTCTATCATAAACAGAAAAGCAAACTCTAGGTGCCATCTGTGTTCACGCACTGAACTGATAAGATTGAATTTGTGAAAAAGTCCAATTCAGGCACAGGCATACTGATATCAGAGCGTATGTGTCAGACTCTCTTTTCAGCTGTAAGCTGAAATTTCAGTCATATTCTGTAATGAGACACTACTTTAAAATTCTTTGTGTTTATTTCAGATGCTAAAATGTCATGTGGTGTTCCAAAAAGCCTTTCTCTTTCTCGTTTCCCTTGTAATTATTGATCAAAGATTACCGGTTTCTTGGGGGCAGAAATTATAAACTGTTGTGTTGGTAGTAGAGCTGTTTTAGGCTTTGTCGGATTTGACAAATCACATCCTTCACAAATCATACCGCCCTTTATGTTGTTGATTGCAAAGTGGCCCTTCTTACCGCAGCAGATGTTGCAGAGTTTGCCTTTAAAAATATAAAGGGATGGATAAGTTATAGTTATGTGAAGTATAAAAAGAAATTAGAGTTGTCCTCTTCTATAAAGTGTAATATTAGGTAAGAGGCAAGAAGCTCTTACATTCATAATAATTTTCTGGATTGTGTCTCAGACCCATTATGTAAAAAAAAAAAAAAAAGATTATGAAAGATTGGTCCTGATGTAGTGGAATCAAAAGACTGCATTTTTGTGCTATTTTGTGTTAATCTTCTTGCCTAATAGCTAAGAGCACTGTTTGATTTTCAGAGAAAGAAAGGACACAGGGTAATTTTAGATTTCTTATTTGTCAAAGAGAAATGATTAAAGTGTCTTAAAGTTTTGGTAAAAATTTTAAATGAAACCATTGCCAGATATTAACTTGCCATTTAAATGTTAGGATTTTTGATCTGTTGAAAATTCATAAAAAAAAACCCCAAAAAATGGTTAAAAAAAAGCTTACGATTTCACCATCTTCTTAAGAGATTCCTTTTTTGTGATGTGATTGTAGCTTTGTCTTTGTACTCTCATACATTGAATCTCATGGTTCAGATATATGGTACTATGCATGCAATTATAGAAATGATTCTCGTATTATTGAGCTGTAATGTCATTTCAATTTGAGCAACCTAGCTGGAGTGGTCTTGATTCCTCCCGTTCCCATAGCATCTCAAGTCGCTTTTTTTGTTGATCAATAACTGATTGGGTCAGATGACGAGAGACTTGATGCCTCTCACCTACTTGGTTTTCCTCCTTTTGACTCTGTGGTCTGTGAAATGCTCATGTGTCTACTTAGCAAGCGACTCATCTCTGGTCTAACACCCACCTTTTTGAATTTCAGTGCCACATGCATGTCAAGAGCCCTGCGGACTTTGAGTGGCTGAAACAGTGCCGATTTTATTTTAAGGAAGATTCTGACAAGATGATGATCCACATCACAGACGTGGCTTTCATATACCAGAATGAATTTTTAGGCTGCACTGACAGACTTGTCATAACTCCACTCACAGACAGGTGACGGGAGGATTCTGCCATTCCACAGCCCTCTTCTCCTCTGCTTAGCATTTTAGTCCCTCTGGTGGCTCAGGGACTTTTTTTTTTTTTTTTTTTTTTTTTTTTTTTTTTTTTTTTCCAACACCTCTTTCATAGCAAGTCCTTTGAAAGTTAGTATTTCTAGCTTTTCCTGTGTCTGCACCTGGGATTCAGGTTTGTGGTTGAAACAGACCTCACCTCTTTTGCGTTCAGTCTTACAGAGGCAAAGTGTAAATGCGTCTGTGGATGGACAAGAAAGGAGCTAATTACTGTGAGCCACTAGGTGTGGATCACAGTGGGCAGCGAAGGTCACTTTATTAACTTCAGCACCTGTTGTTCTTTGGAGAAACAATTAAGGTGTTTTTTAAAAAGCAGGAAAAAAAGGAGTACAGCGCAGTTGAAAGCAGGAAGACTGGTGGGTGTGGGCAGGGACATGGGAGCTGCGTGCCTTTGCCCTTTGCCCGTCACCTGCACTCAAGCTGGCTAATTACAGCTGTCCGCTTGAGTGGATTAAGAAACACCCAGGCCATCCGGTGTCAACACCTTTAGTTGTCTTTGAGGGTTTTTCCCTCCAAGAGCTAACTTAGAGTGGTCTCACCATCCTAGGGACGAGGGTCTCAGAATGGATCAGAAGGAGAAGGAAGTCCGAACTTCCATCTCTGTTTCCTGACCTAGTGAGAGTCAGGATTTTGTTAGGTCACTGTCAGCAGTGTGTTCCATAATGCATTCGCTTCTGTCTGGAAAACCCTCCTGCAGCCCTCCATTTTCCTTCCCATTTCTGTGTTCTCTATCCTCCCGCCCCCAAAAGCACAATTTCTTTCTACCCTGCTTGTCTTGAACGTACTCTGTTCAGACTCACAGCGTGAATTTTATACAGCTACCATAACAAATCATCCCAAGTTCAGAAGCTAATTTTCAAAAATCTATTTTACCCTTTCGTAAATCACAACAGGGCTGCATTCCTTCCTAGAGACACAAGGGGGTGCCGTCTCCCACCTTTTCAGGTTGTTGGCAGAAATCCTCTTGGCTGTAGGACCTAGATCCTCACTTCTCACTGACTGTGAGCAGAAGACCATCCCAGCTCCAGAGAGCTAGCTGCCTTGTTCCTTTACTTGTGATCTCTTCCTTCACCTTGAGAAGCACAAACAGTGGGCTGAATTCATGCCATTTGTCCTTTGCACCTCATCCCTCTTGTGTCTTTGACATGCTTTTCTGTCTCCTGTTTTCTCAGAATGGACTGAATCCATTGGGTAGCCGGGATAATCTGTCTACCCCAAGGTCCTCACATTGATAATGTCTGCAAAGCCCCTTTAGCTATATAAGGTGGTATGTTCATAGTGTTCAGAGGTTAGAATATGGGCATTTTTGGGGAAAACATTATTCTATTACACGTCCCCATTCCCTTGGAGTGTTCCTGTGAAAATCACTCACACCTCAGGCTGTCACATCCCATGTCAGTTCTGGCCTCACCTTCCTTGTGTAATTGTCAGTACTGGCATCATTGGGCTGCCTCCTTTTTGATTTAGCGTTTTCATGTGGCTCCTCGTACTGCTTGTTCCTCCATTGCACATTGGGGTTCTTGTCTTTAGCTGCACTGCACAGCTCTGACATGACTTTTAATAGCATCTAGATGCTGACCCCAAACTGAATACCACCAGAGCACCTTTCCTGAGCTCCTGGGATGCCTATCCATTCACCTGCTGGCATGACATGGCCCTCTGGATGCTCAAAGACTAACTACAGCTTGTTTGATTTTCTCCTGTCTTCTTCACACTACTAGTTGGACATCCTATTTTTTTTTTAAGATTTATTTATTTATTATGTATACAGTGTTCTGCCTGCATGTATGCCTGCATGCCAGAAAGAGGGCATCAGATCGCATTATAGATGGTTGTGAGCCACCATGTGGTTGCTGGGAACTGAACTCAGGACCTTGGAAGAACAGCCAGTTCTCTTAACCGCTGAGCCATCTCTCCAGCCCTGGACATCCTATTTTTATCGGTGTAGTGGCATCCATCTCCTAACTCTGGAATCTGCTACCTTTACTTCACCAAGCAAGAACTCCGTGGTACACCCTTGAAGTGTGTAAGTGATATTATGTCACCCCTTTAGTTCTAACCCTTTACTTTGGTCCCATGTCACAGAAAGTCAAGGCTACCATCACATCAGTTTAGGAAGCCTGGCACGAGCTGCCCTGGCCACTTCTGTCCTTACTTCCTTATTTACTTATCTCTACGCTCTTTGGGGTTTCTCAGACAGACAAGCACAGTCTTGGCTCAGGGCTTTTGCATTTGAAATACTCTGACTGGTAGAGAATTGCCTCCCTTCTTCACAGCCTTCCTTTCTCTGCTCAGATGTCACCTCGGAGGGATCTTGTAAATCTGACGTTAGCCAGATACGGTGATTCCTGCTCCCCACAACACCTGACCCAGATTTTCCCCTTGTAACTATTATTTTCAATTAATCTCTTTTCTTCCTTGAAAATGCGAGATTCCTGAGTCAGGCTTCATGAGATGAATTCATTAAAATGTCTCTGTCACATAACAGTTGTTAAATAAACACTTCTGGAGGAATAGAAGAAATGCTCATTGGCTAATTAGCTTTTTATGACGAAGTTAAATAGAAGAAGAGAAAGTAGAAAGTTGGGAATGGGAAGCTTTTCTAAGTTTTTAAAATTATTAGTTCACTTGCTATTCTTATGCACATATTGGATAATTATTTGCCAAAATCCCAACTTTCACATATATGTGTCAGGTCCAATCTTTTTTGTTACTTGATTATTTCACCATTAAAAAACAGAGAACCTTGAAAGCAAAGCAAGTATTTGCAACTCTAAGTGCAGACAGTTCTGAAATTCATCTTAGACTTTCACACCTGGGCCCCCTTATCTGCATTTCTTCAGCTTGAATGTGTGAGAAGTGAGGCATCATTTTCGGCTGCTAGCTCAGAGCACAGAGTTTTCTGTCCTTTTACAGTAAGAAAGCTCCTAATGAAAACAAATGTCTTATAAAGTTCCGGAGGTACTGGCATGTACTGTCAGCCTTTGCTGTCTCACCTGTGAAATCTGACAGCCATGGCAGCCGAGGAGCTTCACATCACAGGGAAAGACCCGTTGACATTTCAGATGGTCAAATGGCCATCATCACATGATAACAACACACATTACCTTTCCCCCAAAACTCATGATGATTTTAATAACTATCCTCCTTCCACTTCTGAGTACATGCAGAGGAGGCTGGAGTGTCCTCACTGTTACTGTCACCTAGGCAGAGGCCAGAAGAAATCAAGGGTAGATAGAGCATCCTGTTGACAGACATAGGGAGAATCACAATGTGTTTTTCTATGACACAGTGACATAGTTTCTCTGACTCCTTCACTCTGTCCTTCACAGCTGTGGTGTCTTGGGCAAGACTTCTGACCCTTTCCATTTGTTTGTTTTGGAATCCTTGAATGAACTATAGATCATGCATAAAAGCCCTCCACCCCTACCCCATCCCATATTAGTTGCTTTGGAGCAGATGTCATATAAACCTGAGAGAAGAACCCAAAGACTTTTTGGCTTCTGCTGTTGGGCTATGGTGGTATTTTATTTGTACTGAAACGTGATTTTCATTGTATGTTAATAAATAAAGTTCCCCTGGGGTCAGAGCTATTAGAGCCATAGCAAGAGCGTGGCGGTGGTGGCGCATGCCTTTAATCCCAGCACTTGGTAGAAGAGCTAGGTAGATCTCTGTGTGTTCAGGGATACAGCCAGCATTGGAGACATACACCTTTAAGACCTGGAGGGCGGTACTTGCAGGCAGTGACGAGGCAGTCATGTGTTTGGGTTTACAACCAATGAGAAGGCAGAACAAAAGACTATGAAAAGACGTACACACAGGAAGTAGATCTCTTTCGGGGAAGCTAGGAGCACTTCAGGAGGTAAGATTTTAGCTCTGAGCTCTGACTTCTCAGCTTTCTCTTTTACATTGGTTCTGTGTTTCTTATTTTAATAGGACAGTTGGTTACATCTACAAGGGGCAGCATGTGATTTCCTGGCCCTGGGCACTTGAACAGAACATAATGATTGTGAGGACATGTGATAGATAAGCTTATTTACCTCATGATGGACAGGAGCTATGCAGAAGGAAGAATATAGGAGGAAGAGGGAAGATACATCCCCTAATGACACCCCCTCCCCCATGAGCTACTTCCTCCATCTAGACCCCACTAATTCCAACACATTATAAACACATCAAGGTATTAACCCATGGATTAGGATAGAGGCTTGAAGATCCAATCATTGCCCCAAAACCAACCATCTGGCAATGGTAGGTAGCATCAATTTTATGAGCTTAAAGGAGTGTTTTGTATTAAAATCATGATATCTCCCTTATCTGTGGGGAGTATGTTCCATGATTCTCAGCTGATGCCTAAAATCCCAAACAGTATTCAACTCTAGGTATACTACTTTTTCCCATACATACAAATTCATGTTGAGATTTGATTTATAAATTATACATAGCAGGAGATTACTAGTAACTAATGATAAAATGAATTATAATAAAAGTTATACAAATATGTCTTTAGCTCTCTTAAAATATTCAGTTTGTAGACTTTAGATAATGGTAACTTCAGAAGATGAATGCATGGATAAGGAGGAATTGTATGTACCCAGCTGAGGTATATAGATAGATGATTATCTGTCTCTGTCTCTCTGTCTCTCTCATCTATCTCTTCTTCCCTTTCTCTCTCTCTGTTTCTCACTATTTTTCTTTCTCTCTTATCTGTTTGTCTCTCTGTCTTTCTGTCTCTGTGTCTGTCTGTCTCTCTGTCTCTGTCTTTGTTTCTTTCTCTCTCTGTCTTGGATTCAATGATGCAGTTCAGATGGGTCTGAAAATATGCAGCCCAAGATGACTTTAACTCATGAGCATTGTCTGTCCTGCCTCAGTCTAGTGAGTTCTGGGATTACAGGAATGTGCCACCACACCTGGTTTATTGCTCTTCTTAATCACGGAGTGCACATTGTTTAGCAACCTTTCCTATCAGCTCCCCTTAAGCACATGTATATGTGTGTCCTAGTTCAAAGTCTGTAACTAACTCCAGCTCTCAACACAGGGAATTTCTTGCTGGTGCATGTGCCCTGTTGTCCTCCTTCAGAAACTTTTGAGCACTTTAGAATCAATAGGTGCAGAAAGCACATCTCTTTACACATGATAAGAAGCACCTGCCTATAATGCTATGGATGCATAATAGCAATGGTGACAACAATTGCCCCATGTTCACGGGTGTAGAGAGCTCTGCAGGGCAGCAGTGAGTGGCCAGAGTTGGTTCTATATCTTGAAGGCTGGATGCACCTTGAGTCTAACAGAAAGAGCTTGGCTTGCAGCTACAGGCTAGAATAAGCATCAGCTCTTCTGAGATCCTGAGCAAAATAATTCTGTTATGTGAGCCTCTTTCCTCACTGTGAAGTGAAATCAGGATTTTTTTTTCTATTTATCTATTTAAATTTTTTGATTCATTTTACAAACCAAGCACAGATACCCCTTTCATCCCTCCTCTCTCCCCCTACTGCAACCACTCCCCTATTCCCTCCTCCAAAAGGGTAAGGCCTCCCATGGGGGGTCAGCAAAGCCTGGTACATTCAGTTGAGGCAGGACCAAGCCCCTCCTTGCTGCATCAAGGGTGAGCAAGGTGTCTGACCATACGTAGTGGGCTACAGAAAGCCAGTTCATGCGCCAGGGATAGATCCTGATCCCACTGCTAGGGGCCCCTTAAACAGACCAAGTGATACAACTGTCTCCCATACGCAGAGGTTCTAGTCCAGTCCCATGCAGGTTGCACAGCTGTTGGTCTAAAGTTTGTGAGTTCCCACGAGGTTGGTTCAGTTGTTTCTGTAGATTTCCCCATCATGATCTTGACCCCCCTTGCTCATAGAATCCCTCTTCCCCCTCTTCAACTGGACTCCTGGAGCTTGGCCTGGTGCTTGGCGGTGGATCTCTGCATCTGTTTTCATCAGTTACTGGATGAAGTCTCTATGATGACAGTTAGTGTATTCACCAATTGATTACCAGAGTAGGCCAGTTCAGGCACCTCTCCACTATTGCTAGCAGTCTAATCTGGGGTCGTCCTTGTGGATTCCTGGAAATTTCCATTGCACCAGGTTTCTCTCTTACTCCCATACTTTCCACTCTGTCCCTCCCCCAGCTCGACCATCCTGTTCCCTTGTGTTTTTATCCCCTATCTCCTCCCCTCTAGTGCCCACCCCTCGTCCCCAGTTTACTCACGGAGATCTCATCTGTTTCCCCTTCCCAAGGTGGGATCAGGGACCTCTTGCAGGCTACTCTGGGGTTTTAATGAGATAACATGGAGATTGTTGTGTAGGTAGTGGTTGTTAAAGACTGCTCAGAAAGGAATGGCGACATGTAAGCGGGGAAGTAGGCCTTTGCCTAGGGGGAAATAGGGACATGAGTGCAAGTGTCCATCTGCTTTCACACCAGGCTTCTTCCTCCCTGGCCAGGCTGGTTGCTCACCTGGTTTTCAGAAACTTATTTCTAGTGGAGAACCTGGGAGACCCCAGTCTGTGTACTGGATGTTCACTTCCACTTGTAAGCTGGGTAAACTGCCGCTTTTTCTCTGAGTTCTTCCTCAGGTCCCTCTGAACGCTGTATTCAGCCATAGGAAACAAAGCTGCACTAGCTTATGGATTGTTTTCTCTGGCAACACCAGGTGGTGCTGGGAATCAAGGAATCTATCAGCAGATTTGTAGGGTAAAATTTTTCCTTCACAGGCTTTTTTGAATTTGCTCACCAAATCTTTCACGTGTTATCTTCATATGGTAAGATGTGGAAGTAATTGCAGATGCTGGAATGTTATTATTTAGCAGTGTGTTGTTTAAAACCAAGGTCATGCAGGCCTGGGAAGATGGCTCGGGTGTTAAGAGCTACTGTTGCAGAGGATCTGAGATCATTTCCTAGCACCCCCATCAAAACTCACAACTATCTGCAGATCCAATACCTCCTTGTGGCCTCTGTGGGTTCCTGCTCACGAATGATGCACATAAACTTACACACATGCATACGTTCACACTCATAAAACATTAAGTTAAATCAAGGATGTGGAACTATGAGCTCTTGGATTCATCAGACAAGGAATCTATTTAAGTGATTCCCAATCTGACAAATAGAATGTACTTATTTTTCTGTTTTTCTCATGATGTGAATTGAACGCAAAGCCTTGGGCAGGTTAGATAGCCACTTTCCCACCCAGCTGCATCCCAAGAGTTTTTGGGAGCCAGAATCTCATTACACAGCTCAAACTAACTTTGAATCCACTATATAGTCCAGGCTGATCTTGGATTCATCATCCTTCTGCCTCTGGGAGTACAGCTTGTGTTACCATGGCTGGATCATTTATTTTTGTTCTTTCTTATGTATATTTGAGGATTACAACAGAATGGAATAGTAGACAAGGATAGTAAGTAGTTATTACAGTGATGCATGTTAGCATAGCCAGCAGCTCACTTATTTTGGAGAGAACAGCTAAAATCTATTAATTTTGATGAAGACTCCTAGGACAATAAAGTTTTATTAACTATAGTCCTGTTGCACATCAACTTCTGTATTTACTGAGCTTACAAAATAGATGTGTTGGAATCATCTGCCCTATGTCTTATTTCCTGTCTCTATTCTGCCTTTGGCCACTATTGGTTTATTCTCTATGTATTTTGCCCACTTTCTTCCTAACATGTGAATGAAATCATGCAGTATTTGTCTTTCAGTGTCTGGCTTATTTTTACTTAGTAAAATTTCCACGGGTCTACTTTTCTTTTTAAAGACTATAAAGTATTCCATTGTATAAAACCATGTTTTGAAAAGTTCATTCATCCATTAACTGACAATTGGGTCTTTTGTGGGTATCAAAGTATCCATTAGCTGACAACTGGGCCTTTTCTTGGCCTACAGTGAACATAACAGGATAGATAATTTCATGAAGGGGTGAATTCATCTTTTTTTGTGTACGCACTGAGATGGGAGATTGTTAGGGTGTGTGTTAGTGCTGTTTTTCATTTTTTTGGGGGAAAGTTTGTTTAGTTTTCAATCGTGACTTCACCAAGCCTCATCTTCATCAACAGTATGCAATCTCCTCAGCAATGCTTGCCTTTACTCTTTTAGTAACGTCCTTCCTTTAGGGTGCCAGGTGATATACAATGATATGCATTTCCCTCATGATCAGTGAGACTGTCTAAATGTCATTCTTTTGATATGGATAGATTTCTAGGGAAGAGTTGCCAAATAAATATTGGCAGTGCTCTACATTCTTTTTTTCATGCTTATACATTCCCAATAATTATCATGAACATAAAGCCTGAAAAATGTCAGCAAAGAAATCTAACTTTTTACAGACTTCCTAAACTTATTTGGACAGAGACCTTCCTCCTTTTTTCTCCACAGCACATCTCAACATGCATGAGGGTGTTTGTCTTAGGATGTAGCATTGGAAATTAGGGATAGGGAGATTGGCCCTCTTCCTTCGTCTTTTAATCACGCACAGGTTCATTTCTCTGTGATGACTTGAGTGCCTTTGGGATGCTGTAGCAAGTTTCTAAAGACAACTTGGCCCCACAGGTGCTACATCACATTGGCTCAAGCTCTAGGAATGAGCATGGGAGGAGCCCCTGCTGGTCCTGCAGGAACAGGCAAGACAGAAACCACCAAGGATATGGGCCGGTGTCTTGGGAAATATGTTGTGGTTTTCAACTGCTCAGACCAGATGGATTTCCGAGGACTTGGGCGGATATTCAAAGGTGAGCCCTGTGTCTTTCACTGACTGAAAAATACCAGGCCAGGTGAAATTTCTTGTTGAGATTTATCTCTCAGGGCTAGAGAGATGGCTTAGTGGTTAAGAGCACTGGCTGCTCTGCTCTTTCAGAGGTCCTGAGTTCAATTCCCAACAACTACCTGGCAGTTCACAACCATCTATAATGGAATCTGATGCCTTCTTCTGGTGTGCAGAGGTACATGCAGACAAAACACCCATATACTTAAAAGACATAAACAAACCTAAAGATAAGATTTCTCTCTCGGGGCGGGTGATGCAGCCCACTGGGAACACAGCTTAGCTTGTGGGAGACTTGATTCAATCTGTAGCAACAAGAACAGCAAGATTTGTTTACTTTGTTCAAGAACTGGATATATTTTGGTTTTGCTTTTTCCAGGTTGTTTT